>NC_041380.1:40810534-40860121 GCF_002162155.2 Triticum dicoccoides
GGACCGCCTTTTCAGTTTAAAAAAAATAAAAGAAAATGATGAAAATGTCAAAAAAATAAAGAAAATAAGTTTCCCATGTGATATGTGGTCTAGTTGTTGAGAAAATTTACAAATATGAATTTCGACTTTATTTGCAAAATCTCTCTAGAATTTGTAAAATGGGCATAACTTTTGCATACGAACTCGGATTAAAAAGTTTCTATATGTAAAATCATCTACTCGATAAGTTACATCCGAATTTAACAGGGGAAAACATTTTCAAAATCCTCAAAAACCTAACAGAAAAAAAGTTACGGGGCTTTTAAGATCTAGAAGCAAAAAAATTCAAAAAACCTAACAGGAAAAAATTAGTTTCCATTTTTTTTGGGGAATTTTTTTTCAAAATATGATACGTAATATGAACGGAAGTTTGAAATATTTTTTAAAAATTTCATCACACTCATAAACATGAACAAAGTCCTAAAAATCAATAAGGTTTAATAGGATTGATATGCTAGATATATCAACAAGTGCGTGTGAAATGAGCTGGTGCTAGAGTTGGATAGAACTCTAAAGTTAAGCGTGCTTGGGCTGGAGTACTGTGAGGATGGGTGACCTGAGATTAAGCATATTGACCCGAGATTAAGAAAAAGGTAAAAAAAATTGATTTTTTTAAAAAATAATTGAAAATTTTTTATTATTAATGGCGCACTTCTACGTGGTCCGCCATTACTAAGTCAGATAATAATGGTGCACCTCTAGGCATACTAATGGCGCACTACAGGTGCGCCATTAGTATCTGGTATAATAATGGCGCATCACAAAACTGGTGCGCCACTAATAGGCCTTTTCCTAGTAGTGCGTAGGTGTGAGATCGGCTCTCGACTCATTGCCGCAACCCGCGGCGTGGCGCGCGGCGAAGGAGGAGCACGCGGGAACCACTTTCTTCTCAGGCTTAAACATCATGTCGAAAAGAATGTGGTCCAATTCCCCCTTCACTAGCAACATGAGACTAAACTTTCCACCACCCCCATTGTCATATAACCCACATAGGCCCTTAGAGATTTTTTGAGATTGTTGGATGAGCCCAAGCCCCACCCCTATATTTCAACATACTCGACCTTTTGCATTTTTTATATGGATTGTGGTATTTTAGACCTAGTTCAACTAGGTGTAATGATGTGCTATTTTTGTAACTTTTAGCACGATTTTCCTTCAAATAAGTCGGCTATTGTCAACCGCCAGCTCTTTCTCAGATTTGGCTATTCGGTGTCTCATAAAGACGGTATATTCTATCAATGGTGACATTTTCGTCAATAGTGAGGTGTCTGCAATGACTTCGTCAACCTGAAGACCCACTGGCTTAAAGTTTCAGAGGTACTCATGAAGGAAATATGCCCTAGAGGCAATAACTACCTCTGAAGGAAATATGCCCTAGAGGCAATAATAAAGTTATTATTTATTTCCTTATATCATGATAAATATTTATTATTCATGCTACAATTGTATTAACCGGAAACATAATACATGTGTGAATACATAGACAAACAGAGTATCACTAGTATGCCTCTACTTGACTAGCTCGTTAATCGAAGATGGTTATGTTTCCTAACCATGAACAAAAGAGTTGTTATTTGATTAACGGGATCACATCATTAGAAGAATGATGTGATTGACATGACCCATTCCATTAGCTTAGCACCCGATCATTTAGTATGTTGCTATTGCTTTCTTCAAGACTTATACATGTTCCTATGACTATGATATTATGCAACTCCCGTTTGCCGGAGGAACACTTTGTTTGCTACCAAACATCACAACGTAACTGGGTGATTATAAAGGTGCTCTACAGGTGTCTCCAAAGGTACATGTTGGGTTGGCGTATTTCGAGATTAGCATTTGTCACTCCGATTGTCGGAGAGGTATCTCCGGGCCCTCTCGGTAATACACATCACCTAAGCCTTGCAAGCAATGCAACTAATGAGTTAGTTGCGAGATGATGTATTACGGAACGAGTAAAGAGACTTGCCGGCAACAAGATTGAACTAGGTATTGAGATACCGACGATCGAATCTCGGGCAAGTAACATACCGATGACAAAGGGAACAACGTATGTTGTTATGCGGTCTGACCGATAAAAGATCTTCGTAGAATATGTGGGAGCCAATATGAGAATCCAGGTTCCGTTATTGGTTATTGACCGGAGACGTGTCTCGGTCATGCCTACATTGTTCTCGAACCCGTAGGGTCCGCACGCTTAAGCTTTCGATGACAGTTATATTATGAGTTTATTAGTTTTGATGTACCGAAGTTAGTTCGGAGTCCCGGATATGATCACGGACATGACGAGGAGTCTCGAAATGGTCGAGACATAAAGATTGATATATTGGACGACTATATTCGGACACCGGAAGTGTTCCGGAGAAGTTTTGGATAAAACCGGAGTACCGGGGGGTTACCGGAACCCCCCCGGGGGTTAATGGGCCTCATGGGCCTAAAGTGGAGAAGAGGAGGGGCGGCCAGGGCAGGCCGCGCGCCCCTCCCCCTCTAGTCCGAATTGGACAAGGAGGGGGGGGGGCGGCGCCCCCCCTTTCCTTGTTCTCCTCTCTCCCTTCCTTCCCCCTCTCCTACTTGGACAAGGAAAAGGAGGGAGTCCTACTCCCGGTAGGAGTAGGAATTCTCCCTGGTGCGCCTCCTCCTGGCCGGCCGTCCCTTCCCCTTGCTCCTTTGTATACGGGGGCAGGGGGCACCTCTAGACACAAGAGATCTCTTAGCCGTGTGCGGTGCCCCCCTCCACCATAATCCTCGATAATATTGTAGCAGTGCTTAGGCGAAGCCCTGCGACGGTAGAACATCAAGATCGTTACCACGCCGTCGTGCTGACGGAACTCTTCCCCGACACTTTGCTGGATCGGAGTCCGGAGATCGAAATCGAGCTGAACATGTGCTAGAACTCGAAGGTGCCGTAGTTTCGGTGCTTGATCGGTCGGGCCGTGAAGACGTACGACTACATCAACCGCGTTGTTATAACGCTTCCGCTTTCGGTCTACGAGGGTACGTGGACAACACTCTCCCCTCTCGTTGCTATGCATCACCATGATCTTGCGTGTGCGTAGGAAAATTTTGAAATTACTACATTCCCCAACAGTGGCATCCGAGCCTAGGTTTTATGTGTTGATGTTATTTGCACGAGTAGAACACAAGTGAGTTGTGGGCGATATAAGTCATACTTCTTACCAACATGTCATACTTTGGTTCAGCAGTATTGTTGGATGAAGCGGCCCGGACCGACATTACGCGTACGCTTAGGCGAGACTGGTTCTATCGACGTGCTTTGCACACAGGTGGCTGGCGGGTGTCAGTTTCTCCAACTTTAGTTGAACCAAGTGTGGCTACGCCCGGTCCTTGCGAAGGTTAAAACAGCACCAACTCGACAAACTATCGTTGTGGTTTTGATGCGTAGGTAAGATTGGTTCTTTCTTAAGCTCGTAGCAGCCACATAAAACTTGCAACAACAAAGTAGAGGATGTCTAACTTGTTTTTGCAGGGCATGTAGTGATGTGATATGGTCAAGACGTGATGAGATATAAGTTGTTGTATGAGATGATCATGTTTTGTTGAAGTTACTGGCAACTGGCAAAATCCTTATGGTTGTCTCTCTATTGCATAAGATGCAAGCGCCCAATAATTGCTTTACTTTATCGCTATGCGATAGCAATAGTTGCAAGAGCAATTGTTGGCGAGACGACCATGTGACGACACATTGATATAGATCAAGATGATGGAGATCATGGTGTCATGCCGGTGATGATATAGATCATGACAGTACTTTGGAGATGGAGATCAAAGGCGCAAGATGATGATGGCCATATCATGTCACATATTTTGATTGCATATGATGTTTATCTTTTATACATCTTTTTTTTGCTTAGTTTGACGGTAGCATTTTAAGATGATCTTTCACTAATTATCAAGAAGTGTTCTCCCTGAGTATGCACCGTTGCGAAAGTTCTTCGTGCTGAGACACCACGTGATGATCGGGTGTGATAAGCTCTACGTTCAAATACAACGGGTGCAAAACAGTTGCACACGTGGAATACTCAGGTTAAACTTGACGAGCCTAGCATATACAGATATGGCCTCGGAACACGGAGACCGAAAGGTCGAACGTGAATCATATAGTAGATATGATCAACATAGTGATGTTCACCATTGAAAACTACTCCATCTCACGTGATGATCGGAGATGGTTTAGTTGATTTGGATCACGTGATCACTTAGATGACTAGAGAGATGTCTGTCTAAGTGGGAGTTCTTAAGTAATATGATTAATTGAACTTAAATTTATCATGAACTTAGTCCTGGTAGTATTTTGCAAATCATGTTGTAGATCAATAGCTCGCGTTGTTGCTTCCCTGTGTTTATTTTGATATGTTCCTAGAGAAAATTGTGTTCAAAGATGTTAGTAGCAATAATGCGGATTGGATCCGTGATCTGAGGTTTATCCTCATTGCTGCACAGAAGAATTATGTCCTTGATGCACCGCTAGGTGACAGACCTATTGCAGTGTAACGCCCCGAGACCGATGTGCCAGGTGCCGTCCAGTTATTCGCTGTTGTTGCATTGTCATTGCTTGCGTGTCATGCATTGCATATCATGTCATCATGTACATTTCATTTGCATACATGTTCGTCTCTTGCATCCGAGCATTTTCCCCATTGTCCGTTTTGCATTCCGGCGCTTCGTTCTCCTCCGGTGGTCATTTCTACCTTCCTTTCGTGTGTGGGGATTAAACATTTCCGGATAGGACCGAGACTTGCCAAGCGGCCTTGGTTTACTACCGGTAGACCGCCTGTCAAGTTTCGTACCATTTGGACTTCGTTTGATACTCCAACGGTTAACCGAGGGACCGAGAAGGCCTCGTGTGTGTTGCAGTCCAACACCCTTCCAATTTGGCCCAAAACCTACAAAAACCTCTTCCATCATCTTGGTCGTTCGATCACGATCGCGTGGCCGAAAACCGCACCTCATTTGGACTCTCCTAGCTCCCTCTACCTATATATGTGTCTCCCTCCGAAATTCTCACGCAGATAAACCCTAACCTTCGTCCACCTCGCACCTCCGGACAAATTCGTCCGCGCCGGACATGTCCGCCACCTCAGCCACGTCGCCCGGACCAATCCCGGGGCGACACATCAGCTCCGCCGACTCCCTCCTCCAATCCCGCGCTGCCACGTCGCCCGCGCCGCGCCGCACCTCACCGCGCCTCCTCCCGCGGCCCGCCGGACCCGAGGCAGGCCTGCCTGGGCCCGGATCTGCGCCGTGCCGCCCGGCCTTCGCCACCAACCGCCCGCGCCGCCACCGGACCGCTCCAGCCCCGCGCCTCTTCGCCGTGGCACCCCGCCGCCGCCGACCGCCGCGCCGGCGCGCCTCCCCGTCTTCTCGCCGGAGCCCGCTGCCGCCGCCTGCCTCCTTGCTCCGCCGCCATGCCGCGCGCTCCTCTTGCCGGCGCCGCGCCGCCGAGCCCGCATCCCGCATATCATACCATGTTCATGTGTTGGTTGTTTACTATGTTGTGTGCTTCTTTCCGGTGTTTGCCTCTTCGGGTTGGTTCCGATAACGTCGCGTTGTGAGGACCCGTTCGTCTACGTTCCGTTTGTCTTCTTCATGGACTCGTTCTTCTTCCTTGCGGGATTTCAGGCAAGATGATCATACCCTCGAAATCACTACTATCTTTGCTTTGCTAGATGCTCGCTCTTTTGCTATGCCTATGTTGCGATACCTACCACTTGCTTATCATGCCTCCTATATTGTTAAACCAAGCCTCTAACCCACCTTGTCCTAGCAAACCGTTGATTGGCTATGTTACCGCTTTGCTCAGCCCCTCTTATAGCGTTGTTAGTTGCAGGTGAAGATTGAAGTTTGTTCCTTGTTGGAACATGGAGATGTTGTTCCTTGTTGGAACATGTTTACTTGTTGGGATATCACTATATATCTTATTTAATTAATGCATCTATATACTTGGTAAAGGGTGGAAGGCTCGGCCTTATGCCTGGTGTTTTGTTTCACTCTTGCAGCCCTAGTTTCCGTCATATCGGTGTTATGTTCCTGGATTTTGCGTTCCTTATGTGGTTGGGTAATAATGGGAACCCCTTGATAGTTCGCCTTGAGTAAAGCTCTTCCAGCAATGCCCAACATTGGTTTTACCATTCGCCACCTAGCCTCTTTTCCCTTGGGTTTCGCGGACTCAAGGGTCATCTTATTTTAACCCCCCCCCCGGGGCCAGTGCTCCTCTGAGTGTTGGTCCGACCGAGTAGACTGCGGGGCCACCTCGGGGCAGCTTGAGGGTTGGTTTTACTCGTAGGATGTCTCATCTGAGTGTGCCCTGAGAACGAGATATGTGCAGCTCCTATCAGGATGTCGGCGCATTGGGCGGTCTTGCTGGTCTTGTTTTACCATTGTCTAGGATGTCTTGTTGTACTGGGATACCGAGTCTGATCAGAATGTCTCGGGAGGAGGTCTATTCCTTCGTTGACCGTGAGAGCTTGTCATGGGCTAAGTTGGGACACCCCTGCAGGGATTTGAACTTTCGAAAACCGTGCCCGCGGTTATGGGCAGATGGGAATTTGTTAATGTCCGGTTGTAGAAAACCTAAACTTGACCTTAATTAAAATGAATCAACAGCGTGTGTTACCGTGATGGTCTCTTTCCGGCGGAGTCCGGGAAGTGAACACAGTGTTCGAGTTATGCTTGACGTAGGTTGTTATAGGATCACTTCTTGATCATACTTTTATCAACCGTGCTTTGCCTTCTCTTCTCGCTCTCATTTGCGTAGGTTAGCCACCATACATGCTAGTCGCCTGCTGCAGCTCCACCTCACACTTTTACCTTACCCATAAGCTTAAATAGTCTTGATCGCGAGGGTGCGAGATTGCTGAGTCCCTGTGGCTCACAGATACTTCCAAAACCAGCTTGCAGGTGCCGATGAGACCGTGCAGATGACGCAACCAAGCTCAAGGAGGAGCTCGTTGAAGATCTTGTCCTTTGTGTTGCTTTGTTCTAGTTGATCAGTAGTGGAGCCCAGTTGGGGTCGATCGGGAACCTTTGTCGCATTTGGGGTTCTTCTTTTATTTTGGTTCCGTAGTCGGACCTTGAGTGTATTTGGATGATGTAATGCTTTATTCATGTAATTGTGTGAAGTGACGATTGTAAGCCAACTATGTATCTCTTTCCCTTATTATATTACATGGGTTGTGTGAAGATTACCTCACTTGCGACATATGCCTTCAATGCGATTATGCCTCTAAGTCGTGCCTCGACATGTGGGAGATATAGTCGCATCGAGGGTGTTACAAGTTGGTAATCAGAGCCTTCCCCGACCTTAGGAGCCCCATTGCTTGATCGTTTTTACCAGCCGAGTTGTGTCTAGAAAAATGTTTTGAGTCACTTAGGGATTATATATCGGAGAGTTTAGGAATTCTTTTTACTTTCCAGTCTCCTCATCGCTCTGGTAAGGCATCCTGACGTAGAGTTTTGACTCTTCTCTTCTCAAATTTCACTAAAAAGAATTTTAGGATCACGCGGGTATTTTGGAATCGTTCCGATGGTTTTATGATGAGAACATTGTCTTGGTGCCTCCTGTCAGGGGTTTTGTGGAAGTGTCCCGGGGAGTTGAGCTCTGAGGTGTTGTCATCATAATTTTATCGTTGCAATTCTGGAATACCTGAGTTTAGTACGCCGACATCGAAAATCTCTTTTATGCAGTTCGTTGGTGAGATAACCTCGACGCCACCCAGTACTGGGGCGGGAGTTCGGGAGTATTGCCATAACTTGTATAACGGATGCTTTTCGAAAGTTGAGGTAGATGATTTCCGAAGGTTTCTTGGTTATGTGTTGAAGGATGGATACAGCTGGATGTAGGATTTGCTATTTTGGGTGAGATATTATGCTTCCCCTGTATCCCCAACACCTGATTGCATAACCGGAAAATTTCGTGAGTTTCATAGGTGGGAATTCAAGTAGCTCTTAGGATATCTTTCCGACAGATGTATGATATGAAATTGGGGTTCGACGTCTAGTGGTCCGTCTATCCATGGTCGATTTTACAGTGGTCTCGCTGTGTCTTAAAGAGTCCTTGGCTATGCCGACTCGGGGACGCTTCGTATGTCATGTGCACTGCCTTGTACATGATGGTGCTGTACGATCGAGCCCGTGTAGGCCCCACCACGAAAACTTCAGACGAAATCTCTATCATATGTTTGTTCTGGCTTATTCTGCAAGCCAATCCTTTGTTTTGTTTTCAGTTGTGGTATTCGAGTTGCTTCGAAGTCAAATGTTGATTCCATCCCTTTCCTAAGTGGTGTTCACATACTCCGATGTGGATACTAAATCCTTCCTTGATAATCGAGATTGTCATGTCAATCCTTTTTTTTAACCGGCGTGTTTCTCTTCAAGTGGGTCCGATCACTTCTACAGTCGCAAGATCTATTACTAGTCCTTCTGAACGGTGTTTGTTTCATCCGTCTCCAAGTTGCCTTTGTTTTCCCTCCCTCCCACCCTTTTCTTCAAGGAACCATATTTCTTATTCAAGGATCATTTTAATGTTGTGAAGTCTCTCCATTCCTTTTTCCGTCAATGTTCTTATCCGGTGATTCTCATGAAGATTCTAACGGAGCTTCAAGTTCGTCTCTCACCACTCGTTTTCTTCTCCGGTGGTTTCAAGTCAAGCCTTCGTGATCTTACCCTTTCCTCATTTCAATGCCTT
The DNA here is from genome assembly GCF_002162155.2 of Triticum dicoccoides. Taxonomy (NCBI): domain Eukaryota; kingdom Viridiplantae; phylum Streptophyta; class Magnoliopsida; order Poales; family Poaceae; genus Triticum; species Triticum dicoccoides. Next base: position 40,819,278 of record NC_041380.1, read on the forward strand.
CTCATACCGGTGCACCTCATAATAATTCACTTCTCACTATTCATTTGTTCCGGCGTGCTCAAGCTTCCTCAAAAGGCTCGTCTTGTCATTCAAGATCCGTTCAACCTATTTCGAGGTTGTTATCTCATTCAAGTCATTTAATTCAACCGGTGCAACCTCTCTTTTGAGTTGGCCCTAACCCACAGGTCTTTTTCCAGGATCTTACCTGACTCTTCTAATTTCTACCGGAGTTATTCTCAAATCCATTTTGAAGTTTGACGTAAGAATGATTTATCATCAGTCAAATGTTTTTCTCCAAGATCTTTCAAATTCTTTTCATCGTTGGCTCAACCTCTTCGTTTTGATTCTTCCGGAGTGTCTAAATAATTCTTGGTGATGTTTCTCGTCGTCATTCTCGGATTTTGAAGACCGAAGAAGAGTTTCTCTTTAATCTTGCTCCATTCTCTTCGAGATTCGTGATTCTAGCTTGATGCCATCCTCTCATAATTAGTTTCGATTGTGAGAATTCTTTTCACCCATTTGAAGCAATTCAAGAGTCTCCTTAGTTTGATTATCCGGAGTCCATCAATTCAGGTTTATTCTCTCCCTGCTTTCAGTTATCGTTCTCCTAATCTTACCAGTGCATCGCCCAAATATCCTCTAATCAGCTTGTGATCTATTTGTTCTCATGGATCTAAATTCACTCAAGCATCTTCGTTCATTTGCTAATTCTTCCCGGTGTTTCTTTATCTTTACTTCGTTCATTTTCAATTCTTACGGTGGTTCTTTCAAGAGTTCCTCTTCCTTCGTTTATCATATTAATTCATTCGTTGTTCCTGTCCTATCGGAGGTTCATCAAAATTCTTGGTCTCAATTGTTCATCTTATCTTTTCTTCCCCGGAGTTCCAACCTCTTTCAATTACATCTCCACGGAGATACACCTAAAGCATTACAAGGTTTCACCTTGTGTTTTCAACTTCCTTTGTCTTCTCGTTATCCTTTTGTTACCGGAGTTCTTCACGGAGGTTCTACATGATGGTTCATCTATGATTTAAATTCCTTCTCGAAGTGCTAATCAAGATTCTTTTCAAAGGAGCTCAAGCATTCTTCATCTTGCATTCCGGAGTGTTTTTTCTTTCTACCGTATCATTGGAGGTGGTATTATGTCATTCTTGATAATTTGAGTTCATGTTTTCACGATTCACATGTTGTCATGAATGAGATATTTTAAATCCATCAATCTAGTCATTGGAGTTATCTTGGGGTATATTGCACCTAAAGCCTTCCCTAAGGATTGTTGCTTTAATGGTGCTCATATAGGATCCAAGTTCTTCACATATCCTTCCGGTGATAAGTTTCTCGTCTCCTTGTTCATTCCAATCCAATTCTTTTTCCCGTTAGTGGCAGAATTTCACCTCATAATTTTGAGATGGCTTCTATAAGTCCATAACAATCTTTCTCTTTTCGTTGTTGGTGTTCCAACAACTCCATTCGACCCTTCTCCTAAAGATGCTTTTCAAGCTCATTCGAGGTAGAAGATGTTGTTGTCTTCTTCGTTCTTTTGTTCCGACGATCCATCTTCTATTATTTTGTTCCGGAGTCATTGTGTTGTTACGCTTTTCAGTCATCTTCTCGAATTATGAAGATCATGTTCTTTTCATGCCTACCCATTTAACAAGAGTGTGGTGCCATTCTGCTCAAGTTCTTTTTGTCTTATCAAGCCTTGCATCCCTTCTCAACCGGAGTGCTGCCCAAAGTTGTTCTTCCTTGTTTCCTCTTTGCTAACGGAGTGCTTTCAACTTCTTTTATCTCCATTGTATTCTTTTCTCAAATGGTTTAACATTTTCAAGGTTCATTGGTTTCACTCATTGGTCAAAGAAGCAACTTAGCTTTACCTCTTCTCTTTCTCTTCCGTTGTCCCTCCGGTGCCATCCTAGATCTCGGGACGAGATCCTCTCGTAGTGGTGGAGTGTTGTAACGCCCCGAGACCGATGTGCCAGGTGTCGTCCAGTTATTCGCTGTTGTTGCGTTGTCATTGCTTGCGTGTCATGCATTGCATATCATGTCATCATGTACATTTCATTTGCATACATGTTCATCTCTTGCATCCGAGCATTTTCCCCGTTGTTCGTTTTGCATTCCGGTGCTTCGTTCTCCTCCGGTGGTCATTTCTACCTTCCTTTCGTGTGTGGGGATTAAACATTTCCGGATTGGACCGAGACTTGCCAAGTGGCCTTGGTTTACTACCGGTAGACCGCCTGTCAAGTTTCGTACCATTTGGACTTCGTTTGATACTCCAACGGTTAACCGAGGGACCGAAAAGGCCTCGTGTGTGTTGCAGCCCAACACCCTTCCAACTTGGCCCAAAACCAACAAAAACCTCTTCCATCATCTCGGTCGTTCGATCACGATCGCGTGGCCGAAAGCCGCACCTCATTTGGACTCTCCTAGCTCCCTCTACCTATATATGTGTCTCCCTCCGAAATTCTCGCGCAGATAAACCCTAACCTTCGTCCACCTCGCACCGCCGGACAAATTCGTCCGCGCCGGACATGTCCGCCGCCTCAGCCACGTCTCCTGGACCAATCCTGGGGCGACACATCAGCTCCGCCGACTCCCTCCTCCAATCCCGCGGTGCCACGTCACCCGCGCCGCGCCCCACCTCACCGCGCCTCCTCCCGCGGCCCGCCGGACCCGAGGCAGGCAAGCCCGGGCCCGGATCTGCATCGTGCCGCCCGGCCTTCGCCACCAACCGCCCGCGCCGCCACCGGACCGCTCTAGCCCCGCCGCCTCTTCGCCGTGGCACCCCGCCGCAGCCGACCGCCGCGCCGGCGCGCCTCCCCGTCTTCTCGCCGGAGCCCGCCGCCACCGCCTGCCTCCTTGCTCCACCGCCATGCCGTGCGCTCCTCTTGCCGGCGCCGCGCCGCCGAGCCCGCATCTCGCATTGTTGGAAATATGCCCTAGAGGCAATAATAAAAGCATTATTATTATATTTCCTTGTTCATGATAATTGTCTTTATTCATGCTATAATTGTGTTATCCGGAAATCATAATACATGTGTGAATAACAGACACCAACATGTCCCTAGTAAGCCTCTAGTTGACTAGCTCGTTGATCAACAGATAGTCATGGTTTCCTGACTATGGACATTGGATGTCATTGATAACGAGATCACATCATTAGGAGAATGATGTGATGGACAAGACCCAATCCTAAACATAGCATAAGATCGTATAGTTCGTTTGTTAGAGTTTTCCAATGTCAAGTATCTTTTCCTTAGATCGTGTAACTCCCGGATACCGTAGGAGTGCTTTGGGTATACCAAACGTCACAACGTAACTGGGTGACTATAAAGGTAGACTACGAGTATCTCCGAAAGTGTCTGTTGGGTTGACACGGATCAAGACTGGGATTTGTCACTCCGTATGACGGAGAGGTATCACTGGGCCCACTCGGTAATGCATCATCATTATGAGCTCAAAGTGACCAAGTGTCTGGTCACAGGATCATGCATTACGGTACGAGTAAATTGACTTGCCGGTAACGAGATTGAACGAGGTATTGGGATACCGACGATCGAATCTCGGGCAAGTAACATATCGATTGACAAAGGGAATTGTATACGGGGTTGCATGAATCCTCGACATCGTGGTTCATCTGATGAGATCATCGTGGAGCATGTGGGAGCCAACATGGGTATCCAGATCCCGCTGTTGGTTATTGACCGGAGAGTCGTCTCGGTCATGTCTGCATGTCTCCCGAACCCGTAGGGTCTACACACTTAAGGTTCGGTGATGCTAGGGTTGTAGGGATATGTATATGCAGTAACCCGAATGTTGTTCGGAGTCCCGGATGAGATACCGGACGTCACTAGGAGTTCCGGAATGGTCCGGAGGTAAAGAATTATATATAGGAAGTGGTATTTCGGCCATCGGGACAAGTTTCGGGGTTATCGGTATTGTACCGGGACCACCGGAAGGGTCCCGGGGGTCCACCGGGTGGGGCCACCTGCCCTCGGGGGCCACATGGGCTGTAGGGGGTGCACCTTGGCCTACATGGGCCAAGGGCACCAGCCCCAAGGGGCCCATGCGCCTAGGGTTCACAAAAGGGAAGAGTCCCTCTAGTGGAAGGCACCTCCTAGGTGCCTTGGGGGGAGGGAAACCTCCCTTGGCCGCCGCCCCCTAGAAGATTGGATCTCTTAGGGCCGGCGCCCCCCCTTGGCCCTCCTATATATAGTGGGGAAGGAGGGCTTTTCATCCACGCCTTTGGTTGCCTCCTTCTCCCTCTCCAACACCTCCTCCTCCTCCATAGCGCTTGGCGAAGCCCTGACGGAGTACTGCAGCTCCATCACCACCACGCCGTCAGGCTGCTGCTGGAACCATCTTCCTCAACCTCTCCTTCCCTCTTGCTGGATCAAGAAGAAGGAGACATTACGCTGACCGTACGTGTGTTGAACACGGAGGTGCCGTCCGTTCGGCGCTAGGATCTTCGGTGATTTGGATAACGTCGTGTACGACTTCCTCATCCCCGTTTTTTGAACGCTTCCGCGCGTGATCTACAAAGGTATGTAGATGCAATCCAATCACTCGTTGCTAGATGAACTCATAGATGGATCTTGGTGAAACCATAGGAAATTTTTTGTTTTCTGCAACGTTCCCCAACAGTGGCATCATGAGCTAGGTCTATGCGTAGTTCTTCTTGCGCGAGTAGAACACAATTTGTTGTGGGCGTAGATGTTGTCAACTTTCTTGCCGCTACTAGTCTTATCTTGCTTCAACGGTATTGTGGGATGAAGCGGCCCGGACCAACCTTACACGTATGCTTACGTGAGACCGGTTCCACCGACTAACATGCACTAGTTGCATAAGGTGGCTGGCGGGTGTCTGTCTCTCCTACTTTAGTTGGAGCGGATTCGATGAAAAGGGTCCTTATGAAGGGTAAATAGAAGTAGACAAATCACGTTGTGGCTTTCACGTAGGTAAGAAAACGTTCTTGCTAGAACCCTACTTCAGCCACGTAAAAACTTGCAACAACAATTAGAGGACGTCTAACTTGTTTTTGCAGCAAGTGCTTTGTGATATGATATGGCCAAAGTTGTGATGAATGATGAATGATATATATGTGATGTATGAGTTGTTCATTCTATTGTAATAGGAATCACGACTTGCATGTCGATGAGTATGACAACCGGTAGGAGCCATAGGAGTTGTCTATATTTTTTTGTATGACCTGCGTGTCATTGAGAAACGCCATGTAAATTACTTTACTTTATTGCTAAACGCGTTAGCCATAGTAGTAGAAGTAATAGCTGGCGAGCAACTTCATGGAGACACAATGATGGAGATTATGATGATGGAGATCATGGTGTCATGCCGGTGACAAGATGATCATGGAGCCCCAAGATGGAGATCAAAGGAGCTATGTGATATTGGCCATATCATGTCACTATTATTATTTGATTGCATGTGATGTTTATCATGTTTTTCATCTTGTTTACTTAGAACGACGGAAGTAAATAAGATGATCCCTCATAATAATTTCAAGAAAGTGTTCCCCCTAACTGTGCACCGTTGCGACAGTTCGTTCGTTTCTAAGCACCACGTGATGATCGGGTGTGATAGATTCCAACATTCACATACAACGGGTGTAAGACAGATTTACACATGCAAACACTTAGGTTGACTTGACGAGCCTAGCATGTGTATAGACATGGCCTCGGAACACAGAAGACCGAAAGGTCGAGCATGAGTCATATAGAAGATACGATCAACATGAAGATGTTCACCGACGTTGACTAGTCCGTCTCACGTGATGATCGGACACGGCCTAGTTGACTCGGATCATGTTATACTTAGATGACTAGAAGAGGGATGTCTATCTAAGTGGGAGTTCATTGAATAATTTGATTAGATGAACTTAATTATCATGAACTTAGTCTAAAATCTTTACAATATGTCTTGTAGATCGAATGGCCAACGTAGTCCTCAACTTCAACGCGTTCCTAGAGAAAACCAAGCTGAAAGACGATGGCAGAAACTATACGGACTGGGTCCGGAACCTGAGGATCATCCTCATAGCTTCCAAGAAAGATTATGTCCTACAAGCACCGCTAGGTGACCCGCCTGTCCCACAGAACCAAGACGTTATGAGCGCTTGGCAGACACGTGCTGATGACTACTCCCTCGTTCAGTGCGGCATGCTTTACAGCTTAGAGCCGGGGCTCCAAAAGCGTTTTGAGAGACATGGAGCACATGAGATGTTCGAAGAGCTGAAAATGGTTTTTCAAGCTCATGCCCGGGTCGAGAGATATGAAGTCTCCGACAAATTCTTTAGCTGTAAGATGGAGGAAAATAGTTCTGTCAGTGAGCACATACTCACTATGTCTGGGTTACATAACCGCTTGACTCAGCTGGGAGTTAATCTCCCGGATGATGCGGTCATTGACAGAATCCTCCAGTCGCTTCCACCAAGCTACAAGAGCTTTGTGATGAACTTCAATATGCAGGGGATGGAAAAGACCATTCCTGAGGTATTTGCAATGCTGAAATCAGCAGAGGTAGAAGTCAAGAAAGAACATCAAGTGTTGATGGTCAATAAAACCACTAAGTTCAAGAAGGGCAAGGGTAAAAAGAACTTTAAGAAGGACGGCAAGGGAGTTGCCGCGCCCGGAAAGCAAGCTGCCGGGAAGAAGCCAAAGAATGGACCCAAGCCCGAGACTGAGTGCTTTTATTGCAAGGGAAGTGGTCACTGGAAGCGGAACTGCCCCAAATACTTAGCAGACAAGAAGGCCGGCAAAACAAAAGGTATATGTGATATACATGTAATTGATGTGTACCTTACCAGTACTCGTAGTAGCTCCTGGGTATTTGATACCGGTGCAGTTGCTCACATTTGTAACTCAAAGCAGGAGCTGCGGAATAAGCGGAAACTGGCGAAGGACGAGGTGACAATGCGCGTCGGGAATGGTTCCAAGGTCAATGTGATCGCCGTCGGCACGCTACCTCTACATTTACCTACGGGATTAGTTTTAAACCTCAATAATTGTTATTTAGTGCCAGCTTTGAGCATGAACATTGTATCGGGATCTCGTTTAATTCGAGATGGCTACTCATTTAAATCCGAGAATAATGGTTGTTCTATTTATATGAGAGATATGTTTTATGGTCATGCTCCGATGGTGAATGGTTTATTCTTTCTCGAGCATAATGCTACACATGTTCATAGTGTGAAAACCAAAAGATGTAAGGTTGATAACGATAGTCCCACATACTTGTGGCACTGCCGCCTTGGTCACATAGGTGTCAAACGCATGAAGAAGCTCCATGCAGATGGACTATTAGAGTCTCTTGATTATGAATCATTTGACACGTGCGAACCATGCCTCATGGGTAAAATGACCAAGACTCTGTTCTCAGGAACAATGGAGCGAGCAACCAACTTATTGGAAATCATACATACGAATGTGTGCGGTCCAATGAGTGTTGAGGCTCGCGGTGGCTATCGTTATGTTCTCACCCTCACTGATGACTTGAGTAGATATGGGTATGTCTACTTAATGAAACACAAGTCTGAAACCTTTGAAAAGTTCAAGGAATTTCAGAGTGAGGTTGAGAATCAACGTGATAGGAAAATCAAGTTTCTACGATCAGATCGTGGAGGAGAATACTTGAGTCACGAATTTGGCACACACTTAAGAAAATGTGGAATAGTTTCACAACTCACGCCGCCTGGAACACCTCAGCGTAATGGTGTGTCCGAACGTCGTAATCGCACTCTATTAGATATGGTACGATCTATGATGTCTCTTACCAATTTACCGCTATCTTTTTGGGGCTATGCTTTAGAGACTGCCGCATTCACTTTAAATAGGGCTCCATTGAAATCCGTTGAGACGACACCGTTTGAATTATGGTTTGGAAAGAAACCTAAGCTGTCGTTTCTAAAGGTTTGGGGATGCGATGCTTATGTCAAGAAACTTCAACCTGAAAAGCTCGAACCCAAGTCGGAAAAATGCCTCTTCATAGGATACCCTAAAGAAACTGTTGGGTATACCTTCTACCTCAGATCCGAAGGCAAGATCTTTGTTGCCAAGAATGGATTCTTTCTAGAAAAAGAGTTTCTCTCGAAAGAAGTAAGTTGGAGGAAAGTAGAACTTGATGAAGTGTTACCTCTTGAACCGGAAAATGGCACAACTCAAGAAAATGTTCCTGAGGTGCCTGCACCAACTAGAGAGGAAGTTATTGATGATGATCAAGATACTTCTGATCAAGCTCCTACTGAAATTCGAAGGTCCACAAGGACACGTTCCGCACCAGAGTGGTACGGCAACCCTGTCTTGGAAATCATGTTGTTAGACAACGGTGAACCTTCGAACTATGAAGAAGCGATGGCGGGCCTGGATTCCGACAAATGGCTAGAAGCCATGAAATCCGAGATAGGATCCATGTATGAAAATGAAGTATGGACTTTAACTGACTTGCCCGTTGAATGGCGAGCCATAGAAAAATAAATGGATCTTTAAGAAGAAGACAGACGCGAATGGTAATGTGACCATCTATAAAGCTAGGCTTGTCGCTAAGGGTTATCGACAAGTTCAAGGGGTTGACTACGATGAGACTTTCTCACAAGTAGCGAAGCTAAAGTCCGTACGAATCATGTTTGCAATTGCCGCATTTTACGATTATGAAATATGGCAAATGGACGTCAAAACGGCATTCCTTAATGGTTTCCTTAAGGAAGAATTGTATATGATGCAGCCGGAAGGTTTTGTCAATCCTAAGAATGCTAACAAGGTGTGCAAGCTCCAACGCTCGATTTATGGGCTGGTGCAAGCATCTCGGAGTTGGAACATTCGCTTTGATGAGATGATCAAAGCGTTTGGGTTTACGCAGACTTATGGAGAAGCCTGCGTTTACAAGAAAGTGAGTGGGAGCTCTGTAGCATTTCTCATACTATATGTAGATGACATACTTTTGATGGGAAATGATATAGAACTCTTGGACAGCATCAAGGCCTACTTGAATAAGAGTTTTTCAATGAAGGACCTTGGAGAAGCTGCTTATATATTAGGCATCAAGATCTACAGAGATAGATCAAGACGCCTCATAGGTCTTTCACAAAGCACATACCTTGATAAGATATTGAAGAAGTTCAATATGGATCAGTCTAAGAAGGGGTTCTTGCCTGTGTTGCAAGGTGTGAAATTGAGCCCAGCTCAATGTCTGACCACGGCAGAAGATATAGAAGAGATGAGTGTCATCCCCTATGCCTCAGCCATAGGTTCTATTATGTATGCCATGTTGTGTACCAGACCTGACGTAAACCTTTCCGTAAGTTTGGAAGGAAGGTACCAAAGTAATCCCGGCAAGGAACACTGGACAGCGGTCAAGAATATCCTGAAGTACCTGAAAAGGACTAAGGAAATGTTTCTCGTTTATGAAGGTGACAAAGAGCTCGTCGTAAAGGGTTACATCGACGCTAGCTTCGACACAGATCTGGATGACTCAAAGTCACAAACCGGATACGTGTATATTTTGAATGGTGGGGCAGTAAGCTGGTGCAGTTGCAAGCAGAGCGTCATGGCGGGATCTACATGTGAAGCGGAGTACATGGCAGCCTCGGAGGCAGCACATGAAGCAATATGGGTGAACGAGTTCATCACCGACCTAGGAGTCATACCCAATGCGTCGGGGCCAATCAAACTCTTCTGTGACAACACTGGAGCTATTACACTTGCCAAGGAGCCCAGGTTTCACAAGAAGACAAGGCACATCAAGCGTCGCTTCAACTCCATTCGTGAAAATGTTCAAGATGGAGACATAGATATTTGTAAAGTACATACGGACCTGAATGTAGCAGATCCGTTGACTAAACCTCTCCCTAGAGCAAAACATGATCAACACCAGAATTCCATGGGTGTTCGATTCATCACAATGTAACTAGATTATTGACTCTAGTGCAAGTGGGAGACTGTTGGAAATATGCCCTAGAGGCAATAATAAAAGCATTATTATTATATTTCCTTGTTCATGATAATTGTCTTTATTCATGTTATAATTGTGTTATCCGGAAATCGTAATACATGTGTGAATAACAGACACCAACATGTCCCTAGTAAGCCTCTAGTTGACTAGCTCGTTGATCAACAGATAGTCATGGTTTCCTGACTATGGACATTGGATGTCATTGATAACGAGATCACATCATTAGGAGAATGATGTGATGGACAAGACCCAATCTTAAACATAGCATAAGATCGTATAGTTCGTTTGCTAGAGTTTTCCAATGTCAAGTATCTTTTCCTTAGACCATGAGATCGTGTAACTCTCGGATACCGTAGGAGTGCTTTGGGTATACCAAACGTCACAATGTAACTGGGTGACTATAAATGTAGACTACGGGTATCTCCGAAAGTGTCTGTTGGGTTGACACAGATCAAGACTCGGATTTGTCACTCTATATGACGGAGAGGTATCACTGGGCCCACTCGGTAATGCATCATCATTATGAGCTCAAAGTGACCAAGTGTCTGGTCACGGGATCATGAATTATGGTACGAGTAAAGTGACTTGCCGGTAACGAGATTGAACGAGGTATTGGGATACCCACGATCGAATCTCGGGCAAGTAACATATCGATTGACAAAGGGAATTGTATACGGGGTTGCATGAATCCTCGACATCGTGGTTCATCCGATGAGATCATCGTGGAGCATGTGGGAGCCAACATGGGTATCCAGATCCCTCTGTTGGTTATTGACCGGAGAGTTGTCTCGGTCATGTCTGCATGTCTCCCGAACCCGTAGGGTCTACACACTTAAGGTTCGGTGACGCTAGGGTTGTAGGGATATGTATATGCAGTAACCCGAATGTTGTTCGGAGTCCCGGATGAGATCCCGGACGTCACGAGGAGTTCCGGAATGGTCCGGAGGTAAAGAATTATATATAGGAAGTGGCATTTCAGCCATCGGGACAAGTTTCGGGGTTATCGGTATTGTACCGGGACCACCGGAAGGGTCCCGGGGGTCCACCGGGTGGGGCCACCTGCCCCCGGGGGCCACATGGGCTGTAGGGGGTGCGCCTTGGCCTACATGGGCCAAGGGCACCAGCCCCAAGGGGCCCATGTGCCTAGGGTTCACAAAAGGGAAGAGTCCCTCTAGTGGAAGGCACCTCCTAGGTGCCTTGGGGGGGAGGGAAACCTCCCTTGGCCGCCGCCCCCTAGGAGATTGGATCTCCTAGGGCCGGCGCCCCCCCCCCTTGGCCCTCCTATATATAGTGGGGAAGGAGGGCTTTTCATCCACGCCTTTGGTTGCCTCCTTCTCCCTCTCCAACACCTCCTCCTCCTCCATAGCGCTTGGCGAAGCCCTGACGGAGTACTGCAGCTCCATCACCACCACGCCATCGTGCTGCTGTTGGAACCATCTTCCTCAACCTCTCCTTCCCTCTTGCTGGATCAAGAAGAAGGAGACGTTACGCTGACCGTACGTGTGTTGAACACGGAGGTGCCGTCCGTTCGGCGCTAGGATCTTCGGTGATTTGGATCATGTCGTGTACGACTTCCTCATCCCCGTTCTTTGAACGCTTCCACGCGTGATCTACAAAGGTATGTAGATGCAATCCAATCACTCGTTGCTAGATGAACTCATAGATGGATCTTGGTGAAACCGTAGAAAATTTTTGTTTTCTGCAACGTTCCCCAACACGCATATCATACCATGTTCATGTGTTGGTTGTTTACTATGTTGTGTGCTTCTTTCCGGTGTTTGCCTCTTCGAGTTGGTTCTGATAACGTCGCATTGTGAGGACCCGTTCGTCTACGTTCCGTTTGTCTTCTTCATGGACTCGTTCTTCTTCCTTGCAGGATTTCAGGCAAGATGATCATACCCTCGAAATCACTACTATCTTTGCTTTGCTAGATGCTCGCTCTTTTGCTATGCCTATGCTGCGATACCTACCACTTGCTTATCATGCCTCCTATATTGTTGAACCAAGCCTCTAACCCACCTTGTCCTAGCAAACCGTTGATTTGCTATGTTACCGCTTTGCTCAGCCCCTCTTATAGCGTTGTTAGTTGCAGGTGAAGATTGAAGTTTGTTCCTTGTTGGAACATGGAGATGTTGTTCCTTGTTGGAACATGTTTACTTGTTGGGATATCACTATATATCTTATTTAATTAATGCATCTATATACTTGGTAAAGGGTGGAAGGCTCGGCCTTATGCCTGGTGTTTTGTTTCACTCTTGCCGCCCTAGTTTCCGTCATATCGGTGTTATGTTCCTGGATTTTGCGTTCCTTATGTGGTTGGGTAATAATGGGAACCCCTTGATAGTTCGCCTTGAGTAAAGCTCTTCCAGCAATGCCCAACATTGGTTTTACCATTCGCCACCTAGCCTCTTTTCCCTTGGGTTTCGCGGACTCAAGGGTCATCTTATTTTAACCCCCCCCGGGCCAGTGCTCCTCTGAGTGTTGGTCCGACCGAGTAGACTGCGGGGCCACCTCGGGGCAGCTTGAGGGTTGGTTTTACTCGTAGGATGTCTCATCTGAGTGTGCCCTAAGAACGAGATATGTGCAGCTCCTATCAGGATGTCGGCGCATCGGGCGGTCTTGTTGGTCTTGTTTTACCATTGTCGAGGATGTCTTGTTGTACTGGGATACCGAGTCTGATCGGAATGTCTCGAGAGGAGGTCTATTCCTTCGTTGACCGTGAGAGCTTGTCATGGGCTAAGTTGGGACACCCCTGCAGGGATTTGAACTTTCGAAAGACGTGCCCGTAGTTATGGGCAGATGGGAATTTGTTAATGTCCGGTTATAGAAAATCTAAACTTGACCTTAATTAAAATGAATCAACAGCGTGTGTTACCGTGATGGTCTCATTCCGGCGGAGTCCGGGAAGTGAAAACGGTGTTGGAGTTATGCTTGACGTAGGTTGTTATAGGATCACTTCTTGATCATACTTTTATCGACCGTGCTTTGCCTTCTCTTCTTGCTCTCATTTGCGTATGTTAGCCACCATACATGCTAGTCGCCTGCTGCAGCTCCACCTCACACTTTTACCTTACCCATAAGCTTAAATAGTCTTGATCGCGAGGGTGCGAGATTGCTGATTCCCTGTGGCTCACAGATACTTCCAAAACCAGCTTGCAGGTGCCGATGAGACCATGGAGATGACGCAACCAATCTCAAGGAGGAGCTCGTTGAAGATGTTTTCCTTTGTGTTGCTTCGTTCTAGTTGATCAGTAGTGGAGCCCAGTTGGGGTCGATCGGGGACCTTTGTCGCATTTGGGGTTCTTCTTTTATTTTGGTTCCGTAGTCGGACCTTGAGCGTATTTGGAAGATGTAATGCTTTATTCATGTAATTGTGTGAAGTGGCGATTGTAAACCAACTATGTATCTCTTTCCCTTATTATATTACATGGGTTGTGTGAAGATTACCTCACTTGCGACATATGCCTTCAATGCGATTATGCCTCTAAGTCATGCCTCGACACGTGGGAGATATAGTCGCATCGAGGGTGTTATATGCAGGAGCAGATGCAGACGTTATGAACGTTTGGCTAGCTAAATATGATGACTACTTGATAGTTTAGTGCACCATGCTTAACGGCTTAGAATCGGGACTTCAACGACGTTTTGAACGTCATGGACCATATGAGATGTTCCAGGAGTTGGAGTTAATATTTCAAGCAAATACCTGAGTTGAGAGATATGAAGTCTCGAACAAGTTCTATAGCTAAAAGATGGAGGAGAATCGCTCAACTAGTGAGCATGTGCTCAGATTGTGTGGGTACTACAATCGCTTGAATCAAGTGGGAGTTAATCTTGCAGATAAGATAGTGATTGACAGAATTCTCTAGTCACCATCACCAAGTTAGTAGAACTTCGTGATGAACTATGATATGCAAGGGATAACGAAAACGATTCCCAAGCTCTTCGTAATGCTGAAATTGACGAAGGTAGAAATCGAGGAAAAACATCAAGTGTTGATGGTAGACAAGACCACTAGTTTCAAGAAAAGGGCAGAGGGAAGAAGGGGAACTTCAAGAAGAACAGTAAGCAAGTTGCTGCTCAAGTGAAGAAGCCCAAGTCCGGTCCTAAGCCTAAGACTAAGTGCTTCTACTGCAAAGGGACTGGTCACTGGAAGCGGAACTACCCCAAGTGATTGGCGGATAAGAAAGATGGCAAAGTGAACATAAGTATATTTGATATACATGTTATTGATGTGTACTTTACTAGTGTTTATAGCAACCCCTCAGTATTTGATACTAGTTCAGTTGCTAAGATTAGTAACTCGAAACGGGAGTTGCAGAATAAACAGAGACTAGTTAAGGGTGAAGTGACGATGTGTGTTGGAAGTGGTTCCAAGATTGATATGATCATCATCGCACACTCCCTATACTTTCGGGATTAATGTTGAACCTAAATAAGTGCTATTTGGTGTTTGCGTTGAGCATGAATATGATTTGATCATGTTTATTGTAATACGGTTATTCATTTAAGTAAGAGAATAAATTGTTGTTCTGTTTACATGAATGAAACCTTATATGGTTACACACCCAATGAAAATAGTTCATTGGATCTCGATCGTAGTGATACACATATTCATAATATTGAAACCAAAAGATGCAAAGTTAATAATGATAGTGCAACTTATTTGTGGCACTGCCGTTTAGGTCATATTGGTGTAAAGCGCATGAAGAAACTCCATGCTGATGGAATTTTGGAATCACTTGATTATGAATCACTTGATGCTTGCGAACCATGCTTTATGGGCAAGATGACTAAAGACTCCGTTCTCCGGAACAATGGAGCGAGAACTGACTTATTGGAAATAATACATACTGATGTATGCGATCCGATGAGTGTTGAGGCTCGCGGCAGGTATCGTTATTTTCCGACCTTCATAGATGATTTGAGCAGATATGGGTATATCTTCTTGATGAAACATAAGTCTGAAACATTTGAAAAGTTCAAAGAATTTTAGAGTGAAGTGGAAAATCATCGTAAAAAGAAAAATATGGTTTCTACGATCTGATCGCAGAGACAAATATTTGAGTTACGAGTTTGGTCTTCAATTAAAACTATGTGGAATAGTTTCACAAATTCGTGCCACCTGGAACACCACAGCATAATGGTGTGTCCGAACATCATAACTATACTTTATTGGATATAGTGCAATCTATGATGTTTCTTACAGATTTACCAACATCGTTTTGGGGTTATGCATTAAAGACAGTTGCATTCACGTTTAAAAGGGCACCATCTAAGTCACCATCTAAGACCATTGAGACGACACAATCTGAACTGTGGTTTGGCAAGAAACCAAAGTTGTCATTTCTTAAAGTTTGGGGTTGTGATGCTTATATGAAAAAGTTTCATCCTGATAAGCTCAAACCCAAATCGGAGAAATATGTATTCATAGGATACCCAAAGGAGACAGTTGGGTACACCTTCTATCATAGATCCGAAGGCAAGTTATTCATTGCTGAGAATGGATCCTTTCTAGAGAAGGAGTTTCTCTCGAAAGAAGTGAGTGGGAGGAAAGTAGAACTTGATGAGGTAACTGTACCTGCTCCCTTATTGGAAAGTAGTTCATCACAGAAATCCGTTCCTGTGACTACTAGACCGATTAGGGGGGAAGCTAATGATGATGATCATGTAACTACAGATCAAGTTACTACCGAAACTCGTAGGTAAACCAGAGTGAGATCCGCACCAGAGTGGTATGGTAATCCAGTTCTGGAGGTCATGTTACTTGACCATGATGAGCCTACGAACTATGAGGAAGCAATGATGAGCCCAGATTCCGTGAAATGGCTTGAGGCCATGAAATCTGAGATGAGATCCATGTATGAGAACAAAGTATGGACTTTGATTGACTTGCCCAAGGATCGGCGAGCCATTGAGATTAAATGGATCTTCAAGAGGAAGACGGATGCTGATAGTAGTGTTACTATCTACAAAGCTAGAATTGTCGCAAAAAGGTTTTCGACAAGTTCAAGGTGTTGACTACGATGAGAGTTTCTCACTTGTATCTATGCTTAAGTCTGTCCGAATCATGTTAGCAATTGCCGCATTTTATGAAATCCGGCAAATGGATAAACAAAAATGCATTCCTTAATGGATTTATTAAAGAAGAGTTGTATATGATATAACCAGAAGGTTTTGTCAATCCTAAAGGTGCTAACAAAATGTGCAAGCTCCAGCGATCCATCTATGGACTGGTGCAAGCATCTCGGAGTTGGAATATGCGCTTTGATGAGATGATCAAAGCATATAGTTTTATATAGACTTGCGGTGAAGCATGTATTTACAAGAAAGTGAGTGGGAGAATTACAACATTTCTGATAAGTATATGTGAATGACATATTGTTGATCGAAAATAATGTAGAATTATTCTGCAAAGCATAAAGGAGTGTTTTGAAAGAAGTTTTTCAAAGAAAGACCTCGGTGAAGCTGCTTACATATTAAGCATCAAGATCTATAGAGATAGATCAAGACGCTTGATAAGTTTTTTCAATGAGTACATACCTTGACAATATTTTGAAGTAGTTCAAAAATGGAACAGTCAAAGAAAGAGTTCTTGGCTGTGTTACAAGGTGTGAAATTGAGTAAGACTCAAAGCCCGACCATGGCAGAAGATAGAAACAGAATGAAAGTCATTCCCTATGCCTCAGCCATAGGTTCTATAAAGTATGCCATGCTGTGTACCAGATCTATTGTACACCCTACACTGTGTTAAGCAAGGGAGTACAATAGTGATCTAAGAGTAGATCACTGGACAGCGGTCAAAATTATCCTTAGTGGAATAAGGAAATATTTCTCAATTATGGAGGTGACAAAAGGTTCGTCGTAAAAAGTTACGTCGATGCAAGTTTTGACACAGATCTGGATGACTCTAAGTCTCGATCTAGATACATATTGAAAGTGGGAGCAATTAGCTAGAGTAGCTCCGTGCAGAGCATTGTAGAAATAGAATTCGCAAAATACTTACGGATCTGTATGTGACAGACCCGTTAACTAAAATTATCTCACAAGCAAAACATGATCACACCTTAGTACTCTTTGGGTGTTACTCACATAAACGATGTGAACTAGATTACTGACTCTAGTAAACCCTTTGGGTACAGGTCACATGACGATGTGAACTATGGGTGTTAATCACATGATGATGTGAACTATTAGTGTTGAATCGCATGGCGATGTGAACTAGATTATTGACTCTAGTGCAAGTGGGAGACTGAAGAAAATATGCCCTAGAGGCAATAATAAAGTTATTATTTATTTCCTTATATCATGATAAAAGTTTATTATTCATGCTAGAATTGTATTAACCGGAAACATAATACATGTGTGAATACATAGACAAACAGAGTGTCACTAGTATGCCTCTACTTGACTAGCTCGTTAATCGAAGATGGTTATGTTTCCTAACCATGAACAAAAGAGCTGTTATTTGATTAACGGGATCACATCATTAGAAGAATGATGTGATTGACATGACCCATTCCATTAGCTTAGCACCCGATCGTTTAGTATGTTGCTATTGCTTTCTTCATGACTTATACATGTTCCTATGACTATGAGATTATGCAAGTCCCGTTTGCCGGAGGAACACTTTGTGTGCTACCAAACGTCACAACATAACTGGGTGATTATAAAGGTGCTCTACAGGTGTCTCCAAAGGTACATGTTGGGTTGGCGTATTTCGAGATTAGGATTTGTCACTCCGATTGTCGGAGAGGTATCTCTAGGCCCTCTCGGTAATACACATCACCTAAGCCTTGCAAGCAATGCAACTAATGAGTTAGTTGCGAGATGATGTATTACGGAACGAGTAAAGAGACTTGCCGACAACGAGATTGAACTAGGTATTGAGATACCGACGATCGAATCTTGGGCAAGTAACATACCGATGACAAAGGGAAGAACGTATGTTGTTATGCGGTCTGACCAATAAAAGATCTTCGTAGAATATGTGGGAGCCAATATGAGCATCCAGGTTCCGCTGTTGGTTATTGACCGGAGACGTGTCTCGGTCATGTCTACATTGTTCTCGAACCCGTAGGGTCGGCACGCTTAAGCTTTTGATGACAGTTATATTATGAGTTTATTAGTTTTGATGTACCGAAGTTAGTTCAGAGTCCCGGATATGATCACGGACATGACGAGGAGTCTCGAAATGGTCGAGACATAAAGATTGATATATTGGACGACTATATTCGGACACCGGAAGTGTTCCGGATAAAACCGGAGTACTAGGGGGTTACCGGACCCCCCCCCCTCGAGGGGTTAATGGGCCTCATGGGCCTAAAGTGGAGAAGAGGAGGGGCGGCCAGGGCAGGCCGCGTGCCCCCTCCCCCTCTAGTCCGAATTGGACAAGGAGGGGGGCGGCAGCCCCCCTTTCCTTCCTCTCCTCTCTCCCTTCCTTCCCCCTCTCCTACTTGGACAAGGAAAAGGAGGGAATCCTACTCCCGGTAGGAGTAGGACTCCTCCCTGGCGCGCCTTCTCCTGGCCGGCCGCCCCTTCCCCTTGCTCCTTTATATATGGGGGCAGGGGGGCACCTCTAGACACAACAATTGATCCTTGAGATCTCTTAGCCGTGTGCGGTGCCAACCTCCACCATAATCCTCGATAATATTGTAGTGGTGCTTAGGCGAAGCCCTGTGACGGTAGAACATCAAGATCGTCACCACGCCGTCGTGCTGACGGAACTCTTCCCCGACACTTTGCTGGATCGGAGTCTGGGGATCGTCATCAAGCTGAACGTGTGCTAGAACTCGGAGGTGCCATAGTTTCGGTGCTTGATCGGTCGGGCCGTGAAGATGTACGACTACATCAACCGCGTTGTTATAACGCTTCCACTTTTGGTCTACAAGGGTACGTGGACAACACTCTCCCCTCTCGTTGCTATGCATCACCATGACCTTGCGTGTGCGTAGGAAAATTTTGAAATTACTACGTTCCCCAACAACTCATAGAGATAGAGTATGCGTGCTTATGTTGGTGTTGTGCGTGTATGTACGTATTTACAAATGTCTGGATTTGTACTGTGTTTTTAAAAAGGGCAGTGCTAGGCATCGGCGTACCAACCCGAATTTGGGTTGGTTGGCCCATAGCTATCTGATTGGGGTGATGGGAACCGTCCCATGCGCCTCGTCTTCGTCAATGCACACGTACGAAGAATCCTCGTCTGTGCCGCACGTGTTCTCCCTTCGTCGCCCCCTCGCCTGCCGCATGCGTTCTCCCCCGCCGCCCGTCGCCGCCCCTCGCCGACCGTTCCCGTCACCGGCTTCGCCCCATGCAACAGCCTCACCCTGCGGTTGCAGCTTCTGTGGCGACCGTTGTAGCAGGGCCGAGCCCATAGTGGTACAAAAAGTGTGGCCCACATAGGGCCCATAATTCTGGGGCCCCAAAGTTTTTATATAGGCCTAGTATTTAAAAAAACAGAAGCGCTCCTGCGCCACTAAGCGTTGGAGTGGGCTGGAGTTGAGGGCTCGAGGCGACGAGGCCATCGAGTGACGAGTGCTGAAACGGGAGAGTAACTGGTTAACGAGCGCTCCTTCGGAAGCCTCGCAACAATCAACGCCACTTGACGCGTTCTCAGCCATTCATCACGTGTCGCGCTCTCGGCGTTTCCTTCGGATTTTTTTTAATATTTCCGCACGCGCTTTCGGCTTTTTAAATGGTTTTTTTCCGGGTTTTTCGACGTTTTGGTTTTCCACGGGTCTTCATTAGCTTTTTGATCAAAAATTTTAAAATAGAAAAAATTATGGAAAAAATACATTTTTTTCATTTCACGAGAGTCACGGCCGTGCCTCTCGGAAACAGAAAAAAGCGTATTTTCTGTTTTTTATCCTTTCGTGAGAGTCACACTTTTGCTTCCGGGAGAGGCACGGGTGTGCTTTCGCGAGAGTCACGGTCGTGCCTCTTGAAAACGGAAAAAACGCGTTTTCTATTTTTTTCCCTTTTTGCGAGAGTCACGGTTTTGCTTTCGCGAGAGACATGGTTGTGCTTTAGCGAGAGTTACGGACGTGCCTTTCGAAAATGAAAAAAATGTGTTTTCTGTTTTGTTTTTTCTTTCGCGAGAGGCACGGTTGTACTTTCGCGAGAGTCACGGCCGTGCCTCTCGGAAACGGAAAAGAAAAACGCATTTTTTGTTTTTTTTTCTTTCGCGAGAATCACGGTTTTGCTTCCGCAAGAGGCACGGTTGTGCTTTCACAAGAATCACGGCTATGCCTCCTCGGAAACGGGAAAAAATGTGTTTTCTCTTCTTTTTTTTCTTCCGCGAGAATCACGATTTTGCTTCCGCGAGAGGCATGGTTGTGATTTCGTGAGAGGCGCAGGCGTGCCTCTTTCGGAAAGGGAAAAAAATCCGTGCTCCGGGTTCGGTTTTTTCATACGGTTCTTTTCATGAAAAAAAGTTCGTCAAAACCTATCAATATGGGGTCTAATTTTGAAGACCTCGACGCGAGGAATCCAACGGTGAAAGCGGTTCAAGATTTGGACGCACGATTTAAGAGATAAAACATTTTGAATAAATGATCTACAAAAAAAGAAAAACTTCTAGGTTGAGACAAATGGCGCGCTGCATGTGCGCCACTTATCGTAATTAGGGGAGTTGGAGTGATCTTTGCAACGAGTACTTCTCAACTAGTGATTTCACTAGTTTCAAAAAAAAATCGTACTCCTCGACTCCTACTGGATCGCTAATTCTCAAAAAATCGTTCTACTCGACCGCTACAAGATCGGGATCCTGAGTAAATGACCCCGCAAAAAAAGGAATCCTGAGGAAATGAAAGCCTGTTGTGATCGTGGGCCTTCTCTCGTTGCCTCCACGCCTCAGCGACTCCGCCTCGTCCCTCGGTCCCTAGTCGTTAGATTGATAGGATCATCGAAATTCGGATTCAGGGGCAACAGGCCGCTGCCACCGTTGCCTTCCTCATGACCTCGCCCCTCTCTCAAATTTTAGGCTCATTGACGTCGTCTCGTCGGATTGATTGGTGAACAAAGGTGCTTAGCGAGTCTTCTTTTCGATTAACTACGGTTCCTACTCACAATTCCTATATTTTTTAAATAATTATTGGCAAGGATCGTTACTTCGTTACAGATATTGGTTCTTACCCCCTCGGTTAAAGATCACAGGACCCAAAATTAAGTGAGTTAGACGGTTCTTCCAATTGCCAAACATTAACACGTGATCTCCAATTGATACTAGTAGAATGCCCGTGCGTTGCAACGGGCTGCATTGGGGACTTCCTTTTTACCATTAAATCGCTCTCTTTTTCTTTCTTTCTATCTTCTCCCAACTGTAAAATCTCTGCAGCAAACATCATTGATAGTAGAAAAAGAGGCACCAACTTGTGTGCATCTCCAAGATGTTATAGAATTGTAATATCAAATTGTGTGCATCTCCAAGGTGTTGCACTACAACAAAAAGCACAAGTTTTAGTTTGTAATCACATTAGTGAAACATGCTAGTCCCTAATGACCTTTTATCACTGACTGTATGTAATGCTATAGAAATGATTCATCATAACTCATAAGCATGAAGTATAAATACACTCCCAGTCTGCAAGCATCACAAGAATACAATATGAGCATCACCAGGACTAACTCTCATTGCACTGATAAATGGACAAGAGAGTACAAAGATCTTTTGGCGGCGGGCACAACAAATTTTCTTCTCCGTATGATATCAAACTAACCGATCTTACAATGCAATTCCCCTGCAGGATTTAACAGGATATAAGACATAGAACAACACATGCTCTCTTGCACCTTGCATTGCAAGATGGTAAAAAAATGAACTGGACAAATGCACGTAATATAGTGTTAGATGAGCCAAACCTGCATTTCAAGACACAAGAAAATCGAGGCTGATGAGTCTGATCATTTTCACCGTAATATTCAGAAGCAGCAACATCCAATCCAATGACCAACTGTCACACATGAATTAGTAGACAAGGGCTGAATCATGAGCTATGTATAGACAAAAAAAATTCATCTAGTGTTGCCAGCCTTAGCTACAGCTGCCTTCAACATCAAGAATCAAGACACTCTTTATTTTTGTGCATGAGTATAAATCAAAACGAAACCACATATGAGTATTTGTTTCACACATTCAACTTAAGCCATCACAAAATAGTCAAAGCTCATTGTTGCAAGTTGCGGAAACTGAAAAAGTTGTTGTACTCAGAACATCATAAGCCATAAAATGTTCCATTTTGTGATTAAGAACATAGTCTACTTTATTTCATGAAAGAAAACATATTCTGCTTTGCACCCATCCTACCACCATGCTTCCCTACAACTTAGCAATACATATGAAGAACCAGGGTGTGAATCTGGGTAGAGATTAGGAAGGTATGTCGACAGCAACCACCCATGCCTCCTCCATCTCATCGATCTTCGCCATGAAGTAGACGATGTCATAGTCATCACCCAAGCTGATTGTGAGGTGACCAATGTGGAGACTGTCCAAAGTTTGTCGTCGCTATATCATTGTCTGTTGGCAACATAGAAACATAGGTCGCGATGCTCCTATGTCCACAAGAACGGTGGTATCGGAAGCATTGAGCTTACAGTTCAAGTGCGAGCTGGAATAATTTACGTAATATAAAAACTGATAATGTAAAGATTTTTCTACCCTATACTTAAATACTCAATTCACGACACACAAGCACTACATATCTACCTCACCTTCACCTTTTCATATTATGAATTAAGTACTTGGTCGATGCAACAAGTCACATCTTCCATGCGCTGCAACCATGAAAAGTGTTGTGAACTCAATAGTGCCACAATACATAATATAAACAGAACCACCAGATTCTCCGCATCCAAGAGTAGCCACCATATTTTACGATGTCAAGTAACCCAAACTCGTGTTCAATTACCATGTAATAGTACACATACAATGCAAAAGTGAAATGCATGTAATTATTGAAACAGTAAGAGGATACAATGCTCACTGAATGGAAGTTGGTGTCTGAACCATGGCGTGCAGTTCCTCCAGTGCCCTATCATCCATTGTGCATGGGTACTTCAAACCTGTAAATAATAATTCAGCAAATATCACAGATATCTTTTGCGTGTTGGGGAAGGGAAACAAATTGGGGCCGACAGTGTGAACGGAGTTTAGGAAGATGTCTACTGCTATTAATTGTTGGTAAATCTCCAAGTATTGCTAGTGTCAGCGAGAATGGATGGTACTATATAATGGTGCTGAGATCTGAACAGCAGCAACTACAACGAATGAACAACACATACACAAACTAAAATTCAAATAAGTTCGGAAGTACTTCTGTCTATCTCAAACTGAAAAGGAAGAGGACGATCAGTGAGTTTGCTTCAGTGCAGACTGCTCGGCAAGCTTGGACAAGTGCATGCGGAGCTTGCACCACCAGCGGCAGAGATTGAGCGCAGACGTTCAAGCTTGAGGCAGAGAAGAAAAAAACCTAGGTCAAGCTGCAGGCCTGCAGCGTGGTGTTCGTAGGCGCCATCCATCCATAGTCCACCCATATGGACAGCGTGGTGTTTCTATGATTCATCAGCGTGTCGTCACCTTAAATCCCTTGAAGCTAATAAACTGAGTCATATCATACCCCACTCAAATACCCAATTGCAGTTGTAGAAAAAAAACTTGGATTTGCTAAAATTCAAGTGCTAGTTCAATTGACATAGACTGTCCTTTCATATATATAGCTGATGAATTCTCTTTTTCTCCTCAGAGAAAATCGACTGTACATGTTTCACGCATCTACAAAGTGCTACTCCCTTCCTTTGTAAATATAAGTCTTTTTAGAGATTCCAATTGAACATTACACACTACCGGACTCGCGGACTATGCCTACGGCCCAGGGCCGTCGGCATAGGTCCTATGCCGTCGGCATAGACCCGTCGGCGTAGATCACGTCAGAGTAGTCTTGTCAGACCATCGGCGTAGTATAGCCGTCGGCATAGGGGCCTATGCCGACGGCCCGGCGTCAGCCGTCGGCATAGTATAGCAGTCGACACTGTTTTCTGTCTGACGGCAACGGACGGCGCCGTCAAAAGCGCGGGCGAATCGTGGAATGGCACGTGGCAGAGGTATGCCGACGACTTGGCCATCGGCATAGATTGAAATCTATGCCAACGACCTAGCCGTCAGCATATCAGTGCCACGTGGCACCCCGTGGTGCCTCCTGGTGGCAGGTCTATGCCTACGGCAAAGCCGTAGGCATAGACGGAATCTATGCCGACGTCTTTGCCGTAGGCATAGTTCTGCCACGTGTCGGCCCCTGGTTTCTCCTGGCGGCAGAGATATTCCTACGGCAAAGCCGTCGGCATAGACCGAAAACTATGCCGACAGCTTTGCCGTCGGCATATCTCTACCACGTGGCGCGTCCTGGTATCTCCTGGGCTTATATATGCCAACGGTTTTGCCGTAGGCATAGTTTTTTTATTTGTTTTTTATTTTCTCTGTTTTCTCTTTTTCAATTCATTTGGCAGCATTTCAAAGCAGAATAATATAGAATTATGCAGAAATATGACAGTTTATCATCTAAACATACTCAAGTTCATCATCATCATCTAAACATACTCAAGTTCATCATCATCATCTAAAGATCGTCACCGGCAAAAGTTCATGAACATAAAACTAGTGCAAGACATGGAACATAATAAAAGTAGCAAGATGAAAGGCATGGCACGACGGCCACATGCACGGAATCATCATGACATCAAACAAGACCACCTCCGCCAAAACCACCACCACCAAGACCACCTCCGCCAAAAGCACCACCGCCAAGACCACCTCCGCCAAAAGCACCACCGCTAAGACCACCTCCGCCAAAACCGTCACCGCGACCACCATCACTCAGGAAGATCGGAGTGACTGGGGTCGACGGAGCAGGAGTCGAGCCACCGGTCCCCTACATGTTTGAGAGAAGATTCTAACGGTAAATATGATATGATAGTATTGAATGAACGAGAACTAGTTTGTCAGTAGTTAGGCAAATGTACTAACCGGACTATCACTGCCTAGTGCCACCCATTCATCGAACGTGGGCACGTGTGGGGGTTCTCCCACAGGTGGTGGTGGGGGTCCCATTTGTGGTGGATCCGTGCAGTTACTCCAAGACGCCAACATAGCCTGGATGTTAGTTAAACAAGCAAACTAGAAGGCCAGAAGGAATGAAAGTGCAAAAATTTAGCTTGGTTTTAAGAGGGCAAAACTAACCGCCATCATCTAACGGTTGTAATCATCATTTTCCTTCACTCGTTGCAAGTACTCTCGCACCTCGAGATTCCTATGCTCGACAAAGGCCTTATATGCCTACATAATTTAGGTTGTTTCTAAGTGAGCAATGCTGAAAATGAACTGAGAATGCTAGAGAGAAAAAGATAAAGGGGAAGTACTTACAGCATGCTGGCGGGCTAAGGGAGTCTGTGAATGCCCCGTACTCTCTAACTGGCTCGGGTTGGTAGACCGAAGCCGTGTGTACGAGATTGAAGGAGTTATCAAGCCATCGAAACACGGATACCGGCCATGTGACTTCCCCTGGATGGCCACCACCGCCGTGTCGTCAATCTGAGACTGGGTGACCTTAGGAACAGGAACATCCGGATGCAACTTCTGATAGTGCTGAGTGTAAGACTCCAGGTGCTCCTCGGTCTTATCGTAGTACTGGCTCTCGCCCTCCTTGGGATGACTCCGCTCGCGGGCCAGCTTCCACGACTCAATGTCTGAGAGCGGCCTCTTCAACTTGTCCTCCTGCAACGTCAAACAGAAGTTAGCCATACATAAGAACATGACGGCAAAGAAGAACAAAAATGCATCATGCATATAGATATACCTTCATGGCCTTGAAGCCCCAGTGGTTCCTGTTTCCTTCGCCGTGTGTCTCGTCTTTTCCACGGTTAGCCCGGGCCTTGATGCTCTTGGCAGCAAACTCTGCATCGTCGCCGAGCCACCTATCCACCAAACTCGCCCATCCGTCATGCCTTCCATAGAACCAACGAGGAACAACCTATGCAAATTTTGGAAGCATGACATGTGAGCACGAAACATATAGTTGACTGCTTGAAACAATGATAAGTTAGTAATAGTTACCATCATGAACTGCTCCCTGTTCAAGGTAAGTCGTTGCCTCTGCGCTTGAGTTTTGGTCATCTTTTTGTTGGGGAACGTAGTAATTTCAAAATTTTCCTACGCACACGCAAGATCATGGTGATGCATAGCAACGAGAGGGGAGAGTGTTGTCTACGTACCCTCGTAGACCGGAAGCGGAAGCGTTAGCACAACGCGGTTGATGTAGTCGTACGTCTTCACGGCCCGACCGATCAAGCACCAAAACTACGGCACCTCCGAGTTCTAGCACACGTTCAGCTCAATGACGATCACCGGACTCCGAACCAGCAGAATGTCGGGGAAGAGTTCGGTCAGCACGACGGTGTGGTGACGATGTTGATGTTCTACCGTCGCAGGGCTTCGCCTAAGCACCGCTACAATATTATCGAGGATTATGGTGGAGGAGGGCACCGCACACGGCTAATAGATCTCAAGGATCAATTGTTGTGTCTTTGGGGTGCCCCCTGCACCCGTATATAAAGGAGCAAGGGAGGAGGAGGCCGGCCCTACGAGGGGGCGCGCCAAGTGTGGAGTCCTACTAGGACTCCCTAGTCCTAGTAGGATTCCATCTCCCATATGGAATAGGAAAAGAGGAAGGGAAATGGAGAAGGAAGGAAGGGGGCGCCCCCCTTCCCTAGTCCAATTCGGACCATACCAAGGGGAGGGGTGCGGCCACCCTTGAGGCCCTTTTCCTTCTTTCCCGTATGGCCCAATAAGGCCCCATACGTATTCCCGTAACTCTCCGGTACTCCGAAAAATACCCGAATCACTCGGAACCTTTCCGATGTCCGAATATAGTCGTACAATATATCAATCTTTACGTCTCGACCATTTCGAGACTCCTCGTCATGTCCCCGATCTCATTCGGGACTCCGAACTCCTTCGGTACATTAAAACTCATAAACTCATAATATAACTGTCATCGAAACCTTAAGCGTGCGGACCATACGGGTTCGAGAACAATATAGACATGACCGAGACACGTCTCCGGTCAATAACCAATAGCGGAACCTGGATGCTCATATTTGCTCCCACATATTCTACGAAGATCTTTATCGGTCAGACTGCATAACAACATACGCTGTTCCCTTTGTCATCGGTATGTTACTTGCCCGAGATTCGATCGTCGGTATCTCAATACCTAGTTCAATCTCATTACCGGCAAGTCTCTTTACTCGTTTCGTAATACATCATCCTGCAACTAACTCATTAGTTGCAATGCTTGCAAGGCTTAAGTGATGTGCATTACCGAGAGGGCCCAGAGATACCTCTCCGACAATCGGAGTGACAAATCCTAATCTCGAAATACGCCAACCCAACAAGTACCTTCGGAGACACCTGTAGAGCACCTTTATAATCACCCAGTTACGTTGTGACATTTGGTGGCACACAAAGTGTTCCTCCGGTAAACGGGAGTTGCATAATCTCATAGTCATAGGAACATGTATAAGTCATGAAGAAAGCAATAGCAACAAACTAAACGATCAAGTGCTATGCTAACGGAATGGGTCAATTCAATCACATCATTCTCCTAATGATGTGATCCCGTTAATCAAATGACAACTCATGTCTATGGTTAGGAAACATAACCATCTTTGATCATCGAGCTAGTCAAGTAGAGGCATACTAGTGACACTCTGTTTGTCTATGTATTCACACATGTATTATGTTTCCGGTTAATACGATTCTAGCATGAATAATAAACACTTATCGTGATATAAGGAAATAAATAATAACTTTATTATTGCCTCTAGGGCATATTTCCTTCAGTCTCCCACTTGCACTAGAGTCAATAATCTAGTTCACATCGCCATGTGATTTAACATCAATAGTTCACATCACCATGTGATTAACACCCATAGTTCACATCGATATGTGACCAATACCCAAAGGGTTTACTAGAGTCAATAATCTAGTTCACATCGCTATGTGATTAACACCCAAAGAGTATTGAGGTGTGATCATGTTTTGCTTATGAGAGAAGTTTAATCAACGGGTCTGCCACATTCAGATCCGTAAGTATTTTGCAAATTTCTTTGTCAACAATGCTCTGCATGGAGCTACTCTAGCTAATTGCTCCCACTTTCAATATGTATCCAGATTGAGACTTAGAGTCATCTGGATCAGTGTCAAAACTTGCATCGACGTAACCCTTTACGACGAACCTTTTGTCACCTCCATAATCGAGAAACATATCCTTATTCCACTAAGGATAATTTTGACCAATGTCCAGTGATCTACTCCTAGATCACTATTGTACTCCCTTGCCAAACTCAGGACAGGGTATACAATAGGTCTGGTACACAACATGGGATACTTTATAGAACCTATGGCTGAGGCATAGGGAATGACTTTCATTCTCTCTCTATCTTCTGTCGTGGTCGGGTTTTGAGTCTTACTCAACTTCACACCTTTGTAACACAAGCAAGAACTCCTTCTTTGACTGTTCCATTTTGAACTACTTCAAAATCTTGTCAAGGTATGTACTCATTGAAAAACTTATCAAGCGTCTTGATCTATCTCTATAGATCTTGATGCTCAATATGTAAGCAGCTTCACCGAGGTCTTTCTTTGAAAAACTCCTTTCAAATATTCCTTTATGCTTTGCAGAATAATTCTACATCATCTCCGATCAACAATATGTCTTTCACATATACTTATCAGAAATGTTGTAGTGCTCCCACTCACTTTCTTGTAAATACAGGCTTCACCGCAAGTCTGTATAAAACTATATGCTTTGATCAACTTATCAAAGTGTATATTCCAACTCCGAGATGCTTGCACCAGTCCATAGATGGATCGCTGGAGCTTGCATATTTTGTTAGTACCTTTAGGATTGACAAAACCTTCTGGTTGCATCATATACAATTCTTCTTTAATAAATCCATTAAGGAATGCAGTTTTGTTTATCCATTTGCCAGATTTCATAAAATGCGGCAATTGCTAACATGATTCGGACAGACTTAAGCATAGATACGAGTGAGAAACTCTCATCGTAGTCAACACCTTGAACTTGTCGAAAACCTTTCTGCGACAATTCTAGCTTTGTAGATAGTAACACTACTATAAGCGTCCGTCTTACTCTTGAAGATCCATTTAATCTCAATGGCTCACCGATCATTGGGCAAGTCAATCAAAGTCCATACTTTGTTCTCCTACATGGATCTCATCTTAGATTTCATGGCCTCAAGCCATTTCGCGGAATCTGGGCTCATCATTGCTTCCTCATAGTTCGTAGGCTCGTCATGGTCAAGTAACATGACTTCCAGAACAGGATTACCGTACCACTCTGGTGCGGATATCACTCTGGTTTACCTACGAGGTTCGGTAATAACTTGATCTAAAGTTACATGATCATCATCATTAGCTTCCTCACTAATTGGTGTAGTAGTCACAGGAACAGGTTTCTGTGATGAACTACTTTCCAATAAGGGAGCAGGTACAGTTACCTCATCAAGTTCTACTTTCCTCCCACTCACTTCTTTCCAGAGAAACTCCTTTTCTAGAAAGGATCCATTCAAAGCAACGAATATATTGCCTTTGGATCTGTGATAGAAGGTGACCCAACATTTTCTTTTGGGTATCTTATGAAGATTTACTTCTCCGATTTGGCTTCGAGCTTATCATGTTGAAACTTTTTCACATAAGCATTGCAGTCCCAAACTTTAAGAAATGACAACTTAGGTTTCTTGCCAAACCATAGTTCATACGGTGTCGTCTCAACGGATTTAGATGGTGCCCTATTTAACGTGAATGTAGCTGTCTCTAATGCATAACCCCAAAACGGTAGTGGTAAATTGGTTAGAGACATCATAGATCGCACCATATCTAATAAAGTACGGTTACGATGTTCGGACACACCATTACACTGTGGTGTTCCAAGTGGCGTGAGTAGTGAAACTATTTCACATTGTTTTAACTGAAGGCCAAACTCGTAACTCAAATATTTTACTTCTACGATCATATCGTAGAAACTTTAATTTTTGTTACGATGATTCTCCACTTCACTCTAAAATTCTTTGAACTTTTCAAATGTTTCAGACTTGTGTTTCATCAAGTAGATATAGTCATATCTGCTCAAATCATCTGTGAAGATCAGAAAATAATGATACATGCCGCGAGCTTCAATATTCATTGGACCACATACATCAGTATGCATGATTTCCAACAAATATGTTGCTTGCTGCATTGTTCTAGAGAACGGAGTCTTAGTCATCTTGCCCATGAGGCATGGTTCGCAAGCATCAACTGATTCATAATCAAGTGATTCCAAAAGCCCATCAGCATGGATTTTCTTCATGCGCTTTACACCAATATGACCTAAACGGCAGTGCCACAAATAAGTTGCCTCTTTTGGTTTCAACATTATGCATATGTGTATCACTACGATCGAGATCCAACGAACCATTTTCATTGGATGTGTAACCATATAAGGTTTTATTCATGTAAATAGAACAACAATTTATTCTCTTACTTAAATGAATAACTGTATTGCAATAAACATGATCAAATCATATTCATGCTCAACGCAAACACCAAATAACACTTATTTAGGTTCAACACTAATCCCAAAAGTATAGGGAGTGTGCGATGATGATCATATCAATCTTGGAACCACTTCCAACACACATCGTCACTTCACCCTTAACTAGTCTATGTTCATTCTGCAACTCCCGTTTTGAGTTACTACTCTTAGCAACTGAACCAGTATCAAATACCGAGGGGTTGCTACGAACACTAGTAAAATACACATCAATAATCTGTATACCAAATATACCTTTGTTCACTTTGCCATCCTTCTTATCCGCCAAATACTTGGGGCAGTTCTGCTTCCAGTGACCAGTCCCTTTGCAGTAGAAGCACTTAGTCTCAGGCTTAGGACCAGACTTGGGCTTCTTCACTTGAGCAGCAACTTGCTTGCCGTTCTTCTTGAAGTTCCCCTTCTTCACTTTGCCCTTTTCTTGAAACTAGTGGTCTTGTCTACCATCAACACTTGATATTTTTCTTGATTTCTACCTTCATCGATTTCAGCATTACAAAGATCTTGGGAATCGTTTCCGTTATCCCTTTCATGTCATAGTTCATCACAAAGTTCTACTAACTTGGTGATGGTGACTAGAGAATTCTGTCAATCACTATTTTATCTGGAAGATTAACTCCCACTTGATTCAAGCGATTGTAGTACCCAGACAATCTGAGCACATGCTCACTGCTTGAGCTATTCTCCTCCATCTTTTAGCTATAGAACTTGTTGGAGACTTCATATCTCTCAACTCAGGTATTTGCTTGAAATATTAATTTCAACTCCTGGAACATCTCATATGGTCCATGACATTCAAAACGTCTTTGAAGTCCCGATTCTAAGCTGTTAAGCATGGTGCACTAAACTATCAAGTAGTCATCATATTGAGCTAGCCAAACGTTCATAACGTCTGCATCTACTCCTGCAATAGGTCTGTCACCTAGCGGTGCATCAAGGACATAATTCTTATGTGCAGCAATGAGGATAAACCTCAGATCACAGATCCAATCCGCATCATTGCTACTAACATTTTTCAACTAAGTTTTCTCTAGGAACATATATATAACATAGGGAAGCAACAACACGAGCTATTGATCTACAACATAGATATGCTAATACTACCAGGACTAAGTTCATGATAAGTTAAAGTTCAATTAATCATATTACTTAAGAACTCCCACTTAGATGGACATCCCTCTAATCCTCTAAGTGATCACGTGATCCATATCAACTAAACCATGTCCGATCATCACGTGAGATGGAGTAGTTTCAATGGTGAACATCACTATGTTGATCATATCTACTATATGATTCACGCTCGACCTTTCGGTCTCCATGTTCCGAGGCCATATCTGTTATATGCTAGGCTCGTCAAGTTTAACCTGAGTATTCCGCGTGTGCAACTGTTTTGCACCCGTTGTATTTGAACGTAGAGCCTATCACACCCGATCATCACGTGGTGTCTCACCACGAAGAACTTTCGAACGGTGCATACTCAGGGAGAACACTTGTACCTTGATAATTAGTGAGAGATCATCTTATAGAACTACCGTCGAACTAAGCAAAATAAGATGTATAAAAGATAAACATCACATGCAATCAAAATATGTGACATGATATGGCCATCATCATCTTGTGTTTTTGATCTCCATCTCCAAAGCATCGTCATGATCTCCATCATCACCGGCATGACACCATGATCTCCATCATCTTGATCTATATCAATGTGTCGTCACATGGTTGTCTCGCCAACAATTGCTCTTGCAACTATTGCTATCGCATAGCGATAAAGTAAAACAATTATTTGGCGCTTGCATCTTATGCAATAGAGAGATAACCATAAGGCTTTTGCCTGTTGCCGATAACTTCAACAAAACATGATCATCTCATACAACAACTTATATTTCATCATGTCTTGACCATATCACATCACAACATGCCCTGCAAAAACAAGTTAGACGTCCTCTACTTTGTTGTTGCAAGTTTTACGTGGCTGCTACGGGCTGAGCAAGAACCGTTCTTACCTACGCATCAAAACCACAACGATAGTTTGTCAAGTTGGTGTTGTTTTAACCTTCGCAAGGACCGGGCGTAACCATACTCGGTTCAACTAAAGTTGGAGAAACTGACACCCGGCAGCCACCTGTGTGCAAAGCACGTCGGTAGAACCAGTCTCGCGTAAGCGTACGCGTAATGTCGGTCCGGGCCTCTTCATCCAACAATACCGCCGAACCAAAGTATGACATGCTGGTAAGCAGTATGACTTATATCGCCCACAACTCACTAGTATTCTACTCGTGCATATTACATCAACGCATAAAACCTAGGCTTAGATGCCACTGTTGGGGAACGTAGTAATTTCAAAATTTTCCAACACACATGCAAGATAATGGTGATGCATAGCAACGAGAGGGCAGAGTGTTGTCTACGTACCCTCGTAGACCGGAAGCGGAAGCGTTATAGCACAGTGTGGTTGATGTAGTCGTACGTCTTCACAGCCTGACCGATCAAGCACCGAAACTACGGCGCCTCCGAGTTCTAGCACACGTTCAGCTCGATGACGATCCCCGGACTCCGATCCAGCAGAATGTCAGGGAAGAGTTCCGTCAGCACGACGGTGTGGTGACGATGTTGATGTTCTACCGTCGCAGGGCTTCGCCTAAGCACCACTACAATATTATCGAGGATTATGGTGGAGGAGGGCACCGCACACGGCTAATAGATCTCAAGGATCAATTGTTGTGTCTTTGGGGTGCCCCCTGCACCCGTATATAAAGGAGCAAGGGAGGAGGAGGCCGGCCCTATGAGGGGGCGCGCCAAGTGTGGAGTCCTACTAGGACTCCCTAGTCCTAGTAGGATTCCATCTCCCATATGAAATAGGAAAAGAGGAAGGGAAATGGAGAAGGAAGGAAGGGGGCGCCCCCCTTCCGTAGTCCAATTCGGACTAGACCAAGGGGAGGGGTGCAGCCACCCTTGAGGCCCTTTTCCTTCTTTCCCGTATGGCCCAGTAAGGCCCAATACGTATTCCCGTAACTCTCCGGTACTCCGAAAAATACCCGAATCACTCGGAACCTTTCCGATGTCCGAATATAGTCGTCCAATATATCGATCTTTATGTCTTGACTATTTCGAGACTCCTCGTCATGTCCCCGATCTCATTCGGGACTCCGAACTCCTTCGGTACATCAAAACTCATAAACTCATAATATAACTGTCATCGAAACCTTAAGCGTGCGGACCATACGGGTTCGAGAACAATGTAGACATGAACGAGACACGTCTCCGGTCAATAACCAATAGCGGAACCTGGATGCTCATATTTGCTCCCACATATTCTACGAAGATCTTTATCGGTCAGACCGCATAACAACATACGTTGTTCCCTTTGTCATCGGTATGTTTTGCCCGAGATTCGATCGTCGGTATCTCAATACCTAGTTCAATCTCGTTACCGGTAAGTCTCTTTACTCGTTCCGTAATACATCATCCTACAACTAACTCGTTAGTTGCAATGCTTGCAAGGCTTAAGTGGTGTGCATTACCGAGAGGGCCTAGAGATACATCTCCGACAATCGGGGTGAAAAATCCTAATCTCGAAATACGCCAACCCAACAAGTACCTTCGGAGACACCTGTAGAGCAATTTTATAATCATCCAGTTACGTTGTGACGTTTGGTGGCACACAAAGTGTTCCTCCAGTAAACAGGAATTGCATAATCTCATAGTCATAGGAACATGTATAAGTCATGAAGAAAGCAATAGCAACAAACTAAACGATCACGTGCTATGCTAACGGAATGGGTTAAGTCAATCACATCATTCTCCTAATGATGTGATCCTGTTAATCAAATGACAACTCATGTCTATGGTTAGGAAACATAACCATCTTTGATCAACGAGCTAGTCAAGTAGAGGCATACTAGTGACACTCTGTTTATCTATGTATTCACACATGTATTATGTTTCGGCTAATACAATTCTAGCATGAATAATAAACACTTATCATGATATAAGGAAATCAATAATAACTTTATTATTGCCTCTAGGGCATATTTCCTTCACTTTTGTTGCAGGTAGATGTGGTAGTACTGCAAGACGGCAACCCAGGGCACCTCGTACTGCAACTGACGAGCTTTCTTCTTCGCAGCCGCAAGCAAGACTACGTCGGCTCTGGCCTTGTGCTCGTCAAGAACTCTATAGAGTTGCTGCAATCATGCATAAACCAGAAGCAAACAAGGCATGAGTTGAGTAATTCAATGATAAACTATGAACGAAACTGAAGACAAGTGATTCAAAAGAGAACTTACCCAAAATTTGGTGATCACGGCCTTAGCGGCCGTCCCGTACTCCGCGTTGCTGCAAGCCTCATAGTGGGCCCAGCTCGTGGTCAAAACCCGCAGCTGCGGGTCCCTGTCTGGCCGCGGGAAGAATAGGCCAGGCCAAAACTCCTTCAACGGGACAGTGATAAGGCCGTTCGGTTTACGGCCCTTTCCGCGAAGGATCCAGTTTCTGCAAAAGAATCAAAGGATTGCCATGTGTACAGTAAGAAAATGTTGTCATGTGTTGAAAAAATGATTGAGAGGCACTTACTCTGTCCCCGCGGGTTCAATGAGCCACTTGTGCGCCTCGATAGAAGGTGGTGTAGGTAGTCCGGCATTACCACGCAGCCACCCCTGCGGAGCACCAGGAGGCAAGTCACCCCACAACTCGGGATCAACCTCCCCTCCACCACCCTCCTCGCCCTCCTCCTCCTTGGCCTCCTCCTCCTCGGCCTCCTCCTCCTCGCCCTCCTCCTCCTCACCATTAGGCTCAGAATCAGAAGGTGCCTCTGTATAGGAGGGCATCGAATAAGACCCTCCTATTTCGGACACGGCCCGGAGTTTTTTGCTCCGGCTGCCTCTCCCCCCACCGCCTCCTCCTCTAGGGGCTCTCCCCCCACCGCCTCCTCCTCTAGGGTCTCCTCCCCCGACCCCTCCACCTCCCTGTGAGGTGTCATCCTCGCGTAGTCGGGAGGGAACCTTGTGGGCTCGTCCACTCTGAGTAAGTCCTTTGAATTTACTGAGGAAACTGGCGCCGCTGGACTTGCCCATGATTAGCAAACTTGCATTGAGAAGAGAATAAACAATTAGAAAGGATATCAAATAAACAAGCATACATGAAAAACATTAATAACAGAAGAGCACATTAAGCATACTATTGTAATGATCATTAAAAGAACTTACATTTTCTAGAACCCATATGAATCATCACTATTGTAATCTATTTGTGAATCGGTCTCATCATCACTGTCACGCATATCTTCTTCGTTGTCTGATGGAGGTGGAGGCTCTTCCTCATCGTCAGCATCTTCATTTAACTTTTCAAGTATAATTATGTCTCTTTGATTCACAACTGCCTCACCATCAATCCATGTGTCGTCGTCGTTTGGGTCCAGGTCAACATAACCCAAGTCATCATCCTCGTTGTTTCTGACCACGTCATCATGTTCCTCTTGATAGAACACTCCCTCGTATGTCATGGGGTTTATGTTGTAGTAATCATCATCGTTCGGGTCCGGTAGCTTACCATGTGGCGACACCTTGAACACAACTTCCCAACCCTTTAGGTACTCTTTCTGACACGGGTAAGAAGATAATATACTTGTGTGGCCTGGGTAGCGGCGATAAAGAGATCAGCTCCGGCATAGACGGTTGATGGTTTAACTTCAACTAAACCAACAGAAGGCGTATGTCTTAGACCCTTTTTGGGGTCGAACCATCGGCATTTGAACACAGTGAGACTTAGGTGTTCGCGGCCACATTTGAATGTAAGCTCGTATATTTTTCCTACCCTTCCATAGTAATCTACTTTATTATCTCCTTCAGTGAAGACTCCGATATTTATGGTTTTGGGATCAGGCCGACTATTCTGGTGCTCCTCTGTATGGAAGCGATACCCATTCACATCATACTTTTGGCATGTCATGACGGCAGGGTCAAAACCCATGGAAACCCATCTCAATTCTTCATCCGTTGATTCAGTCGGATCATTTCCCTACAAGTTTAATT
The DNA here is from genome assembly GCF_002162155.2 of Triticum dicoccoides. Classification (NCBI taxonomy): domain Eukaryota; kingdom Viridiplantae; phylum Streptophyta; class Magnoliopsida; order Poales; family Poaceae; genus Triticum; species Triticum dicoccoides. The sequence goes on from NC_041380.1 coordinate 40,855,936, forward strand.
GAAATTATAGGGTGCATGAGTTTAATTGAAATTATAGGGTGCATGAGTTTAATTTAAATAGGTAATAGTGAAGTGTGAAAAATTACTTTCTCCATGAACCACACAACGAAATTTTTCCTTCTATCAGCACCCTTTCGGAGAAGAGCAAGTGCCTCCGCTTCAGTCGGAGGCAGCATTCCCGTCCACTCTTCTTCAACGAATCGACTACAATAAGAAAAGCGGTATAAGAACTAGGCAAAGTGAACATAATGAATTGACTAAAAGAATGGTGCAAAGGTATTACCTCATCCACTCATCCTCAACTTCCTTGATGTTGTGCAAGATATAGAACATGACATCCTCCCACTCATCTCGTGGCATGAGATAAGGTGTCGAGCAGCCAGCCCTGCCACCTTGCCCGATGAATAGAGGCAACTTGGGTTCTTCTGTATTGTATCGAGACACCTTATTGTGCAACGTGGGAACATGATCCGGATAGTAGGTTGTCCTGAGGTTTGCCACCTCCTCTAGGATAACCGCCTTAGCTATGGAAGCTTCAATCTTAGCTTTGTTTCCAAATTTCTGTCTCAGATGCTTGTTCTGTCTCTCAGGGCCGTACTGCCAACGATTCTGCACAGGCCCCCCCAACAATACCTCATTCGCGAGGTGCAAAATGAGATGTGTCATCAGAGTAAAGAAGCCTGGCGGGAAGATCTTCTCTAGCTTGCATATCAACTCCGGCGCATTCTTATGCATTTCTTTTATCTTCTCAGGACATACTTCTTTAGCACAAAGCGTGCGGAAGAAATGGCTTAACTCCGCAAGCACACGCCAGACACGCTCGGGAACATAGCCCCGAACCATCACCGGCATAATCCGCTCAATCCATACATGATAGTCATGACTCTTGAGCCCGGTCACTCTGCCCGTTGAAAGATTGACCCCCTTACTTATATTCCACGCATAACCATCAGTGAACTTCACGACGTATTTCAGCCACTTGAATGCCTCCATCTTATGATCCTTTTTAAGTACGAAGTTAGCATCTGGCTTGAACCAAGATTTTCGACTGCCTGTGGGAGGCCGCATGTGTAGACATGGTCTATCACAAATACTCTGTTGATCGACTCTAGCATTAACATTATCCTTTGTCTTATCAGGAATGTTGAGGATCGTGTGAAAAAGGGACTCTGCGACATTCTTTTCGGTGTGCATCACGTCGATGTTGTATGGAAGTTTGAGGTCCTTAAAATAGGGAAGCTACATGAAGGGGGTAATGTGAGTCCAGTTGTGCGTCTCACCATATCCTTCAAAACATTTTCCCTTTACCTTTTCCTTTGCCCTCGCCCTCGTCTTCGCCTGTGGCTTTGCCTTTGCCTTTGCCTTTCCCTTCACCGTCAGGCTTAAGAGCTTTCATCTGAGCAAGCACATCCGCACCACAAAAAGTTGGAATATCGTTTACTTCATGGACAACTTTGCCTTTTATGAAGTTCTTCTTGTCTTCCCTATCAGGATGGTCTGGAGGGAGGAAATGTCGATGCAGGTCAAAGGCAACATACTTGCCACCCTTCTTCAGCCAAATGAAAATCAAGGCATGCATGCACACTGGGCAAGGCATCTTTCCACTTGTACACCATCCGCAGAACAGGGCATAGCCGGGAAAGCCATGCATGCAATATTGTAGCCAAACTTTCATCAAGAAATTTTTCTATAGATGCCGGTCGTATGTCAACCTCGGGAAGTACCAAGAATGGTGCAAATCATCCACCAATGGCTGCATAAACACACTCAAATTCTTCCCCGGATATTCAGGCCCCGGAATTATAAGCGACAAGAACATGGTCTTGCGTTGCATTATGGCGCCGGGAGGGAGATTGAGTGGAATAACAAATACGGGCCAGCAGCTGTATGGATTAGACAACATACCATATGGATTGAACTCATCACCTGTTATAGCAATTCTGACATTCCCAGCCTCGGCTGCTTCCTCCGTGTACTCTATATCGAATGACTTCCATGCTTCACCTTCTGGTGGATGTACAATTTTTTTTGGATTGTACCTTTTCCCTTCCTTGTGCCACTTCATCATTTTGGCAGACTCCTTGGTGACGAAAAGGCGCTGCAGTCTTTTTATAAAATCAAGATACCGAAGAACCTTCACAGGGATTTTTAGCTGCTGCTTCTGACCATGCTTATCGACCACCTCAATATACCGAGAGGAACCGCACTTCCTACAGTACTTGTCATCCGCATACTCATGCCTAAACAAAAGGCAATTCTTTGGACAAACATGTATTTTCTCATAGTCCATGGAAAGCGCCTTCATGATTTTCTTCGTAGCGTACATGGTTTTCGGTAGTTCGTGGCCCTCAGGCAGGCTGTTAGCCCATACTCCCAGAAATGCTTCGAAGCAACCTCGGCTACAGCCATACTCAGCCTCGACTGCCATCAGTTGCGAGATGGCATCCAGCACAGACAGCTTGGCACCCTCATAGAGAGGTTTCTTTGATGAGGCCAAGATTTCCAGGAAGGCCTTTGCGGTTTCCTCCAGCTCCTCCGGTTCATTGGCTGAATGTGACGGAGGTGTCGGCTGTGCAGCAAAGACATCATCTAGCATGTCTCTAACCCCATCGTCCTCATAACCAGCGACGCGTTGTCGTATCACATCCTCTCTACCACGGTCCCGCTAGGCAAAGTTTATCGGCATATTAAAGTTGGGCATAAATCCATGTCTGCGAAGGTGCTTCGTCATCTCACTCTTATCTCTGCGGATACGTCTCTTACATTTGGCACACGGGCATTCTGGCACCACCCTCATTGGACTACGGAATATCTCTTTCAGAAACACATCAGTTTTCTCGACCCACTCTGTTGTTACTTGATTCCGACGAAAAAACCCACTATACATCCACTGATTATCTGCCATATCTGCTTTATTGGAAGCCACACAACAAAATTAAGGATTCATTTAAATTACTCACATCAATATTTTATTTTTTACAAGCTTGACGAGAAACGACATTTAATCCACCTACATCTCTAATAGGTAAAGATCGGTCCTAATCCCACCCGAGAATGTGTAGATTGAGTATGTTGTCCATGCTCTACCCCATTCTGAGACAAAATTTCGGTAGCACCTCCCTGTTGTTCTCCAAATACACGTCTCAGCAAAATGCCGAGAGAATGTGCATCCGGAGAACAACAGGGAGGCGCCACCGAAATCCTGTCTCGGAACGGGATAGAGCATGAACAACGTACCTAATCTACACATCCTCGGGCTGTCCATGGAAAGCGCTGGACAATCCGAAAGAGCTGCGGTGATAAATATGCAATTGAATGCATATTTATCGATGCAACCCTTTCGGACGGGAGACCTAGGTTACGCGACTTGATGTGAATATTTAATCTAGTGACATGGAAAAAAAAGTGGGCGAGGTCATGGAATTGTTGCTCACCCTCCGATGTAGTCGATCAAAGGAGAGGGACGATCGTGGACCAACACCTCCAACGTCGACGATCACTCCACGAAGATGGAACACCACCAATCCTGTTAATTACACCGAGTGAAAAAAAATTAGGTCATCACCTCACATTAAGCATTGACACAACATTATGAATGAACATGAAACAACATGTCCAATTGTAAAAAAAAGCTTCATTAAGTATTTTAGAAACCAACTACCTCGAATTGCTTCCATCTAACACTAACTTGACCAAACACAAAACTTACTAATATCCATCAATTCATCCATATTTTAAACTAAGTGTTTACAAAATGCAAAACTTGACCAATATCCATCAATCTATACATGCACATATTCAAAAACTTGATCAATATCATCTATCCATATTTTAAACTAAGTTTCCAAATTCACAAACTTGACCAATATATCCATTAATGCATCCATCTATCACAAACTTCACCATCAATCTGTACATGCATATATCCATTCATCACATATATATCCATCTATGCAAAAAAATAGTAACAAAATGCAAAAAATTGAAAAAAAAAGCTAACCTTGGCCGCCGGTGCAGCGGGCAGCAGGGAGGCCGGGGGGCAGCTGCCGGGGAAGGGTGGACAGGGCCGGCCGGGGCGCAACAGGGCATCGGCGGAGGGGTGCCTCTTAGCTCCGGTGCCCCCTAGCACGGGGTTGGGGCAGGACACAGGGAGGGCGCGGGGTCGGGGGTGGTGGACGGTGCCGGC
>NC_041380.1:40860651-40866236 GCF_002162155.2 Triticum dicoccoides
GAGGTGGCGGGGGGACGGGGTGGTGGTGGGGTGAGGGGCGGAGAGGGGGGTGGTCGCGGCGGCACGGAGACGAGGTGGCGACGGCATGGCGGCGGTGGCGCGAGAAGGGCCGGGGATGTAGGCGGGAAGGAGGGAGGGGTGAGGGAAGGGGAGTGACGCGGGTGGAGCAGCGGCGGCGGGCGGCGGGGAGCGAGGCGGGCGACGGGGAGCATCGGCGGCGGCGCGGGTCGGGCTCTAGGGTCGGGGAGGAATGAGTGGTGGAGGGGCGACCATGGATGGATAAGGGCAACTATGCCGACGGCTTAGCCGTCGGCATATCTAGCGATGCCACGTGGCACCTATGCCGACGGCTTAGCCGTAGGCATAGTTATTTTTTTATTTTTTTTAATGTTTTTAATAGTTTATATTTTTTCTTCTTTATGTTTTTCTATTTCATATAAATTTTTTGATGTTTTTTATAGTTATATTTTTCCTTTTTCATGTTTTTTATGTTTTAACGCTGCTCGGCCCTCTCCTCTCCCGGAACCACACAGAGGGGAGGGGAGGGGAGGGGAGGCGCCGAACTCGAGTAGCTTCATCCGCCGAGGCCGTGGCCTGGTCACGGGTCTGGGAGCGCATGGTTGCCGCCTCGCGTGCTTGATCTGGAGCTTAGTAGGTCAGGTGACTGAAGGGGGAGGGGGGTCGTCGACGGGGGGTGGGGGTGGGGGCGGCGTCGGATCCAAGTCCGTCGGAGGGAGATGCTTCACGTGGGGACACCTGGGAGCAACATGTGGGCCAAACCACAGCTACATCCCCTCCATGTAGACCCGACGCGTCCGTTTCCCCCCTCCACGTGCTGGCGGCGGCGCCGTCCGTGAGGGGGGCCACGTCCCGGAGACGCGTGTCGCCTCTTCGGACATGCCACAACACCACCCCGCATGTATGAGGGGCCGGTGCGACTCTCCGGCGGCATTGCTACCCGCCCAGGGCCCCCGTCCCGCCTAACCCTGGAGCGGTTGACCATGAGATCTAGCCCTTTGACTTTCCATGTACGGGCTTTGAACAGTGGACCTCTCCACCCGGTTGTGTCAGGTCAGCTTAGAGGGACACCTGCAAGCAACATCCGGGCCAAACCGACAGCTACATCCCCTCTGTGTAGACCCGACGCGTCTATTTCCCCCTCCAGGTGCCGGCGGCGGTCGGGCTTTGACTTTGACGGAGGGTCTTTGACCAGTGGACCTCTCCACCATGTTGTGTTAGGTCAGCCCATAGGAACACTTTGGAGCAACGTCCGGGCCAGACCCACAGCAAGATCCCCTCCGTGTAGACCCAACGCGTCCATTTCCCCCCTCCAGGTGCCGGCGGTGGCGCTGTCCGTGAGGGGCGCCAAACCCCGGAGACGCGTGCCACCTCTTCGGACATGCCACCGCACCACCCCGCATGTATGAGGGGCCGGTGCGACGCTCCGGTAGCATTGCTACCCCCCAGGGCCCCTGTCCCGCCTAACCCTGGAGCGGTTGACCACGATATCTAGCCCTTTGACTTCCCACGGACGGGCTTTGAATAGTGGACCTCTCCACGCGGTTGTGTCAGATCAGCAGAAAGGGACACCTGGGAGCAACATCTGGGCCAAACCCACAGCTACATCCCCTCCGTGTAGACCCGACGCGTCCGTTTTCCCCCTCCAGGTGCCGGAGGCGGCGCCGTCCGTGAGGGGGGCCCACGTCCCGGAGACGCGTGCTTCCTCTTCGGACATGCCACAACACCACCCCACATGTATGAGGGGCCGGTGCGACGCTCCGGTGGCATTGCTACCCTCCCAGGTCCCCCGTCCCACCTAACCCTGGAGCGGTTGACCACGAGATCTAGCACTTTGACTTTCCGTGGACGGGCTTTGACCAGTGGACCTCTCCACCCGGTTGTGTCAGGTCAGCACAGAGGGACACCTGGGAGCAACATCCGGGCCAAACCCACATCTACATCCCCTCCGTGTAGACCCAACACTTCCGTTTCCCCCCTCCAGGTGCCGGCGGCAGCGCCGTCCGTGATGGAAATATGCCCTAGAGGCAATAACAATGTTATTATTTTATTTCCTTATATCATGATAAATGTTTATTATTCGTGCTAGAATTGTATTATCCGGAAACATAATACTTGTGTGAATATATAGACAAACCAAACATCACTAGTATGCGTCTACTTGACTAGCTCGTTAATCGAAGATGGTTATGTTTCCTAACCATAGACATGTGTTGTCATTTGATTAATGGGATCACATCATTAGGAGAATGATGTGATTGACATGACCCATTCCATTAGCTTAGCACCCGATCGTTTAGTATGTTGCTATTGCTTTCTTCATGACTTATACATGTTCCTATGACTATGAGATTATGCAACTCCCGTTTACCGGAGGAACACTTTGTGTGCTACCAAATGTCACAACGTAACTGGGTGATTATAAAGGAGCTCTACAGGTGCCTCCAAAGGTGAATGTTGGGTTGGCGTATTTCGAGATTAGGATTTGTCACTCTGATTGTCGGAGAGGTATCTCTGGGCCCTCTCGGTAATGCACATCACAGAAGCCTTGCAAGAATTACAACTAATGAGTTAGTTGCAAGATGATGTATTACGAAACGAGTAAAGAGACTTGCCGGTAACGAGATTGAACTAGGTATTGAGATACCGACGATCGAATCTCGGGCAAGTAACATACCGATGACAAAGGGAACAATGTATCTTGTTATGCGGTCTGACCGATAAAAGATATTTGTAGAATATGTAGGAACCAATATGAGCATCCAGGTTCCGCTATTGGTTATTGACCGGAGACGTGTCTCGGTCATGTCTACATTGTTCTCGAACCCGTAGGGTCCGCACGCTTAAGGTTTCGATGACAGTTATATTATGAGTTTATCAGTTTTGATGTACCGAAGTTAGTTCAGAGTCCCGGATGTGATCACGGACATGACGAGGAGTCTCGAAATGGTCGAGACATAAAGATTGATATATTAGACGGCTATATTCGGACACCGAAAGTGTTCCGGGTGATTTCGGAGAAAACCGGAGAGCCGGAGGGTTACCGGAACTCCCCCGGGAGAAGTAATGGGCCATATGGGCCTTAGTGGAGAGAGAGAGGGGCAGCCAGGGTGGGCCGCGCGCCTCCTCCGCCCCTGGTCCGAATTGGACTAGGAGAGGGGGGGCGGCGCCCCCCTTTCCTTCTTCCTCCCCACTTCTTTCCCCCTCCTAGTAGGAGTCCTACACCTACTAGGAGGAGGACTCCTGCTTGGCGCGCCATAGGGGCCGGCCGGCCTCCTCCCCTTGATCCTTTATATACGGGGACAAGGGGCACCCCGAGACACAAGTTGATCCACGTGATCATATTCTTAGCCGTGTGCGGTGCCCCCTTCCACCATAATCCTCGATAATATTGTAGCGGTGCTTAGGTGAAGCCCTGCGACGGTAGTACATCAAGATCGTCACCACGCCATCGTGCTGATGGAACTCTTCCCCGGCACTTTGTTGGATCGGAGTCCGGGGATCGTCATCGAGCTGAACGTGTGCTAGAACTCGGAGGTGCCGTAGTTTCGGTGCTTGATCGGTCGGGCCGTGAAGACGTACGACTACATCAACCGCGTTGTGCTAACGCTTCCGCTGTCGATCTACAAGGGTACATAGATCACACTCTCCCCTCTCCTTGCTATCATCACCATGATCTTGCGTGTGCATAGGAATTTTTTTGAAATTACTACGTTCCCCAACAGTGGTATCAGAGCCTAGGTTTTATGTGTTGATGTTATTTGCACGAGTAGAACACAAGTGAGTTGTGGGCGATATAAGTCATACTGCTTACCAGCATGTCATACTTTGGTTCGGCGGTATTGTTGGACGAAGCGGCCTGGACCGACATTACGCGTACGCTTACGCGAGACCGGTTCTCCCGACGTGCTTTGCACAAAGGTGGCTAGCGTGTGACAGTTTCTCCAACTTTAGTTAAACTGAGTGTGGCTACGCCCGGTCCTTGCGAAGGTTAAAACAGCACCAACTTAACAAACTATCGTTGTGGTTTTGATGCGTAGGTAAGATTGGTTCTTGCTTAAGCCCGTAGCAGCCACGTAAAACTTGCAACAACAAAGTAGAGGACGTCTAACTTGTTTTTGCAGGGCATGTTGTGATGTGATATGGTCAAGACATGATGCTAAATTTTATTGTATGAGATGATCATGTTTTGTAACCGAGTTATCGGCAACTGGCAGGAGCCATATGGTTGTCGCTTTATTGTATGTAATACAACTGCGCTGTAATGCTTTACTTTATCACTAAACGGTAGCAATAGTCGTGGAAGCATAAGATTGGCGAGACGACAATGATACTACGATGGTGATCAAGGTGTCGCGCCGGTGACGATGGTGATCACGATGGTGCTTCGAAGATGGAGATCACAAGCACAAGATGATGATGGCCATATCATATCACTTATATTGATTGCATGTGATGTTTATCTTTTATGCATCTTATCTTGCTTTGATTGACGGTAGCATTTTAAGATGATCTCTCACTAATTATCAAGAAGTGTTCTCCCTGAGTATGCACCGTTGCGAAAGTTCTTCATGCTGAGACACCACGTGATCATCGGGTGTGATAGGCTCTACGTTCAAATACAACGGGTGCAAAACAGTTGTACACGCGGAATACTCAGGTTATACTTGACGAACCAAGCATATACAGATATGGCATCGGAACACGGAGACCGAAAGGTCGAGCGTGAATCATACAGTAGATATGATCAACATAGCGATGTTCACCAATGAAACTACTCCATCTCACGTGATGATCGGACATGGTTTAGTTGATTTGGATCACGTAATCACTTAGAGGATTAGAGGGATGTCTATCTAAGTGGGAGTTCTTTGGTAATATGATTAATTGAACCTAAAATTATCATGAACTTAGTACCTGATAGTATCTTGCTTGTTTATGTTTGATTGTAGATAGATGGCCCGTGTTGTTGTTCCGTTGAATTTTAATGTGTTCCTTGAGAAAGCAAAGTTGAAAGATGATGTGTAACACCCTAGATGTAACTTTCTCAATTTGTACTCCAACTCTTGCCGTTTCCGGCGTTAAGTTATATTTATTTTCTCGAGTTCGGGTATTTGTCTCCGTGTGTTGTTGCCGTTGTCATGCATCTCATATCATGTCATCATGTGCATTGCATTTGCATACGTGTTCGTCTCATGCATTCGAGCATTTTCCCCATTGTCCGTTTTGCATTCCGGCGCTTCGTTCTCCTCCGGTGGTCATTTCTAGCTTTCTTTCGTGTGTGGGGTTTAAACAATTTCCGGATTGGACCGAGACTTGCCAAGCGGCCTTGGTTTACTACCGGTAGACCGCCTGTCAAGTTTCGTTTCATTTGGACTTCGTTTGATACTCCAACGGGTAACCGAGGGACCGAAAAGGCCTCGTGTGTGTTGCAGCCCAACACCCCTCCAATTTGGCCCAAAACCCACCTAACTCTGCTCCATCATCTAGAGCGTTCGATCACGATCGCGTGGCCAAAAAATGCACCTCATTTGGACTCTCCTAGCTCCCTCTATGCCTATATAAAC
>NC_041380.1:40866693-40887823 GCF_002162155.2 Triticum dicoccoides
CCGGCCTCGCCTCGCCCTCGCCGGCCGCCGGCGACCTCGGATCCACCGGCCGTGAACAGTGCCCGCCGCCGCCTCGGTATCTTGGAATCGTTTCGATGGTTTTATGATGAGAACATTGTCTTGGTGCCTCCTGTCAGGAGTTTAGTGGAAGTGTCCCGGGGAGTTGAGCTCTGAGGTGTTGTCATCATAATTTTATCGTTGCAGTTCTGGAATACCTGAGTTTAGTACGCCGACATCGAAAATCTCTTTTATGCAGTTCGTTGGTGAGATAACCTCGATGCCACCCAGTACTGGGGCGGGAGTTCGGGAGTATCGCCATAACTTGTATAACGGATGCTTTTCGAAGGTTGAGGTAGATGGTTTCCGAAGGTTTCTTGGTTATGTGTTGAAGGATGGATACAGCTGGATGTAGGATTTGCTAGTTTGGGTGAGATATTATGCTTCCCCTGTATCCCCAACACCTGATTGCATAACCGGAAAGGTTCGGGAGTTTCATAGGTGGGAATTCTAGTAGCTCTAGTTCTTCTTCCACGGATATTGGTTTGAGATTGGGATTTCTTACCGATTATTCATTCTTGATCCATACCTTGTTGAATTATTTCTCTACCTTAATTCTACGTGGCTTCTCAATTTATGGATATGTGACCATTTCAAGAGAAATGCATTCGTTCATTTTGTTCGGATGTGAAGACTATATGTTGCAATTTTCATTCCGTTGGATTCAGCTTCAATATTTGTTTATCTATGTGCTAATGGTGGTCAACCTCTTCAGGATGTCTCCTCCAACGCGCACGACTCCGAATCCTGGTCCGCCACCACCTCCACCTCCTCCGGAGGCATGGCAAGCTGTGATGGCCGCAACCAATGCAAACACACAGTTGATCATGCAAATTCTCCAAGAGCGCAATCAAGGCAACCAAGGGAATCAAGGCAGCAATCAGAATCACTTTGCTACACTCAACCAGTTCCTTGCTAATGGGCCAAAGACTTTCAGCAATTGTGTTGAGGCAACCGATGCTGACGATTGGCTTGTGGATCTGTGCAAGCATTTCGAGTGCAGTAACATCAGGCCTGAGGACTTTGTTAAGTTCGCTTCCTTCCAACTCAAAGATCAAGCTGCAGAATGGTTCCAGCAGTACAAGGACTCCAGAGGTGGACGTGTTATCACTTGGGATGATTTCTGTCGAGATTTCCGAGCTCATCATATTCGTCAGAGCGTGGTTGAAAGCAAGCGTGAGGAATTCCGCAACCTGAAGCAAGGCTCTTTGTCTGTCTATGACTACAACAATTTGTTTTAGAAGCTCTCCCGCTTTGCCAAGCAGGACGTCCCTGATGAGAAGAGCATGATATATCAATTCAGGGGTGGTCTCAGAGAAGAAATTCAGATCGCTCTTGTCCTCTTCGAGCCCTTGAGATACGATGAGTTCTACAACATGGCATTGAAGCAAGAGGCTGCTCAGTTGAGGTGTGATGCTTCCAAGAAGCGAGCCAGAGATGCTACTCCTTCTTCCTCTACTCAAATGGCCAAGCAGCAGAAGTATTGGCTTCCTCCTCCTCCGTTCGGTCAGCCGTATCAGCAGAAGAGCAAAGGTGGCAGTGGTTCTTCCCACCCACCCAACCCTGGCTTTCAGAACAAGACTTCGTCTCAAGCTCCAAGATCGAGTGCTCCGTACCACCGTCTGCTTTCAGAGGTCACGTGCAACAAGTGCCAACAGAAGGGTCACTATGCCAACAAGTGTCTCAACCAGAGGCGTCTTCCTCCTCCTCCTCCTGTCAGATCGGCAAGTACAGCTGTGGTCAAGCATAACCCCAAGCACGCCAAGGTCAACTTGATGAATGCAGCTCAGGCAGAGGACTCGTCAGATGTCATCATGGGTAACCTTCCTGTTAATGATATTCCTGCAAGAGTTCTTTTTGACACGGGTGCATCGCATTGTTTCATGTCAAAGCCATTTTTTACCAAGCATGAGTTCATTTCTTCTCATTTGGGTAAACAAATGGATATCGTTTCTCCTGGCAAACGTTTGAGTGCAAGTCTGGAGGTGCCAGATGTTACTATCACATTGGGCGACTATAAGTTCCTTTCTTCCCCTATGGTTCTTGGTAACTCGGATATTGATCTTATCCTCGGGATGGATTGGCTTTCTAAGCACAAGGCTCAGCTTGATTGTGCAGCCAGGCAGATTCAATTGACTCATTCGTCTGAGGATGTAATTGTCTTTGCCGCTCGTGATGATACCATCCGTCTGTTTTCTCTCAGTGAGAAGGGTGAACTGGATGCTATCTCGCAAATTCCAGTCGTTTAATATCAAGACGTCTTTCCAGAAGAGCTCCCAGGAATGCCTCCGCACCGGCCAGTTGAATTCGTTATTGATCTTGAGCCTGGCACGGAACCTGTGTGCAAACGTCCTTACAAGCTCGGACCTGAAGAGTTGACGGAGCTGAAGAAGCAACTCGATATTCAAGAGAAAATGGGTCTCATCTGGCCTTGTTCTTCTCCGTGGGGTTGTGGTGTTCTTTTTGTGAAGAAGAAGGATGGAACGGACCGACTTTGTGTTGATTACCGTCCAGTGAACAAGAAGACCATCAAGAACAAATATCCACTTCCCAACATCAATGAGCTGTTCGAACAACTCAAAGGTGCCCAAGTTTTCTCCAAGCTTGATCTCCATATGGGTTATCATCAGATTCGAATCCGTGAGCAAGATATTCCCAAGACGGCTTTCAGGACAAGTTTTCGTTCATATGAATACACCGTCATGTCTTTTGGCCTCGTCAATGCTCCTCCGACGTTCTCTCGCATGATGAACTTCATCTTCAACGCCTACACCAATGACTTCGTTTTGGTCTATCTCGACGACATTCTGGTTTTCTCGAAGAACAAGGAAGATCATGCCAAGCACTTGCGTTTGGTTCTTGATAAGCTCAGGGAACATCAGTTCTATGCCAAGTTCTCCAAGTGTGAATTTTGGCTCGATGAGGTTCTTTATCTTAGGCATATCATCTCTGCCAAGGGCATTGCCATGAATCCTGAGAAGGTGTCTGCAATTGTGAATTGGGAACCTCCTCAGAATGTGAAGCAACTCCGTAGCTTCCTCGGTCTCGCAAGCTATTGCCGAAGATTCGTTGAAAACTTTTCTAAGATCACGAAACCTCTCTCAAATCTTCTTCAGAAGCACGTCAAGTACGTTTGGTCTCCGGAGTGTGACATTGCTTTCAACACTTTGAAAGAGAAATTGATCACTGCTCCAGTTCTGACTCCGCCTGATGAATCCAAGCCGTACGAGGTCTTTTGTGATTCCTCTCTCCAAGGTCTTGGTGCAGTATTGATGCAAGAGAAGAAAGTTGTTGCTTATACCTCTCGTCAGTTGAAGCCGAATGAGAAGAACTACCCCACTCATGATCTCGAGTTGGCGGCAGTTGTGCATGCTCTTTTGACTTGGAGACATCTTCTATTGGGAAGAAAAATGGACATTTTCACTGATCACAAGAGTCTCAAGTACATCTTCACTCAGCCTAATCTCAACCTCAGACAAACTCGATGGGTCGAAATGATTCAAGAGTATAATCCGAGTATTGAGTATACTCCAGGCAAGGCTAATGTGATTGCTGACGCTTTGAGCAGGAAAGCTTACTGCAACAGTCTGATTCTCAAGCCTTATCAACCTGAGCTTTGTGAAGCTTTCCGCAAACTTAATCTGCAAGTTGTTCCTCAAGGTTTCCTCGCCAACCTTCTAGTCTCTCCTACCTTGGAAGACCAGATTCGCCAAGCCTAGCTTCTTGATGCTATGGTGAAAAAGGTGAAGATTGGGATTGCCAAGAGTCAGTCCAAGTACAAGTGCTACCGCCTTGATGACAAGGACACTCTCTTCTTCGAGGATCGTATTGTTGTACCCAAAGGTGACCTCCGTAAAGTGATCTTGAACGAGGCTCACAATTCTCTCCTCTCCATCCACCCTGGGAGCACGAAGATGTATCAGGACCTCAAGCAAGCTTTTTGGTGGACTCGAATGAAGCGTGAGATTGCTCAATTCGTGAATGAATGTGATGTCTGCAGAAGGGTGAAGGCAGAACACCAAAGGCCAGCTGGTCTCCTCCAACCTCTTTCCATTCCAGAATGGAAGTTTGACCACATTGAAATGGACTTCGTGACTGGGTTTCCAACCAAGCGTCGCAATGATGCTATATTCGTTGTCATCGACAAACTCACCAAAGTGGCTCATTTTCTGCCTATCAAAGAGTCGATCACTGCAGCTCAATTGGCGGAACTCTATACCTCTCGTATTGTCTCTCTGCACGGTATTCCTCAAGTGATCTCTTCAGACCGTGGCAGCATCTTTACATCCAAGTTTTGGGATTCTTTTCAGAAGGCCATCGGCATGAACATCCGCTTTAGCACAGCTTTCCATCCTCAAACTAGCGGTTAAGTCGAGCGTGTCAACCAAATTCTTGAAGATATGCTCAGGGCTTGTGTGATCTCCTTCAGCATGAAGTGGGAAGATTGTCTTCCTTATGCTGAATTCTCCTACAACAACAGTTTTCAAGCAACTTCAGGCAAGGCCCCATTTGAAATTCTGTATGGCAGGAAGTGCCGTACCCCTCTCAACTGGTCTGAAACCGGTGAACGTCAGCTTTTGGGTAATGACTTAATCACAGAAGCAGAAGAAATGTGCAAAGTCATTCGTGATAACCTCAAAGCAGCCCAATCCCGTCAGAAGAGCTACTATGATAGTAAGCACCGTGATTTGGCTTTCGATATCGGAGATCATGTTTACCTCCGCGTCTCTCCTATGAAAGGTACTCTTCGCTTCGGTATCAAAGGGAAGCTTGCCCACAGATACGTGGGACCTTTCAAGATTATCAGCAAGAGAGGCGACCTCGCCTATCAACTCGAGCTTCCTTCAAACTTTGCAAATGTTCACGACGTGTTCCATGTATCTCAGCTCCGAAAGTGCTTCAAGACTCCTGACCGCACCGTCAACTTCGAGGACATTGAGCTCCAAGAAGATCTCTCTTATAGAGAGCACCCAGTTGCTATTCTTGAAGAGACTGAACGCAAGACTCGCAACAAGTCAATCAAATTTCTCAAAGTCAAGTGGTCACACCATTCCGACCGTGAAGCTACCTGGGAACGCGAGGATCACCTCCGTTCTGAGTACCCGGCGTTCTTTCAGTCCTAGATCTCGGGACGAGATCCTTTCGTAGTGGTGGAGTGTTGTAACACCCTGGATGTAACTTTCTCAATTTGTACTCCAACTCTTGCCGTTTCCGGCGTTAAGTTATATTTATTTTCTCGGGTTCGGGTTTTTCTCTCCGTGTGTTGTTGTCGTTGTCATGCATCTCATATCATGTCATCATGTGCATTGCATTTGCATACGTGTTCGTCTCATGCATTCGAGCATTTTCCCCGTTGTCCGTTTTGCATTCCGGCGCTTCGTTCTCCTCCGGTGGTCATTTCTAGCTTTCTTTCGTGTGTGGGGTTTAAACATTTCCAGATTGAACCGAGATTTACCAAGCGGCCTTGGTTTACTACCGGTAGACCGCCTGTCAAGTTTCGTTTCATTTGGACTTCGTTTGATACTCCAACGGTTAACCGAGGGACCGAAAAGGCCTTGTGTGTGTTGCAGCCCAACACCCCTTCAATTTGGCCCAAAACCCACCTAACTCTGCTCCATCATCTAGAGCGTTCGATCACGATCGCGTGGCCGAAAACCGCACCTCATTTGGACTCTCCTAGCTCCCTCTATGCCTATTTAAACACCCCCCGATTTTCGGATCTCCTTCCTCCCCGAAACCCTAGAAATCGCCCCCGCACCGGCCGGACACGTCCGAATCCGGCCGGACGCGTCCGCTCCGCCCTGCCGCCGCCACGTGGCACGCCACCGTTGGCTGTCGCCACCGCCGCCGCCGAAGCCCGCCGCGGCCTGCGGGAGGCCCTCCTGGCCCACGCGCCGCCGCCGCCGCCCGGCTCCCTCGCCCGCGCCTCGACCCCGCTGCCTTCGCTTGCCGCGCCGCCGCCTCGCCATCACCGGTGTCCGCCTCGGCCGGCACCGCGCCACCTCTCCTCCCGGGTCGCCGCCGCCGCCCCGACGCCCCGCGGCGCCGCTCGCCGCCTCCGCCGCGCTCCGGCCGCCACCCCGACGAGCTCCGCCACTCCGGCGACCTCTCCGGCCTCGCCTCGCCCTCGCCGGCCACCGCAACCTCGGATCCACCAGCCGTGAAGAATGCCCGCCGCCGCCTCGGTTCGCGCACCGGTCAAACCCTAGATCTGAGGGTTGTTTTTTTTCTAAGTCCCTGATATTTTCAGTCCATATGCTCATGTTTGTGGCCGCGTAACTTTGCATCCGTAGCTCCGATTCATGCATATAGCATATCAAAATGTTTATCTCAGAGAGTACATCATTTCATTCCATTGCATCATTTTCATTTGAGTTCATCTTGACGCCCGAAATGCTGTGAGAAGAGGGCTACTTGAGTTATTTGTCAGATCTGCTACTCCGTTTAGATTTTTGTCATTTTTGCCATGATTAATGTGTGCATGATATGCCCGTGATCTCTACATAAGTTTTGTTAAGGGTTTTGTCATCTTTCCAGAGGTGCAACCCATGTATTTTTTTTGATGTGTGTGGTGTCTAGTGCAAGCTTGCAAAGTGGTGCACTTGCTAATTCTGTTTTCAGGGACTTAGTAATTTCACTAAGTCCTGGATCTGTTTAGCTCATGATGCCATATGTTCATGTTGTTTCCTAGTGATCCGTGCCTATTTTGAGGATGATCAGTAAGGATGTTTTGTTAATATTGTAGTGCTATATCCATCCATGTCTTTGTTTGCAATTATGGAGCACCCTAGCTTGAGTCAATCGAGCTCTACTTTCGCTACTTTGTGAATCTAGGTAGTTTGTCAACTTGTTTGCAATTTTGCCGATGATGTTGTAGTTGATCCGTGCAGGCTATGTTATTGTTCTTGCCATGTCTCGATTTCATTTTGTGCCTTCTTGATGGGTGTATGCTTGTCTTGCCATGACTTGCACCGTAGTGAGTGCATCGAGCTCGTAAACATGCCTACTTGAGTTATATTTCAGCATGTGCCAGTTTTCACTAAGTCTAAAAACTGATTATGTTTTTGCTATGTTCACATGCTTGCAATTGAATTTTCTGATCCCTTTTGGCTCAAGGTCACTACGGGACTTTTGTTAAGCTCTTTGAGTAGCTCCCTGCCATGTATTTTTTTTGTCATCTTTGGTTGTTGTAGCATGTTCATCTCATTGCATTTAGGTGGCTACTTGCTGTAAATCGCAGACTGGTGCCATATTTGCATCGCTTGCCATTTCCAAACCGTAACTCCGATTCCGGCGTTCTCTATATTGTTTTCAAGCGATTTCATCTCATCTTTCCAGTGGCATACTTGGACTTCCAAGTTGAGGCCAGGTTCATGCATTTTCCTGTCATATCTTGCATTTCGCATCCCGCATCGCATCTCGCATAGCATACCATCTTTGCATTGCGTTGTTTGAGTTTGCACGTGGTTGATTGTATCCTTGTTGCTTGTTTGTCTTGTTTGGGTAGAGCCGGGAGACGAGTTCGCTAACGAGGAGCCCGTTGAGTTTGCTTTCGAGGATCCAGTCAACTCTGACACCTGTGCAGGCAAGATGATCATACCCTCGAAATCACTACTATCTTTGCTATGCTAGTTTGCTCGCTCTTTTGCTATGCCAATGCTACGATGCCTACCACTTGCTTTCAAGCCTCCCAAATTGCCATGTCAAACCTCTAACCCACCTTGTCCTAGCAAACCGTTGTTTGGCTATGTTACCGCTTTGCTCAGCCCCTCTTATAGCGTTGCTAGTTGCAGGTGAAGATTGGAGGCCGTTCCTTGTTGGAACATCTTTTATTTACTTGTTGGGATATCATTATATTGCTATATTATCTTAATGCATCTCTATACTTGGTAAAGGGTGGAAGGCTCGGCCTCTCGCCTAGTGTTTTGTTCCACTCTTGCCGCCCTAGTTTCCATCATATCGGTGTTATGTTCCCAGATTTTTGCGTTCCTTACGCGGTTGGGTTATAATGGGAACCCCTTGATAGTTCGCCTTGATTAAAGCTTTTCCAGCAATGCCCAACCTTGGTTTTACCATTTGCCACCTAGCCTTTTCTTTCCCTTGGGTTCTGCAGACTCAAGGGTCATCTTTATTTAACCCCCCCCCCCCCCGGGCCAGTGCTCCCTCTGAGTGTTGGTCCGAACCGGGCAGCCTGCGGGGCCACCTCGGGTAAACTCGAGGGTTGGTTTTACTCGTAGCTTGACCTATCTGAGTGTGCCCTGAGAAAGAGATATGTGCAGCTCCTATCGGGATTTGTCGGCACATTCGGGCGGTGTTGCTGGTCTTGTTTTAACCTGTCGAAGTGTCTTGAATTACCGAGATACCGAGTCTGATCAGAACATCTTGGGAGGAGGTCTATTCCTTCGTTGACCGTGAGAGCTTGTCATGGGCTAAGTTGGGACTCCCCTGCAGGGATTGAACTTTCGAAATCCATGCCCGCGGTTATGGGCAGATGGGAATTTGTTAATGTCCAGTTGTAGATAACTTGAACCTTAATTAATTAAAATGAATCAACTGAGTGTGTTATCGTGATGGCCTCTTCTCGGCGGAGTCCAGGAAGTGGACACGGTGTTGGAGTAATGTTTGCGCAGGTTGTTCTCTAGTTTCTCGCTCACGCTTTGCCTCCTCTTCTCGCTCTCTTTTGCGAATAAGTTAGCCACCGTATTTGCTAGTCGCTTGCTGCAGCTCCACTCATATTTTACCTTGCCTTACCTATAAGCTTAAATAGTCTTGATCGCGAGGGTGCGAGATTGCTGAGTCCCTGTGGCTCACAGATTACTATTACACCAGATGTAGGGCCTGATGATTCCGCTCCAGGAGACGCGTATGAGCTCAAGTGGGAGTTCGACGAAGACTCTCAATGTTACTATGTTTCCTTTCCCGATGATCAGTAGTGGTGCCTAGTTGGGGGTGAACGGGGCCGTTGTCGCATGTTGGGTTCTCTTTTATTTTGGCGCCGTAGTCGGGCCATGAGTGTTTGGATGATGTAATGTTATTTATGTACTTGATTGACATGGCGAGTGTAAGCCAACTATGTTATCTCCCCTTTATTATTATTTATATTACATGGGATGTTGTGAAGATTGCCTAACTTGCGACATATGCCTTCAATGCGATTATGCCTCTAAGTCGTGCCTCGACACGTGGGAGATATAGTCGCATCGAGGGTGTTACATGATGGTAGCAATTACACGGACTGGGTCCGTAACTTGAGGATTATCCTCATTGCTGCACAGAAGAATTACGTCCTGGAAGCACCGCTGGGTGCCAGGCCTACTGCTGGAGCAACACCAGATGTTATGAACGTCTGGCAAAGCAAAGCTGATGACTACTCGATAGTTCAATGTGCCATGCTTTACGGATTAGAATCGGGACTTCAACGACGTTTTGAACGTCATGGAGCATATGAGATGTTCCAGGAGTTGAAGTTAATATTTCAAGCAAATGCCCGGATTGAGAGATATGAAGTCTCCAATAAGTTCTATAGCTGCAAGATGGAGGAGAACAGTTCTGTCAGTGAGCATATACTCAAAATGTCTGGGTATAATAATCACTTGATTCAATTGGGAGTTAATCTTCCAGATGATTGCGTCATTGACAGAATTCTCCAATCACTACCACCAAGCTACAAGAGCTTCGTGATGAACTATAATATGCAAGGGATGAATAAGACTATTCCCGAGCTCTTCGCAATGCTGAAAGCTGCGGAGGTAGAAATCAAGAAGGAGCATCAAGTGTTGATGGTCAACAAGACCACTAGTTTCAAGAAAAAGGGCAAAGGGAAGAAGAAGAGGAACTTCAAAAAGAACAGCAAACAAGTTGCTACTCAAGAGAAGAAACCCAAACCTGGACCTAAGCCTGAAATAGAGTGCTTCTACTGCAAGCAGACTGGTCACAGGAAGCGGAACTGCCCCAAGTATTTGGCGGATAAGAATGATGGCAAGGTGAACAAAGGTATATGTGATATACATGTTATTGATGTGTACCTTACTAATGCTCGTAGTAGCACCTGGGTATTTGATACTGGTTCTGTTGCTAATATTTGCAACTCAAAACAGGGACTACGGATTAAGCGAAGATTGGCTAAGGACGAGGCGACGATGCGCGTGGGAAATGGTTCCAAAGTCGATGTGATCGCAGTCGGCACGCTACCTCTACATCTACCTTCGGGATTAGTATTAGACCTAAATAATTGTTATTTGGTGCCAGCGTTAAGCATGAACATTATATCTGGATCTTGTTTGATGCGAGACGGTTATTCATTTAAATCAGAGAATAATGGTTGTTCTATTTATATGAGTAATATCTTTTATGGTCATGCACCCTTAAAGAGTGGTCTATTCTTATTAAATCTCGATAGTAGTGACACACATATTCATAGTGTTGAAGCCAAAACATGCAGAGTTGATAATGATAGTGCAACTTATTTGTGGCACTACCGTTTGGGTCATATCGGTGTAAAGCGCATGAAGAAACTCCATACTGATGGGCTTTTGGAACCACTTGATTATGAATCACTTGGTACTTGCGAACCGTGCCTTATGGGTAAGATGACAAAAACACCATTCTCCGGTACTATGGAGAGAGCAACAGATTTGTTGGAAATCATACATACAGATGTATGTGGTCCGATGAATGTTGAGGCTCGTGGCGGATATCGTTATTTTCTCACCTTCACAGATGACTTAAGCAGATATGGGTATATCTACTTAATGAAACACAAGTCTGAAACGTTTGAAAAGTTCAAAGAATTTCAGAGTAAAGTTGAAAATCATCGTAACAAGAAAATAAAATTCCTACGATCTGATCATGGAGGAGAATATTTGAGTTACGAGTTTGGTGTACATTTGAAACAATGTGGAATAGTTTCGCAACTCACGCCACCCGGAACACCACAGCGTAATGGTGTGTCCGAACGTCGTAATCGTACTTTACTGGATATGGTGCGATCTATGATGTCTCTTACTGATTTACCGCTATCGTTTTGGGGATACGCTCTAGAGACGGCCGCATTCACGTTAAATAGGGCACCATCAAAATCCATTGAGACGACGCCTTATGAACTGTGGTTTGGCAAGAAACCAAAGTTGTCGTTTCTGAAAGTTTGGGGCTGCGATGCTTATGTGAAAAAGCTTCAACCTGATAAGCTCGAACCCAAATCAGAGAAATGTGTCTTCATAGGATACCCAAAGGAAACTATTGGATACACCTTCTATCACAGATCCGAAGGCAATACTTTTGTTGCTAAATTCGGAAACTTTCTGGAGAAGGAGTTTCTCTCGAAAGAAGTGAGTGGGAGGAAAGTAGAACTTGACGAGGTAACTGTACCTGCTCCCTTATTGGAAAGTAGTACATCATAGAAACCTGTTTCTGTGACACCTACACCAATTAGTGAGGAAGCTAATGATAATGATCATGAAACTTCAGAACAAGATACTACTGAACCTCGTAGATCAACCAGAGTAAGATCCGCGCCAGAGTGGTACGGTAATCCTGTTCTGGAAGTCATGCTACTAGATCATGATGAACCTATGAACTATGAAGAAGCGATGGTGAGCCCAGATTCCGCAAAATGGCTTGAAGCCATGAAATCTGAGATGGGATCCATGTATGAGAACAAAGTATGGACTTTGGTTGACTTGCCCAATGATCGGCAAGCAATTGAGAATAAATGGATCTTCAAGAAGAAGACTGACGCTACCGGTAATATTACTGTCTACAAAGCTCGACTTGTCACAAAAGGTTTTCGGCAAGTTCAAGGGATTGACTACGATGAGACCTTCTCACCCGTAGCGATGCTTAAGTCTGTCCGAATCATGTTAGCAATTGCCGCATTTTATGATTATGAAATTTGGCAAATGGATGTCAAAACTGCATTCCTGAATGGATTTCTGCAAGAAGAGTTGTATATGATGCAGCCGGAAGGTTTTGTCGGTCCAAAGGGAGCTAACAAAGTGTGCAAGCTCCAGCGATCCATTTATGGACTGGTGCAATCCTCTTGGAGTTGGAATAAATGCTTTGATAGTGTGATCAAAGCATTTGGTTTTATACAGACTTTTGGAGAAGCCTGTATTTACAAGAAAGTGAGTGGGAGCTCTGTAGCATTTCTGATATTATATGTAGATGACATATTACTAATCGGAAATGATATAGAATTTCTGGATAGCATAAAAGGATACTTGAATAAAAGTTTTTCAATGAAAGACCTCGGTGAAGCTTCCTACATATTGGGCATCAAGATCTATAGAGACAGATCGAGACGCTTAATTGGACTTTCACAAAGCACATACCTTGACAAAGTTTTGAAAAAGTTCAAAATGGATCAAGCAAAGAAAGGATTCTTGCCTATGTTACAAGGTGTGAAATTGAGTAAGACTCAAAGTCCGACCAACGCAGAAGATAGAGAGAAAATGAAAGATGTTCCCTATGCTTCAGCCATAGGCTCTATCATGTATGCAATGCTGTGTACCAGACTTGATGTGTGTCTTGCTATAAGTCTAGCAGGGAGGTACCAAAGTAATCCAGGAGTGGATCACTGGACAGCGGTCAAGAACATCCTGAAATACCTGAAAAGGACTAAGGATATGTTTCTCATATATGGAGGTGACAAAGAGCTCATCGTAAATGGTTACGTTGATGTAAGCTTTGACACTGATCCGGATGATTCTAAATCGCAAACCGAATATGTGTTTACATTAAATGGCGGAGCTGTTAGTTGGTGCAGCTCTAAACAAAGCGTTGTGGCGGGATCTACATGTGAAGCGGAGTACATAGCTGCTTCGGAAGCAGCAAACGAAGGAGTCTGGATGAAGGAATTCATATCCGATCTAGGTGTCATACCTAGTGCATCGGGTCCAATGAAAATCTTTTGTGACAATACTGGTGCAATTGCCTTGGCAAAGGAATCCAGATTTCACAAGAGAACCAAGTACATCAAGAGACGCTTCAATTCCATCCGGGATCTAGTCCAGGTGGGAGACATAGAGATTTGCAAGATACATACAGATCTGAATGTAGCAGACCCATTGACTAAGCCTCTTCCACGAGCAAAACATGATCAGCACTAAAGCTCCATGGGTGTTAGAATCATTACTGTGTAATCTAGATTATTGACTCTAGTGCAAGTGGGAGACTGAAGGAAATATGCCCTAGAGGCAATAATAATGTTATTGTTTTATTTCCTTATATCATGATAAATGTTTATTATTCATGCTAGAATTGTATTATCCAGAAACATAATACTTGTGTGAATATATAGACAAACCAAACGTCACTAGTATGCCTCTACTTGACTAGCTCGTTAATCGAAGATGGTTATGTTTCCTAACCATAGACATGTGTTGTCATTTGATTAATGGGATCACATCATTA
This sequence comes from Triticum dicoccoides, assembly GCF_002162155.2. NCBI lineage: Eukaryota > Viridiplantae > Streptophyta > Magnoliopsida > Poales > Poaceae > Triticum > Triticum dicoccoides. The sequence continues at coordinate 40,880,161 of NC_041380.1, forward strand.
GGAGAATGATGTGATTGACATGACCCATTCCATTAGCTTAGCACCCGATCGTTTAGTATGTTGCTATTGCTTTCTTCATGACTTATACATGTTCCTATGACTATGAGATTATGCAACTAGCGTTTACCGGAGGAACACTTTGTGTGCTACCAAACGTCACAACGTAACTGGGTGATTATAAAGGAGCTCTACAGGTGTCTCCAAAGGTGAATGTTGGGTTGGCATATTTTGAGATTAGGATTTGTCACTCCGATTGTCGGAGAGGTATCTCTGGGCCCTCTCGGTAATGCACATCACATAAGCCTTGCAAGCATTACAACTAATGAGTTAGTTGCAAGATGATGTATTACGAAACGAGTAAAGAGACTTGACGGTAACGAGATTGAACTAGGTATTGAGATACCGACGATCGAATCTCGGGCAAGTAACATACCGATGACAAAGGGAACAACGTATGTTGTTATGCGGTCTGACCGATAAAAGATCTTTGTAGAATATGTAGGAACCAATATGAGCATCCAGTTTTCGCTATTGGTTATTGACCGGAGACGTGTCTCGGTCATGTCTACATTGTTCTCGAACCCATAGGGTCCGCACGCTTAAGGTTTCGATGATAGTTATATTATGAGTTTTGATGTACCGAAGTTAGTTCAGAGTCCCGGATGTGATCACGGACATGACGAGGAGTCTCGAAATGGTCGATACATAAAGATTGATATATTGGACGGCTATATTCGGACACCGGAAGTGTTCCGGGTGATTTTGGAGAAAACCGGAGAGCCGGAGGGTTACCGGAACCCCCCCCCCCCCGGGAGAAGTAATGGGCCATATGGGCCTTAGTGGAGAGAGGGAGGGGCAGCCAGTGTTGGAAATATGCCCTAGAGGCAATAATAAAAGTATTATTATTATATTTCCTTGTTCATGATAATTGTCTTTTATTCATGCTATAGCTGTATTATCCGGAAATCGTAATACACGTGTGAATACATAGACCACAATATGTCCCTAGTGAGCCTCTAGTTGACTAGCTCGTTGTGATCAACAGATAGTCATGGTTTCCTGGCTATGGACATTGGATGTCGTTGATAACGGGATCACATCATTAGGAGAATGATGTGATGGACAAGACCCAATCCTAAGCCTAGCACAAAGATCGTGTAGTTCGTTTGCTAGAGCTTTGCCAATGTCAAGTATCTCTTCCTTTGACCATGAGAGCGTGTAACTCCTGGATACCGTAGGAGTGCTTTGGGTGTATCAAACATCACAACGTAACTGGGTGACTATAAAGGTGCACTACAGGTATCTCCGAAAGTATCTATTGTTTTATGCGGATCGAGACTGGGATTTGTCACTCCGTGTAAACGGAGAGGTATCTCTGGGCCCACTCGGTAGGACATCATCATATGCGCAATGTGACCAAGGAGTTGATCACGGGATGATGTGTTACGGAATGAGTAAAGTGACTTGCCGGTAACGAGATTGAACAAGGTATCGGTATACCGACGATCGAATCTCGGGCAAGTAAAATACCGCTAGACAAAGGGAATTGTATACGGGATCGATTGAGTCCTTGACATCGTGGTTCATCCGATGAGATCATCGTGGAACATGTGGGAGCCAACATGGGTATCCAGATCCCGCTGTTGGTTATTGACCGGAGAACGTCTCGGTCATGTCTGCATGTCTCCCGAACCCGTAGGGTCTACACACTTAAGGTTCGATGACGCTAGGGTTATAAAGGAAGCTTGTATGTGGTTACCGAATGTTGTTCGGAGTCCCGGATGAGATCCCGGACGTCACGAGGAGTTCCGGAATGGTCCGGAGTCCCGGATGAGAACCCAAACCCGAGACTAAGTGCTTCTGTAATAAGGGGAACAGCCACTGGAGCAGAATTACCCTAGATACTTGGTAGATGAGAAGGCTGGCAAAGTCGATAGAAGTATATTGGATATACATTATGTTAATGTGTACTTTACTAGTACTCCTAGTAGCACCAGGGTATTGGATACCGGTTCGGTTGCTAAGTGTTAGTAACTCGAAATAAAAGCTACGGAATAAACGGAGACTAGCTAAAGGTGAGCTGACGATATATGTTGGAAGTGTTTCCAAGGTTGATATGATCAAGCATCGCACGCTCCCTCTACCACCGAGATTGGTGTTTGCGTTGAGCATAGACATGATTGGATTATGTCTATCGCAATACGGTTATTCATTTAAGGAGAATAATGGTTACTCTATTTTTGAATAATACCTTCAATGGTCTTGCACCTAAAGGAATGGTTTATTGAATCTCGGTCGTAGTGATACACATTTTCATGCCAAAAGATATAAGATAGTAATGATAGTACAACTTACTTGTGGCACTGCCATGTAAGTCATAATGGTATAAAACGCATGAAGAAGCTCCATGTTGATGGATCTTTGGACTCACTCGTTTTTGAAAAGTTTGAGACATGCGAACCATGTCTATTGGTGTATATGCATGAAGAAACTCCATGCAAATGGATCGTTCGGACTCACTTGATTTTGAATCACTTGAGATATGCAAATCATACCACATGGGCAAGATGACTGAAAAGCCTCATTTTCAGTAAGATGGAACAAGATAGCAACTTGTTGGAAGTAACACATTTTGATGTGTGCAGTCGAATGAGTGCTGAGGCATGCAGTGAATATCATTATGTTCTTACTTCACAGATGATTCGAGTAAATGTTGAGTATATTTACTTGATGAAACACAAGTCTGAATTATTGAATGGTTCAAGTAATTTCAGAGTGAAGTAGCAGATCATTGTGACAAGAGGATAAAATGTCTATGATATGATCATAGAGATGAATATCTGAGTTATGAGTTTTGACACACAATTAAGACATTGTGGAAATTGTTTCGCAATTAATACCGCCTGGAACACCATAATGTGATGGTGTGGCCGAACATCATAGTTGCACCCTATTGGATATGGTGCGTACCATGATGTCTCTTATCGAATTACCGCTATCGTTCATGGGTTAGGCATTAGAGACAACCACATTCACTTTAAATAGGGCACCACGTAATTCCGATGAGATGACACCGTATGAATTATGGTTTAGAGAAACCTAAGTTGTCGTTTCTTAAAAGTTTGGGGCTGCGACGCTTATATGAAAAAGTTTCAGGTTGATAAGCTCGAACCCAAAGCGGATAAAATGCATCTTCATAGGAAACCCAAAACAGTTGGGTATACCTCCTAATTCAGATCCAAAAGCAATATGGATTGTTTCTAGAATCGGGTCCTTTCTCGAGGAAAAGTTTCTCTCAAAAGAATTGAGTGGGAGGATGCTGGAGACTTGATGAGGTTATTGAACCGTCTCTTCAACTAGTGTGTGACAGGGCACAGGGAGTTGTTCCTGTGGCACCTACACCAATTGAAGTGGAAGCTTATGATATTGATCATGAAACTTCGGATCAAGTCACTCCCAAACCTCGTAAGATGACAAGGATGCGTACTACTTCAGAGTGGTACGCAATCCTGTCTTGAAGGTCATGTTGCTAGACAACAATGAACCTACGAGCTATGGAGAAGCGATGGTGGGCCCGGATTCCGATAAATGGCTTGAGGCCATAAAATCCGAGAGTGTAGACTTTGGCAGAACGGCTCGATGGTCGTAAGGCTAATGAGTACAGATGGATTTCAAAAGGAAGACGGACAATGATGGTAAATGTCACCATTAAGAAAGCTCGACTTGTCGTTAAGATGTTTTCCGACAAGTTCAAGGAGTTGACTACGATGAGATTTTCTCACTCGTAGCGATGCTAAGAGTCTGTTGGAATTATATTAGCGATTACTGCATTATTTATGAAATCTTGCAGATAGGATGTCAAAACATTGTTTCCTCGACGATTTTAATGATGAAAGGTTGTATGTGATACAACCGGAAGGTTTTGTCAATCCCGAAAGATGCTAATAAGTATGCAAAGCTCCATCAATCCTTCTAAGGACTGGAGTGAGCATCTTGGAGTTGGAATGTATGCTTTGATGATGATCAAAAATTTTGGGTTTGTACAAAGTTTATGAGAAACTTGTATTTCCAAAGAAGTGAGTGGGAGCACTATAGAATTTCTGATGAGTATATGTTGTTGACATATTGTTGATCAGAAATGACATAGAATTTCTGGAAAGCATATAGGGTTATTTTGAAAGTGTTTTTCAATGGAAAGCCTGGATTAAGCTACTTGAGCATTCAGCATCAAGATCTATAAGGATAGATCAAAATGCTTAATAATACTTTCAAATGAGCACATACCTTGACATGATCTTGAAGGTGTTCAAGATGGACCAGTCAAAGAAGGAGTTCTTGCCTGAGTTATAAGGTACGAAGTTAAGACTTAAAGCTCGACCACGGCAGAATAAAGAGAAAGGACGAAGGTCGTCCCCTATGCTTAAGACGTAGACTCTTCAGTATGCTATGCTGTGTACCGCACCTGAAGTGTGCCTTGCCATGAGTCAGTCAAGGGGTACAAGAGTGATCCAAGAATGGCTCACAGGACAGCGGTCAAAGTTATCCTTAGTAACTAGTGGACTAAGGAATTTTCTCGATTATGGAGGTGGTAAAAGAGTTCGTCGTAAAGGTTACGACGATGCAAGCTTGACACCTATCCGGATAGCTCTGAGTAGAGAGACTGGATACATATAATGGAGCAATAATTTAGAATAGCTCCAAGTAGAACAATTGTTTGGAATAGCTCCAAATAGAGCGTGGTAGCTGCATCTAGGAGATGACATAGAGATTTGTAAAGCACACACGGATCTGAAAGGTTCAGACCCGTTGACTAAAACCTCTCTCACAAGCAACATGATCAAACATAAAACTCATTGAGTGTTAATCACATAGTGATGTGAACTAGACTACTGACTCTAGTAAACTCTTGGGTATTAGTCACATGGCGATGTGACCTGTGAGTGTTAATCACATGGCGATGTGAACTAGATTATTGACTCTAGTGCAAGTGGGAGACTGTTGGAAATATGCCCTAGAGGCAATAATAAAAGTATTATTATTATATTTCCTTGTTCATGATAATTGTCTTTTATTCATGCTATAACTTTATTATCCGGAAATCGTAATACACGTGTGAATACATAGACCACAATATGTCCCTAGTGAGCCTCTAGTTGACTAGCTCGTTGTGATCAACAGATAGTCATGGTTTCCTGGCTATGGACATTGGATGTCGTTGATAACGGGATCACATCATTAGGAGAATCATGTGATGGACAAGACCCAATCCTAAGCATAGCACAAGGATCGTGTAGTTCGTTTGCTAGAGCTTTGCCAATGTCAAGTATCTCTTCCTTTGACCATGAGAGCGTGTAACTCCTGGATACCGTAGGAGTGCTTTGGGTGTATCAAACGTCACAACGTAACTGGGTGACTATAAAGGTGCACTACAGGTATCTCCGAAAGTATCTATTGTTTTATGCGGATCGAGACTGGGATTTGTCACTCCGTGTAAACGGAGAGGTATCTCTGGGCCCACTCGGTAGGACATCATCATATGCGCAATGTGACCAAGGAGTTGATCACGGGATGATGTGTTACGGAACGAGTAAAGTGACTTGCCGGTAACGAGATTGAACAAGGTATTGGATACCGACGATCGAATCTCGGGCAAGTAACATACCAATAGACAAAGGGAATTGAATACGGGATTGATTAAGTCCTTGACATCGTGGTTCGTCCGATGAGATCATCGTGGAACATGTGGGAGCCATCATGGGTATCCAGATCCCGCTGTTGGTTATTGACCGGAGAACGTCTCGGTCATGTCTACATGTCTCCCGAACCCGTAGGGTCTACACACTTAAGGTTCGATGACGCTAGGGTTATAAAGGAAGTTTGTATGTGGTTACCGAATGTTGTTCGGAGTCCCAGATGAGATCCCGGACGTCACGAGGAGTTCCGGAATGGTCCGGAGGTAAAGATTTATATATGGGAAGTCCTATTTTGGCCACCGGAAAATGTTCGGGATTTTTCGGTATTGTACCGGGAAGGTTCTAGAAGGTTCCGGAGTGGGGCCCACCTGCATGGGGGGACCCACATGAACGTGGGTAGTGGGGGCAAGGCCCCACACCCCTGGTCAAGGCGCACCAAGATCCCCCCTTAGAAGGAATAAGATCATATCCCGAAGGGATAAGATCAAGATCCCTAAAAAGGGGGGATAACAATCGGTGAGGAAGGAAATGATGGGATTTCTTTCCTCCCACCTTGGCCAACGCCCCAATGGACTTGGAGGGCAAGAAACCAGCCCCTCCACCCCTATATATAGTGCGGAGACGCATGGGAGCTGAAGACGAAGTTCTGGCACAGCCCTACCTCTCTTCCTACTCCTCCTCTCCCATGGTGCTTGGCGAAGCCCTGCTGGATTGCCACGCTCCTCCACCACCACCACGCCGTTGTGCTGCTGTTGGATGGAGTCTTCCTCAACCTCTCCCTCTCTCCTTGTTGGATCAAGGCGTGGGAGACGTCACCGGGCTGTACGTGTGTTGAACGCGGAGGTGCCGTCCGTTCGGCACTAGGATCATCGGTGATTTGAATCACGACGAGTACGACTCCATCAACCCCGTTCACTTGAACGCTTCCGCTTAGCGATCTACAAGGGTATGTAGATGCACTCTCTTTCTACTCGTTGCTGGTCTCTCCATAGATAGATCTTGGTGACACGTAGGAAAATTTTGAATTTCTACTACGTTCCCCAACAGCCAGGGTGGGCCGCGCGCCTCCTCCCCCCCTGGTCCGAATTGGACTAGGAGAGGGGGGGCGGCGCCCCCCTTTCCTTCTCCCTCCCCACTTCTTTCCCCCTCCTAGTAGGAGTCCTACTCCTACTAGGAGGAAGACTCCTCCTTGGCGCGCCATAGGGGCCGGCCGGCCTCCTCCCCTTGATCCTTTATATACGGGGACAGGGGGCACCCCGAGACACAAGTTGATCCACGTGATCATATTCTTAGCCGTGTGCGGTGCCCCCTTCCACCATAATCTTCGATAATATTGTAGCGGTGCTTAGGCGAAGCCCTGCGACGGTAGTACATCAAGATCGTCACTACGCCGTCGTGCTGACGGAACTCTTCCCTGACACTTTGCTGGATCGGAGTCCGGGGATCATCATCGAGCTGAACGTGTGCTAGAACTCGGAGGTGTCGTAGTTTCGGTGCTTGATCGGTCAGGCCGTGAAGACGTACGACTACATCAACCGCGTTGTGCTAACGCTTCCGCTGTCGGTCTACAAGGGTACGTAGATCACACTCTCCCCTCTCGTTGATATGCATCACCATGATCTTGCATGTGCGTAGGAAATTTTTTGAAATTACTACGTTCCCCAACAGTCCGTGAGGGGGCCACGTCCTCGAGACGCGTGCTGCCTCTGCAGACATGCCATAACACCACCCCGCATGTATGAGGGGCCGGTGCGACGCTCCGGTGGCATTGCTACCCCCCCCCCCAGGGCCCTCGTCCTTCCTAACCGTGAAGCGGTTGACCACGAGATCTAGTCTTTTGACTTTCCATGGACGGGCTTTGACAAGTGGACCTCTCCACCCGGTTGTGTCAGCTCAGCCCAGAGGGACACCTGGGAGCAACATCCGGGCCAAACCCACAGCTACATCTCCTCCGTGTAGACCCGATGCGT
>NC_041380.1:40889428-40893495 GCF_002162155.2 Triticum dicoccoides
CCCGCATGTATGAGGGGCCGGTGCGACGCTCCGGTGGCATTGCTACCCCCAGGGCCCCCGTCCCGCCTAACCCTGGAGCGGTTGACCACGAGATCTAACCCTTTGACTTTCTGCGGACGGGCTTTGACCAGTGGACCTCTCCATCCGGTTGTCAGGTCAACCCAGAGGGACACCTGGGAGCAACATCCGGGCCAAACCCACAACTACATACCCTCCGTGTAGACCCGACGCGTCCGTTTCCCCCCTCCAGGTGCCGGCGGCGGCACCGTCCGTGAGGGGGGCCACGCCTCGGAGATGCATGCCGCCTCTTCGGACATGCCACAACACCACCCGTCCCGCCTAAGGGACATGAAATTCTCCTTGATGGCAGCTCGATCTAAATACTAAGACCCGACGCGTCCGTTTCCCCCCTCCAGGTGCCGGCGGCGGCGCCGTCCGTTAGAGGGGGCACGCCCCGGAGATGCGTGCCGCCTCTTCGGACATGCCAAAACACCACCCGGTTGTGGTAGGTCATCCTATAGAAACACTTGGGAGCAACGTCCCCTCCGTATAGACCCGATGCGGCTGTTTTCGTCCTCCACGTGCCGGCGGTGGCGCCGTTCGTGAGGGGGGCACACCGCGGACGTGAGGGGGTCACACTCCGGAGACGGATGCCGTGCGTTTGCAACCGCCACAAAACTTCTATCGACATAGCTATTTTTCATTTTAATAAAATATAAGGACCTATATTCAAAAGAACATGATGGCACATTATTAACGTGCTCGAAAAAAAATACAAACTATATATATATTCATAATCTATGGAAAAAATGACAAAGTACATATATATTCATATAATAATACATAAAAAAGCATATGCTACATGTCAGTTAATATAATAATACATAAAAAGAATAAAAACATATATAAAAAATAAAATAACTATGCCGTCGGCATAGAGACGGCAGGGTTTAGGTGGGCGGCGTGTCGCGGATCGGTGACGTGGTGGGTATGCCGACGGCCGCCGTCGGCATGTGTGCTGGACGGTGCGCCGCGGATTGGTGACGTGGCATGCGGAGATATGCCGACGGCGCCCGTCCCGGCTGCCGACAAAGATTCGACGGCGTTAGCCGCTGGTCACGGGCAGGGTCGCCGGGCCCATTGCTATGCCGACGGCTGGGTTATGCCGACGGCTGCTGTCGGCGTATTCGCAGCTAGGCCGATGGCCATATTGTGCCGACGGGTGCCGTCGGCTTAGCTCGGGGTAGCCCGACGGCTAGGATAAGCCGACAACCAGGACGTGGCTGTCGACATAGCTCCAAGTAGGCCGACGGTGGCCATCGGCATTGTTTTGGCTGTCGGGGTAGGACCCTTTTCCGGTAGTGACATCTAGATTACACTTTACGGGCAAGCACTCTGGATTAGCCAATCCAGTTTATTTGATGGAGGAACTCTGAGATTAGACCATTCAGTTTACTTGAACCTGCAATGCACTTACAACAAATAGCTTAAAAAGGAGTCGTACTCGTACCTGCCCTTATATGAGATAAAAAAATAATGAGATGCACATCTACACCTGAACCGCTGCAAGAGCTCCTCCTTGTCTGCAGACTGTATGACACGAATCAAGCTCAGGCGGCGTCAGCAGTGCGTGCAACATCCACGTCAGGACGGCCTCCTCCGTGGCAGCCTCAACCGCGGACTCAAAGTGAGAGCTGGCAATGGCGTCGACGATTTTTGTCGCAGGTGGATCCGAGGAATGAGGGGTTGTTGAGCGCCATGACGTCCTGGATTGGAGAGAGAGAGAGAGGGCGACGTGACGGTGCCACCGGTCTACTCAGAGATCATCACATGGAGAAGGGTCGCAGCGGCAGCTGCAGCGACAGTTCGCGGGTCGCGGAGGCTACGAGGCACGTAGTCTTCGGCACGAGTTAATTGCAGGAAGCTACCACACTTCGGCATTATGTTACGAGTCAGTACCACTAGTCGTGACGAATCAATCTATGATTGAGTTGGTTAGGTGGACAGTGGTATTCTCAACCTATCAGGGTTCAAATCCTGATGCTCGCATTATTTCTGGATTTATTTCAGGATTTTCGGCGATACGCTTTCAGTGGGAGGAGACGTTCCTGTCGACGACGAAGCGCCTACGGTGACTTCGTAAATCTCAAGATGATATGACGGCTCAGTCTTTCGGAGGTGCTCATAGGGATAGGGTGTGCATGTGTGCGTTCATAGGGATGAATGTATGCACATGTATATGAGCGCTTGTGTCTGTATTGATGCTAAAATAAAAGTACCACTAGTCGTGTTGGTCACAGTTCAGTACCACTTTGAGGCCTAAGTGTTGCAAAAAGGTCTAAATCCTGTATAACAACGTATTAACGTTGTATCTGGCCGTTGGGGCCCGCCTGTCAGGGCCTGACATGGCATGTTTTTTTACGGAAAGCCCCTTTACCTTTTATTTAATCACGCATAAATCCCTTGGTTGCCAAAAAAAGGACCGGCCTGGAATTTTTTTCCGACAAAAATAAGGGGCGTGCAACAACGCTCCCGCAGAGGTTCCAACCCGAGCCAGGTTATTAAAGGCGCATGCTCGTTGCCACTGCGACATCGACTCACCTGCCCACGAAACTAAGCAATTACATTTTTATCTGTTCTACCGTTCAATTTTTTTAATATTTTTCTTTCAAAACTATTTTATTTATTTCAGATCATGGGTATTTTCAGCACCGAAGAGGACTCGTTTGAAAGTTTCCGTCGCACTAAACAAATTAACAAAAATAACGTGAAAGCAGAATTCGAACCGTGGAAATGCCGCTCGAGCACAGCGCATCCACTCAAGCCACCACGCCAGGACAACCGTTACGCTTTCAGAAGGCGGGTTTCTTTTTATATTAGTACCGACACGCTGGGCACGCTGTTGGGCGCAGCAAGGTTTCGCGCGGTGAGTTACTGATTTGTTTTAATCATGATATTAAATACATTAAAATTGTTTAACTTTTATTTAAAAAATCAATGTATTTCTCGAACTGAAAGAATGATTTTACACAATAAGTTTTCTGTACATGTTGAACATTTTTTGAAATACACATTGTAAAAAAATGTAAGAAAATGCCACCTTAAATTACAAAAAGTGCACCGCACATTATGTAAAGTCATCATATCTTAAGAAAAAAATTCAACATATATTAATTAAAAACAATTTGCACCTAAAATATGTTCAACATATATATGACAAAAAATTTCATTTTTGTATATAAATTATGTTCAACATATATTACCAAAAGATCATTATATTAAAAAAAATCCCCATCTGTAAAGAAAAGTTCATATTGCATTTAAAAAATGTTCATTATACACAGGAAAAGTGCGCAGCATGCACTAAAAAAATCATGTGTATTTAAAAACATGTTCATCATATACTAACGCCTATTTAAAAAAATATTATATAAGTATGTTCAAAATTCAGGAGAAAAACCAACCTAATGAATAAAAACCCAAAAATAAGCCACAACCAGAAACAAAAATAAAGCCTAACAGAAATTAAACCTGGGCAACGAACGCCCAGCATGCACGCTAAAAAAATAAATTGCAGGCCTCACTGGGCCCAGCAGCCGGCCTATTCTAGAGGTTATAGTACAAAAAGGACATCACCTGCTGCGTAACGCTGGTCTGTAGTGGCGTATTGGCTAGCTGGCGACCCCTGCGAACAAAAGGTCATAGGTTCGAACCCCTTGACAGTTATATTTCTGTTAAATTAAATTCCGCGCGCATCACCTCGTCCCCGGTTCGAATCGGGCGCGCGTGCCTGTTATTTTCAACAGAAAAAATAAATCCAGCAGGGTATTCTTTTGGCAACTAAGGGATATGCACGTGATTAAATAAAAACTGAGGGGGGTTTTCGCAAAAGAACATGCCACATCAGCACCTGACAGTTGGAGCCGCATGGTCAGATACAGGGTTATACGGCTGTCTAACAACCTTTTTGTTACAATTAGGCCCTAAAGTGGTAGTTATATTTTTGTTAAATTAAATTCCGCGCGCATCGCCTCGTCCCCGGTTCGAATCACAGCGGGCGCGTGTGC
>NC_041380.1:40893937-40921602 GCF_002162155.2 Triticum dicoccoides
ATGGTCAGATACAGGGTTATACGGCTGTCTAACCTTTTTGTTACAATTAGGCCCTAAAGTGGTAGTTATATTTTTGTTAAATTAAATTCCGCGCGCATCGCCTCGTCCCCGGTTCGAATCACAGCGGGCGCGTGTGCGTGTTATTTTCAACAGAAAAAATAAATCCAGCAGGGTATTCTTTTGGCAACTAAGGGATATACACGTGATTAAATAAAAACTGAGGGGGGTTTTCGCAAAAGAACATGCCACATCAGCACCTGACAGTTGGGGCCGCATGGTCAGATACAGGACTAGTAGTACTGACTCGTAATATGGTGCCGAAGTGTGGTAGCTCCTTGCAATTAACTCCTTCGGCACACATAGACGCTGGGGCCCTAACTTACATGCCGATCATGCCTTTACTGGCCAACATAGGTGCATCACCACTGGCCTCACCCCTGCTCCCCCTCTTTCTCTCTTCCATGATGATGTGATGCAATGGACGGGAGGCAATGCTTCATCTAGATCCAGATTGGGTGGGGATCGGATTTGGAAAGGAAAAAAATCATAATCGAAAAGAGAAGGAGATCAGGACGGGGTGGACACGATCGAGAGGGGAGAAAAAACCAATCGAACCTGGGGTTCACTGGAAAGAAAATCGGGAGGAAGATGTTCCTTCGCGGGAGAAAATCGATGGGGCTCCTTCGTCGGAAAAATATCTTTTTTTTGCGTGGCATCGGAAAAATATCGGTGGGGGCATCGTTGCTTTGGTGGGGAGGTACACTACCGAAAACGGCCCTACCCCGACGGCTAAACCTATGCCTACGGCTGCCGTCGGCCTAGTTTGAGATATGCCGACAGCCCAGTCTTGGCCGTCGGCTTAGTCTGGCCGTCGGGTTACATGAAATGTTTTCCTTTTACAAACAAGGATGTGTCTAGGGCACATCTAGATATGCATTAGTTATTGCACATCTAAATGAGTGAATCAATCATAAAAATAAAAAAAAGAAATTCACACGAATCTCAACATAAGATCAATGACATAGGACTTACATGTGCAATACTTATGACACATCTAGATGTGCTTTAGCAAAGTTTAGGGCTAGTAATAGGCGCCGGCGCACCGGCCCAAACTTGGGCCGGTCAGCGCACAACCACCCGATCTATTTAGTGCAACCGTTAGATTTGCATCCTTCCCGCCGTAGCGCTTCGTCCTTGTGCCTTCCCTCGCGCATTGACCAACAGGTCACGTCCATGGCGGACCGCGCTTTCCGCCGCATTGACCAACGTGTCCTCGGTGGCCTGCGCTTGCCGGCCAACAACGCCACGCGTGCTCATCTCCTCAAGTGGCCGCCTCCCTGCTGTCGCATGTCGCCTCTCCGCTGACTCTGGTTGGAGCAAAAATCACCCCCGCCATGGTCGGCGAGGACCGCTGATTCAAGCAAACGCAGTCGACGGGCGGTCCCCAGCATCATTGTCGGTGTCTCCCTCATCGCCTTCAGGATAGTCGCAGCAATCTTCTATCGTTCTAGTCAAATCGACGGTTGTAGCAGAAAAATGTTGGATGTAGCTATCCGCATTGTCGGTTCCAGCAAAACCCGTCGATGCAGCTCCCCTATCATGCTGATCCCATCGCCGGTTCCAGAAAAAAATGTTGTCGGTTGAAGCAAAACGGACGCATGGTTCCAGCTATAATACCTCTCTCCCCCGCCACCGTCTGTTGGTCGTAGCACCACGCACTGCTGGTTCACTAGTATAAGAAGGACCTAATGTGAGACACATTAGTCCCGGTTCGATTTTGGCCTGGTACTAATGGCACCATTAGTACCGGTTCGAACGGCTATGCATTAATGCCGGTTCGTGTTGAACCTTTAGTACCGGCTCGTGCCACGAACCGGTGCTAAAGGGGTGGTGGCAGGCTGGCGTCAGGCTGGGGCCCCATGATCACCTTTAGTACCGGTTCGTGGCACAAACCGGTATTAAAGGGCTAACCTTTAGTACCGGTTCGTGCCATGAACCGGGACTAAAGGGGTCTGACCTATAGTCCCGGTTGGAGACACAAACCGGGACTATCGGGCAATTTTCAAACTCTACCCCCCCCCCCCGTGTATCGCCATTTCAGTTTTGAAAAAATTGAAAGAAAATGATAAAAACTTCAGAAAATAAAATCCTTCGAGAGGTAGTTATATTACTACACCTACTAGTTATGAAAATTTAAAAACTTAAATTTGGACATGTTTTGCAAAAAGTGTAGGGAAAATGTAAAATGGCTATAAATTTTGCATACGATGTTGGAAAAAATGTATAATATATCAAAAAATTCAGCACGAAAATCCGCATCCGATTTTGACCGCCTGTGGCCTGTTTGCAATTTTTTAGAATCCTCAAATTCCAAAAGGAAAAAAAGATATGCTCAAATTTTAGTTTTTTTTTAAATTTTGGTCAAACTATGGTCAAACTACTTATTCAAGAAGTATTAATGTTACTACATAATTATTCAAGAATATTAGTGTTACTAAATAATTATTTCAATTTTTTGAATTTTGGTCAAATCTGATCAAACTATGGTCAAACTTATTTAAGAAATATTAGTATTACTAAATAATTACTGTTTTTTAGAATAATAGTTTCAAACTCAAATGGTGAAACGAGTGACCTAATGCTCAAGCTAAACTGCTGAGGGTTAATAGGATTGACAGCTTACATTTCTCAGTAAAACAATAAGTGCAGACTTGGAAAGTAAGGGGAATAGAACTCCGAAGTTAAGTGTGCTCAGGTTGGGAGAGTGAGAGGATGGGTGACCGACCGGGAAGTTAGACGATTTGGAATGAGTGATCCACACTTGAGCAATTAAGAGGGGTGATTAGAGACTAAATCATCAAATAATTCAATTCAGAAAATTGAAAATCGAAAAAGAAATCAAAAAAATTTCCAAAATTTTCAAAAAAAAATTCAAAAAAAAATCTTTAGTACCGGTTGGTAACCCCATGCCACGCGCGCGAGCTCACGCCACGTGATGGGCCTTTAGTGGCGGTTCGTGCCGAACCGGTACTAAAGGAGGGCCTTTAGTGCCCACACTTTAGTGCCGGTTACAGAACCGGCACTAAAGGCCCTTACGAACCGGTTTTAAGGCTCTTCGCGAAGCTGGTTGCAGCTCTCTGCAGTGCCATTGTAGCTCTCAGCATGGTAGCAATCCTCGCCATTGTAGCTTCGCCATGGTAACCATTGCTTGTTCCAACATTCCAAAAAACACTGGTTCCAACACCCTCACTCGTTGGTTGAGGCTTTTCTTGCTGCTTGAAGCTTTTCTCGACACCCTGGTCGGAGCTTCGCTGTCGTGTCATAGCTTTCCCGTTGTTGTGGTTGAAGCTTTTTGTGACGCTGGTTGAAGCTTTTTGCGATGCCGGTTGAAGCTTTCTGCGTCACCTCTGGACTTGCAACAAAAAAAGAGCGTCTCGTCTCGTCCCCACGGCGTCGTCGGTTCCACCATGGCAGTTTGAGCTTGCAGCAAGGACATGGCATCACCATGGCGATGTGGACGACCTGGACAGGGAGGGGGGAGGGGGAGGGGGCCCTGGCAATGGCGTCACGTGCCGAGGAGGGCGACGGGAATGGATGGTGCATGGCCATGGCGTCGCCGTGGCGAGCGGCTGTCTGCTTGTCAGTGTGGAAAAGCTCGTATCCATGGCCGCCGGGGCGTAGCTCTAAGTCCACGACAACGCGTGGTGTCGGGGGAAACATATAAGATTGTTGGTGGTGCGGGCCCATGTAAAGCGTGCTCGTCCAATCAAGACAGACGCGTGTGCGAGGCGACCAGCCGAAACTCGGCCGGTCTACCGTATGCAAACATTTACCTTTAGCAAAATTGTTAAAAAAACTTCTTCCACTGATGAAAAAACACGTAAAATGTTATCTCGCAAAAAATGTTATCTCGCAAAAATGTTATCTCGCAAAAAATGTAAACACGTAGCTTTCCTGCTATTTTAAAACACACATAAAATGTTATCTCGCAAAAAAAACACGTAAAATGTTCTCTTGTGCAAAAGGGGGCCCGCATGCCAAATTGCCAATAACAATGACCGCCGCATCCGCTAGCTTCCCGCCAGCGCTGGAATAGCCAAAAGTAGCAGCATCAGTTCGGCGCCGTTCGCCTTGACCGACGACTTCAGCGCTCTCCACCGGCCCCGTGAAGTGGGAGCAGGTAGCACTGCGAGTACGCGGTTTCCTCCGATTCAGCCCGGCCGGTCCATAATAAATCAGTTCAATTGCTAATTTCATGTCAGTCAACATTTGCGCCCCACGGGCCATGGCACCACGCGTTTTCACTTTTTTTTTGGAATGTTGGTAGTTCTACCAAATTCATTGATCAGGAGAAAGAAGATTGGTCCAGTTTATAAGGGAAACCGGACCCAAAAACCATACAAACTGCGCCTTTCGGCAGCAGCACACACAACACATATCCTAGCGAGCCACGGGTCCCTCTAACCGGATCCATCTCCAGGACGATGCCCCCAAGAGAGAACACGACACCGAATGGCGCCGCCATCGTCTGATTTAAACTAGATCAAGAGTTTCCCCCGGAGCACGTTGGGAAAGGCAAGGTAAGAGCAGCTATATCGATGCCTCCAACGAGGAAGCGACGCGTGAAAGCGCCGCCGTCGACGACTCCGGCCGCAACCGGAGTACGACTTTCGCCGGCAGTCTCACCTGCATAGCCCGAACCCAGGATCCAATCAGCCTACACAGCGAACCACTATCCCTGCCTCCACGGCCAACCGCACCTCCCCGACGAGCTCGACGTGTTTCCAACCTTGCATCCACACACCCCACTGGACGGAGGATGCAACCCCTAGCGGCGCCATTCGTCTCCCATCGGAAGGATGCAACCAAGCACCACGACATTCGTCTCCTCGAGGATGCAACGCCTGCCGGCCATTCATCTCCCGACGAAGGATGCAACACCCGCAGCGAGGCCATTCCTCTCCCTCCAGCCACCACCATCACGGCCTCCCACCCGAAGCAGCATCGAGCTCACCGAACCACCAAACAGAAGGATGAAACACCAGGCGATGGTGCCATTCATCTCCCACAGCCTCACCCGCACGGGCAGCAGAAACCAGATCGACCACTGCTCCCTGCGGAGCTCCCATGCGCGGGCCTGGCCGCTAACGCCCCAGCACAGCCGCAACCCTAACACACCAGATCCGGGCCGCCAGAGCCACGGCGCGGCATCCAGGCGCCAGATCCGGATCCCCGGCGCGCGAGCACAGCGCCTCCCTGCGCAGCCAAGCCGCTCCTCCGGACGCGGTCACCCCGCGACAGTGCGCGCCCTCGAGACGCCAGATCCGCGCGGGCTGGAGACCTCGCGCGCCCACGGCTCCTACGCCGCGAGCTGCCTCCTCCTCGCGCCAGAGGCGCGCGCTAGCCACCCCTCCGCCATGGCGTGCCGAGCAGCGCCGGCCCGCGCACAGCCACACGCCGCAACGCCTCGCGCCTGCCTCCTCCGCTTGGCGCAGCTGCCCCGCAGCCTACCTCGCGAGCGGGAATGGAAGAGCTCGCCGCCGCCGACACCACACGGGCTTTGCCCGGGCGGCGCTCGCCGGCGGCGGCGGGGGAGGAGGGGAGGATGGGTGGCGGCGGTGCCCGGCGGCTAGGGTTAGCGCTCGGGCCGCTTGCGGGGAGCGACACGGAGCTCGGGGTGAACATGTGTGAAAAAAACTTTGTAGACCGAACAAATATTAGAACATCAATGTGTGAAAAAACTTTCAGATTTTTTGGTCTGACATAAATATACAAAATGAGATTTTCTTTGAATAAAAATATTATTTCAAGTATTTAAAATGCATGAAAAAATCTGAAAGTTTTTTCCTATATCGTAGTTAGAATGTATTGTTGTTCTGCAAAATTTAAAGTTCATATGTTGTGTCGTTTAAGAGAAACAAAAAAGACAAATGTGTTTGCACGGATCTTGATGCATAAATGGATGGCAAAGATAAGGGGTACCGTGTAGCGTGAACTATGGAAGGGAACCAGCCCCTGTGACTGGACGGGCGTAGCCTGCAGCAACGCTGTGCTGCCTCGTGGTGATGTTGTCCTAGTTGTGGACAACATTTCACTTCCGTTCCGCCATATTCATGGCAGGTTGGACAATCTCCACTTTGCAGACTTGCCTTATCTTGTCTATCTGGACCTCAATTTCAATTTCCTTTTGGGACCAATCCCGTCAAGCATTGGAGTTCTGGCCGAGCTTGCTTACTTGGATCTGTCCTACAATGGCCTGAACGGATCTATCCCAACTTCCCTAGGTAATTGAACTAAAATAATCTCCCTTGATCTCTTCTACTACAGTTTTTTCTACCATGCCTAGTAATGTATGAATTTGATGAGCCTTCACTTACCAACTAAGTCCTGCCTGCTGCACATCATGAGCCTTCTCCTAGCCTTGGAGCTGCTGCTGCTCCTGCTCGCCTTGCCACACCTTACTTCTGCCTCAAATTCCACGCATCCGTCACTGTATCGGCAAGCCAAGGCACTTCTCCAGTGGAAATCAAGCCTAGAGGGATGGAGCTTTGAGCTGGACTCATGGACAAAGGTAACCAGCCCCGGTGACTGGACGGGCGTAGGCTGCAGCAACGCCGTGCTGCCTCGTGGAGTTCTAGCCGAGCTCACTTACTTGGGTTTGTCCCAGAATGGCCTGAATGGATCTATCCCAACTTCCCTAGGTAATTGAACTAAACTAATCTCCCTTGATCTCTCCTACTACAGTTTTTTCTACCATTCCTAGTACACTATGAATTTGATGAGCCTCTCCACTTTGCAGACTTGCCTCATCTTGTCTACCTGGACCTCTGTGGGAACTCTCTCTCGGGCCTAATCCCATCAAGCATTGGAGCTCTTGTCAAGCTCGTGTTCTTAGATCTATCCTACAATTTTCTCAATGGACTTTTCCACCATCCATAGGTAATTGTACAAAACTAACGACTCTCGGTCTGTCACACAATTTATTTTCCAAAAGATCCATTGAAAGCATAGGAAATTTGACGAGTTCAGAAAACTTAGATCTTTCCTACAATCACATAAATGGTTCCTTCCCTTCAATCATTTTGTAATTAGCCTCTCTAACAACACTAGATCTTGAATCCAATCAGCTTAACAGCATGTCACCACCACAATTTCGATCTCTTATAAATCTATCATATCTGGATCTTTCCAACAACCAGATCACGGGTTCCATTGGAAGCATAACCGGTCTAACAAGTTTAGAATTCTTGTATCTTTCCAACAATCTAATAAATGGTTCTATCCCATCGAACTTTTCGAAATTGATCTCTCTTACAACACTATCACTTAAGTCCAATCAGCTTAGTGGCCTATTACCTCCAGAGTTAGGATCTCTTGTTCTTCTAACTGATCTGGATCTAAGTAGAAACCAGTTTCTAGGAAGCATTCCACCTCAGATAGGACATTGCCACCTTTTGTCATCGTTACTCATATCAGACAACTTATTAACAGGAGAAATACCACAAGAATTTGGTTATCTTACCAACCTATATGAGCTGGACTTGAGTAGAAACAATTTAAGTGGCACCATCCCAGGGACCTTTTCTAAATTTTCCCAACTGTATAGGATGAATTTATCATATAATAGTTTGGGTGGCGCAGTTCCATTACTTCCATATGCATCTGTCTCTGGACCCTTGATATCACTTGACAATAATATGGATTTATGCGGTGAACATTTTTATGGTGTAAAACCATGTGAAGTACCAAAGCTTGACAGAGAACGACAAAGCAATAAGCATCCAAATAAGATGCGACCTATAATCATTTTTTCTTCATTTTCATTTGCCGGCCTTGTAATAGCAAGCATTGTGGCTGTTTGTTGGAGAAGAAAAATCATAAAAATTACTACCGAAAGCAAGTCTGGAGATATACTTTCCATATGGAATTTCGATTGGAAGATCGCGTTCAAAGAAATACTCACTGCAACAGAAAATTTTGATGAGAAATATTGCATAGGCATTGGAGCCTACGGATCAGTCTTCAGAGTTGAGCTTGGAGGGGGGAAGATTTTTGCAGTCAAGCTCCTCCACTCGATGGAAGAATACAGCGATGAGGGGACATTTCATGCTGAGATTGAAATACTGACGAAAATAAGGCACCGATGCATCGTCAAGCTGTATGGATTCTGTTCCCACTCCCGGTGCAAATTTCTCGTCTATGATCTTATCGAGAGGGGAAGCTTATCGTCTATTCTGCATGAGCAAGAGCTAGCGATGGAGCTAAATTGGCCCAGGAGAGTTGTTGTCGTGAGGGATGTAGCTCAAGCTCTCTCCTACTTGCACCATGACTGCGACCATACAATCGTGCATCGTGACATAAAAAGCAGTAATATTCTTCTGAACCTCGATTATAAAGCTTATGTCTCGGACTTTGGCATGGCGAGGAAGCTGAAGCACCGTTACTCAAGCTGGAGCTCTATCTTTGCAGGGACATGTGGCTACATAGCCCCAGGTACATACATGGGCTTAATATTTTGTTTATCCTTGAATTAATATGAAAACGTGATTCAGAAAGAGACAAAATGTGGTTTTGTTTTTTTGCTGCAGAATTGTCATCTACCATGTTATGGACAGAGAAGTGTGACGTGTACAGCTTTGGCGTGGTTGCACTGGAAGTTTTGATGGGAAAGCACCCGGGTGATTTGCTCCTTCCATTCTTCTGCGGAACAGAGCAGCCGGAAAAGCTCAAAGACATCCTGGATCAACGCATCGCAGCACCGTCAACCATTGATGAGGGGAAGGATGCCATTTTGGTTGCCTTGGTGGCCTTTGCTTGCCTGCAAGTCTCTCCAAAAGCTCGGCCAACAATGCAGCAGGTATATCAGGCACTCACGAACAGAAACCGCCCAACGCTGATGCTCAGGCCATTTCATGAAATCAGCCTGCAAGATCTGCACGATTACTGTGGCGCCATGGAGAATATACGAAGCTACATACTAGTCTCCTTTGTTGGCAACTACATGTTTGGCACGTTTCTGTTTGAGATAATGGATCTATACTGCCAGGCTTGAAATTTGAAGTGTCATGTATCAAGAGATTGATATGAACAAGAGATTTCTGTGGATAACTGGTTCTTGAAGCGACATTTTGATATGGCAATTAGCATCTTAACATTTTTTTCTCGAATACGCATAGCATGCGTATCTTACATTAAAGAGAGAAAAAAGGGGTACAAGAGCCCTCCACCGAGGGTGTTACAACACACCCACTCCACCGTATCAAGGGTACACACTACACCTCACCTCCGACCCACCTATGTATCCACCTAAAGAAGGGTTCCAAGTCCGACCGTATGAGGCCGGCCGTCTTCCAAGCCCTACCCTCCGAAAGGATCCTACCAAAGAGTCTATTAAGTGACGGGGAGTCGCCGTCAAACACGATCCCATTTCGATGTTTCCAGAGCTCCCAAAGGGAAAGGATGATGATGGTTCGTGAGTCCCTCGCCGGCATGCCGTCCCCTCCTATGTTTACCAGCCATGATGGTACCATGTCGTCCTGCGTTGGCGTCCACTCCGGCTTGCCCAGTGCCGTGCAAATCTGCAGCCAAAAGGACCGGGAGAAGGCGCACTGAAGCATGATATGGTTCATCGTTTCATCCTCCTGGTCGCAAAGAAGGCAAACCTCCTGATGCAGCAGCCCCCTCCTGGCCAAACGATCTGAGGTCCAACAGCGGTTCCGCACCGCGAGCCAAGTGAAAAAACGGCACTGAAGGGGGGCCCGATTTTCCCACGTTGCTGCCGCTGTCGGGACCACCTCCCTGCCTGAGAACTTCGCCGCGTAAGCCGAGCTAGCAGAGTAGACCCCGCTCCTCTCCCATGCCCACACGATCCGGTCGTGCACTCCCTCCTGGAGTTGATATCCTTGGACCCGCTCCCACAGCTCCATAAAGTGGAGGAGCGCCGGCCCTTCCAAATTCGGACCCACGTACTGTGCCCATGCGCCATTAGCTAATGCCTCGTTGACGTGGAGTTGCCGGCGAACGCGTTTGGGAATCCTGGAGTAGATGGCCGGTGCAACTTTCCCGATCCTGAATCCTTCCAGCCACCTGTCCTCTGAGAACAAAGCCTGTCTACCGTCTCCGACCGTCGTGTGCATCACCGTGTTGCATAGCTGCCTAGCTGCTTTTGGCACCGATATGGTGAACTCACTCCATGGTCTCGAGTTATCTGTCCGCGGCACCGATTGGGGATGGGTGGAGAGGGAGAGGAGAGTGAAAAGAACACTCACTGCCCGGGGAAGGGAAGCACCAGCAGTCAATGACCAGATCCTTCTTCAAACGAACCGGCGAGCGCAGACCAGAGGAAGCCCATGGCGTGGCGACGGTGGTGGCAGCCCCTGGGTGACGACTGACGAGCGAGGGTGCGAGTGCTCTCTCTCGCAGGTGACCCACCTCTCCCTCCCTCCCTCTCTCAGCCCCGGATCTGAGAGGGATGGCGGCGTCCACCACCGCGCCTTGGCCTCTCCCTGAACTCCAACGCACAAGCTAGGGCTAGAAGTGTTCGGGACCTAAGCAGTGGGGGTGCAGGAGGATGAATGAGACAGGTGACGGCGTGCTGGAGACGGCGGGTGGTCGGCGGCGTGTGGGCTGCTAGCTAGCGGGCGGCGGTGGAGGGAGTGTGTGAGAGGATTTAGGTTTGGGGGATTTGGATTTGGTCGTGGCACCTTTTGAAGGCCGAATGAAAAAATCGGAAGGAGTCTTGGCGCTAAGTTTTCGGCACGTGCGCGCGCAAAGACGAGCCGGCCCAATTGGTAATGAACAGTCAGTCGGCATTAATCGCCGACCAACAGTCTGATGGAGATACGAGCTTTCCCGACCGATAGTCCAACGTGAAACATTCCAGTTTTGCCGACCGACAATTGGACTCAATACATCAGTATTACCGACCAACAGTTAGATAGAAATTTTCCCGACCAGCAGTCTGTTGGTAAAATTGACTTTTCCTAACACACATCAGTAGGGAAATCTAGTGCGTGGTGTAGTGCCGGGCGAGCCACGGCCATCTGGCTTGCATGGCGATGCTCATCCACTTAAGGTCCGGAATCCCAAGGCCACCTGCCCACTTGGGGGCACAAACAGTCGGCCATGCCACGGAACAGTTTCCTCCCTTCGCCTCCGCTTTTCCACACCATAAAAACCCTCGCAGAATTTTGTTTATGGCCTTTATTATCTTAGCTGGGAGCTCCATTGCTAGCATCGCATGTATTGGCATTCATGATAGCACCGACTTAACAAGGAGTAGCCTTCCACTCTTCGGAAGTGATGAAGCTCTCCAAGTGGGTAGGCATGTCGCAATGTGTTCCACCAGCCCCTGAAGCTGGGCTGCCGATTGCCGACGTATGGTCAATGGGAGCCCAAGATATCTTATCGGTAATCTCCCAAGTGAGCAGCCAAGGGTATCAACCACCACCTCCATTTGGTCCTACGTGCACCTGATCGGTAGCGCAGCACTCTTGCGCAAGTTGGCCTTGAGGCCCGAGGCAGCAGCGAAAATCTCCAGAATGAGTGAGCACGCCCGCAAGTCCATCATGTGTGGTTTAAGAAATACCATGAGGTCATCCGCAAAGATTGACATCATGTGCCGTAGTCCAGATGGTGCAAGGGGGGCAAGGAGGCCAAGCTCAGCCGCCTGGTAGAAGAGCCGCTGAAGTGGCTCCATGACAAGAAGAAAGAGCATTGGCGACATTGGGTTCCCCTGTCTTAGTCCACATTTGTTGCATATTGGCTTCCCTGGGACTTCATTGATCATAACTCTCGTGGAGGATGTGGCAAGGAGCCCACAGATCCACCCAATGCACCGTTGTCCAAAACCCATAGCATGCAAAACCTCCAATAAGAATGGCCACGGGACGGAATCAAAAGCTTTCGATATGTCGAGCTTTAAGAGCTCGGTGGGATCCCTCAAGACATTCCTTGCACGAGCATGAAATTATCATGTAAATATTTGCCCTTCACGAATGCGCTCTGGTGCTTGCCCACCAAGCGAGGTAGATCATCCACGAGCCTAGAAGCGAGTACTTTGTCAAAGATCTTGATTGCGCTGTGCGCCATGCTCACTGGTCTGTAGTCACGGAGCTCCTCCGCCCCATCCATCTTCGGCAACAAGGACACCAGCGCCTTGTTAATTGCTAGCATGCCCCGTGTGTCTCCACGGTAAAACGCGTCCAACGCCCTAAGCAAGTCCAGCTTGATGATGCTCCAGCAGCAAGCATAAAACCTATTGGTGAACCCATCCGGGCCCGGCGCCTTGTCCGGTGGCAGCGATTTGACCACCTTCTCAAGCTCCTTCTCGGTGAAAGGCAACTCCAGGTGTGATAGATCAAGCCTCGGGAGCCCCAGGTCCTCAAGCCGCAAGGCGACACCCCTCTCCTTGGTCGTGCCGAGCAGCTGGCCGTAGTAATGGTCCACTTCCTCCGCTACCTGATCGTGCCCAGTGATTAGCTGCTCATCCTTCTTGAGGGAAGTGATCATGTTCTTCCTTCGTCTTTGTCTGGCATGCCGGAAGAAGAATTCAGTGCTGGCGTCCCCTTCTTTCAAGTGCAGAATACGAGACCTCTGTCTAGCGATGCCCCTCTCTAGCGATGTCCCCTTCTTACTATTTGCCTAAGTACCGATTTAGTCTAGTTTGTTTGACTGACATTTGGTGGGAGTGTTTGGATGATAGTTATGTGATTAATGGTTCTTGTTGATAGTATGCAATCAGTTAGGGTGTAGTTTATTTTGCCATTGTGTTTATCTTTCTCCAAAGCAAAGCCATCTCAGGAAATTTGATCACGTGCCCTTGTTTTCTTTGCCTTCTTGATCATACATATGCCCTATTAACTTATTTAAGCCATTTCGAATTGCTGAGCAAAATATTGGTAAGTGAAATGAAGATCTTGCCCCTTGGCAAACTTACAATTTCTCCAAACTCACATAGCTCAACAGAACCAATCAGCCAGGCCTGTTCATCCTGTTCGACAGCAGGGAGCTCCGCCACGTACAGGAAAGCCACCACGATTCATTACAGAAGAATTCTACTTCACTAGCAACACCAGAAGAGAGAATGATGAAAAGAAAGCACATCAGGTTATTCATATATGTACGCGATGGCTTCGTACTTGGTCTATCCTGCAGAGGCCGGAGGACAGAGACCTTTTTATGATGGCGTCTATGCGTCTAGAGCATTCGGCCAGGGAGGTTTTCTACCCCCATGGATGGCGGTGTGATCTTCGGATAGGATCTGCCACGTCTTAGGCTGGATTTATGTTTCTTTTAGCTCTGTTTCTTTTTGTTGTTTTTCGGACCTTGGATTTGTTGGCTGTGTGCATCTGGTTATGCAGAGGCCGGGCGTTTTTTTGATGCGACTGTATCACCTCGATAACTCAATTCAATGAAATGCCCTTTATCGAAAAAAAGCAACACCAGAAGAGAGAATGATGAAAAGAAAGCACACTACAAACTGAAGTTTCTCATTTTGGGCAATCAACTTTTCGATACGTCGAACATGCTACGAGAAGCCGCATTGCTTATGATGAGCACATTTATCATCCAAATTTTCTTGACCATGCCATATAACCTGTCCAACCACACGAAGAATTGCCAGCTGTTCACCAAACATACTAAATACAGCAACTTGATTCTGAGCGTTAAAGAACAGAGAAACAAGCTTCTTGTCCTTGTCATTCCACTGAATAATTGGCCGGGTTCAGAGAAGTCCAAGACTGCTGCAAGATCAACCTTTAGCATCGGCATTGTAGACCTTCAGCCAGAGGGAGCCTCATCATCCCTTGGTGCTACCCAGAGCAGAGTTGAGCTTCTCTGTGACATGCCCTGCGCTGCCATGGTCGGGAACAGAGACGAAGGGAAAGCTAGGGAGGAGTGACGAAATCGACAGGTAGAGTCGGTCATCGGAGATTCCACGCGCGCATGCTGTGCCTGTGAGAATTGAGGCTAAAGCGTATGCAATTAAGCAGGGACGCGTACGTGTTATATAAAGGCAAAGATTACAAAGAGGTTAGGTGGTTAGGGCGTGGATTGATCTACAAGAAACTAGGCTATGCAATCTCAACAGCCCCACCGATCCTTATCCCTCAGTTACACATAACACGCACGCACGCACGTCTACATACGGTTTATACATCACCGTAGAATACAATGCTTAACACTACCCCTCAATCATAACTTATCTAAGTTAAGATTGTGTCGAAAAGCTTCTAGCTGCCTCAAAGACAAGGGTTTAGTAAACCCATCTGCAATCTGATCACCTGTAGGCACAAACCGAACATTGAGTAGTTTATTTGCTACCCGTTCGCGAACAAAGTGATAGTCGATCTCGATATGCTTTGTTCGAGCATGAAAATCAGGATTAGCGGTCAAATATGTGGCACCAAGATTATCACACCAAAGTGATGCAGTCCGCGGGTGATGAAGACCCAATTCTGTCAACATATTCTGCACCCAAATAACTTCAGCAGTTGCATTAGCTAAGGGCTTTATACTCAGCCTCCTGCTGGACCTGGAAACAGTAGCTTACTTGCGAGCAATCCAGGACACTAAGTTGCTTCCAAGAAAGACTGCAAATCCTCCCGTGGATCGTCTGTCATCAGGGCAGCCTGCCCAATCAGCATAAGAAAAGGCACCGACAAGCATGGAGTCAGATTTGCAAAGTTTGAGTCCAAGCCCTAGCGTCCCTTGAAGGTACCGGAGGATCCTCTTAACTGCAGTCCAATGAACAGAAGTGGGAGCATGCAAGAACTGACAGACCTTATTAACTGTATAGGAAATATCTGGTCGAGTCAAGGTAAGATACTGTAGTGCTCCTACCACACTTCTGTACCGAGTGGAGTCATCTGGTGCAAGTAGTTCTCCATCATGAAGAGATAGTTTCTCGGAGAGGGCCAGAGGTGTAGAAGAAGGTTTGCAACCTTTCATCCCAATGTGTTGAAGAATTTCTTGGACATATTTTTCCTGTGATAACAAAATACCACTTGCAACCGGTTTCACCTCAATGCCAAGAAAAAAATGTAGAGGCCCTAAATCTTTGAGTGCAAAATCCATACGCAGGTCCTTAAGAAGAGACTCAACTGCTGTAGGAGAAGAGCTGGTAACAACAATATCATCAACATAAATAAGCATGAAGATGATAATGCCACGCCGACGATAGAAGAACAGCGAGGTATCTCCTTTTGATGCAACAAAACCAAGAGACTGTAGCTTGGAATATAACCGAGAGTAGCAAGCTCGGGGTGTTTGTTTCAAACCATATAGAGCTTTGTCAAGCTTACAAACATAATGCAGTGAGGTTTAACTTTCATACCCAGGAGGTTGCCTCATAAAAACTTCCTTTTTCAGAACACCATGCAAAAATGCGTTCTTGACATCTAGTTGTCGAATGCACCAGTTTCGAGAGACTGCAACTGAGAGAATTAAGCGGATGGTGGCAGCCTTTACTACTTGACTGAAAGTGTCCTCATAGTCAAGTCCATACATTTGCTTGAAACCTTTGACAACCAAACGAGCCTTGTACCTGTCAATGGTGCCATCAGATCTCCTCTTGATTTTATACACCAATTTACAGTCAATGACATTGCTACCCCTGACTGGTGGAGCCAAACGCCAGGTTTTGTTGTCCATTAGTGCCAAGTATTCCTCATCCATGGCCTTTTCCACTTGGGGATCACCAAGTGCTTCACGTACATTTGTTGGTTCACCTGCAGCACAAAAAGAACTCCAACGAACACAACCATCCTTATAAAGTTTAGGTTTGACAATACCATTTTGTGATCTGGTGTGCAAGCGCACAGGAGGAGGTGGAGCAGGTTGAGCGGATTGAATTTGCAGCCGGTTTTGTGAAGCAAAATTGGCAGAATCAGCCGCAGCCACAGAAGATCCCGAGCCGACCACAGCCGATCCCGAGGCAGATACATGGGACAGGTCAGCGAGATGCGGCGCGGCCGCCCGTGGTGAACCGCCAGGTGACAGATCCTGGCTGGGCCCTAGAGATTGCAGCGGCAGAGAGGCTTCCGAGTCCGCACCAGAGCCGCCACGTGGATCGCGCGGAGTCGCAACATGAGGGGGTGGCCCGCCTGGCCGACCAGAGGCACGTGGGGCTGGCCCGCCGGGAGTAGACGCGCGTGGGGTTGGCCCGCCTGGCCCGGACGCGGACGACAGCCGACCAGGGGACAGCGTGCCAGGGGGCCCGCCTGGCCGCCCGCCTGATGCGTCTGGCGACGCGGATCCCGGAGTAGATGGCGCTGCGGTTGCGTCAGGGAGCGATCCCGTGGAGATACTCCCGCCCAAATCCACTTCGGGAGCTGCGTCCGGATCCTCTGCAGCAGGCGATCCTGGCTGCATAAAATCAATGTTATTTTCATCGATTTCTTCACTGATTTCTTGACCTGTTGCCTGCACACTTTCAGCAGAATTATCAAGAGTATTAGAGATAGACATAGGGCCTGCAGCTGCGTCCACTCCTTGGAGAAAATTAGGTGGCAGAAGATGTGGTGGTAAAAGAAAAAGTTCTTTCCGAAGTTGCGCACCGGCATTGGAATGAAGTTTGGCGAAGGGAAAAACTTGTTCGTCGAACACAACATCACGAGAGATATAGACATGCCCGGAAGAGATATCAAGGCATTTGTACTCCTTGTGAAGACTACTATAACCCAAAAAAGCACGTTGCTTGGAGCGAAACTCGAGCTTGTGCTTGTTGAAAGGATGTAAGTTGGGACATACGGCGCACCCAAAAATACGAAGGAAGGTGTAGTCTGGTTTGGTTCCAAAAAGACGTTCAAGAGGGGTTTGGTTCTTAATAACACGACTAGGAACGCGATTGATAAGGTAGACAACTGTGAGGAATGCTTCGTCCCAAAACTTTAGTGGCATAAACGCATGAGCCAAAAGCGAGAGACCAACTTCCACGATGTGTCTGTGTTTTCTTTCTGCAGCTCCATTATGTTGATGGGCATGAGGGCACGAGACATGGTGAGTAAAGCCAATGCGCTCAAAAAAGGATTGAGCTTTTGGTATTCACCTCCCCAGTCTGTTTGCATAGCGAGAATTTTACGATTAAAAAGGCGTTCAACATGAGCTTGAAAGGAGTGGAATTTCTCAAACACATCACATTTATTTTTGAGCAAATAGATCCAACTAAACTTGCTGAAATCATGAATAAAACTGACGTAGTACTTTTGTCTGCCTACAGAGACGGGTCCATGACCCCAAACATCTGAATAAATGAGCTCTAAAGGAGCTTTGGACTCACTATTGGAACGGGAATAAGGTAGCTAATGGCTCTTGGCCATCTGACATGCATCGCAAACCAAAAGATGGTCTTGTTTATTTGACACAGGAAGATGAAAATCTCGAAGAATTTTCTGAACTACCGGAAGGGAGGGATGCCCTAGACGCTTGTGCCACCGAGATGTGGATGGTGTGGTTGCTGCAAGGGCCTGGCGTTGAGGGACACCTTGCCGACCAGTAACAGGAAACAAACGACATTTACTCTTGTTTTGAAGAATGGTTCTCCGGGTAGCCTGATCCTCGATAAAAAAAAGTTTCAGGGTGAAGCTCAATAAACACATCATTATCTTTCATAAGCTGATAAGCAGAAAGAAGACTCTGTTCGGCACTAGGGACATGAAGGATGTTGTTTAATTTCAAGGAGCCAGAGGGAGTGGACAAAACTGAATGGCCAATATGTGCAATATCCATACCTTGACCGCTAGCGGTGTGAATTTGTTCGTTGCCGGTGTAGCGATCACGGACGGCCAGCTTTTCTAACTCTCCGGTGAGGTGATCTGTAGCACCGGTGTTGAGATACCAGTTGGTATCCACGCCATAGGAGTGAGCTGCGTTGGCAGCGTGAGGTTGGCCGCCGCCGCCGTTGTTGCCGCGACCACCACCACCAGCAGGGTTGCGGACGTTATTGTTGTAGCTCTTGTCATAGCGCTTTTTGCAGCGCCACGCCCCATGGCCCTCCTCTTTGCAGATCTGACAGCGTTCACGGTCACCGCGCACCCTGGTTGTGCGGCGCACCGCTAGAGGAACCACCACTAGAGTTGTCGTTGTAGCATGGTGGTCCGGGGTTGTTGTTGTAGCCGCCACGTCCACCGCCGCCGCCACTACTGTCACCACCACGGCCGCCGCCACGTGACGCAAGGTTGGCGGAGTGGTTCGGGGAGAACGCCGCCTGCTGGGCGGCGATGCAGCCTTCCGCCGCCAGGAGCAACGAGAAGAGCTCGGTGAGCCCGATCTGTTGATCAGTGGCGGCTCGCGTGGAGATGGCCGAGACGAAGCCATTGTAGTCCGGTTCATGCACCAGGCCCTGAAGAATTTGATTGATTAGATCATCTTCTCCAAGAGGCTTCCCGGCTGCTGCGAGTTCGTCAGCAATGCCCTTCATCTTGGTGAAGTAGGCTGCTGCCGACATGTCCCCTTGCACGTATTACCTAGGGCAGACCAAAGCTGGAGAGTGCGTGCCCTAGATTGCGATGAAAAGCTTTGCACCAAAGCTTGCCAGATGCCAGCAGAAGTAGTATGGTTCGAGACTTGCATGAGGACATCACGAGAAAGAGATGCAATCAAGAACGTAAGCACCTGTTGGTCCTGTGTCTCCCAGATGGCGTGCTCGGGGTTCGGAGTGGTGACGGTTTCCTTCTTCCCGTCGGCGATGTCCCTCTCCGTGAGAAGAACGGTGTCTGGCTCCTTGCGAGATCCATCAAGGTAGCCCATCATGCCTGCAGCTTTGATGTGCGGCAGGACTTGCGTCTTCCATACAAGGAAGTTTTCCCTGGTCAGTTTCTCGGTGATGCTATGACCAAGGGATGCGAGGGAGTGGGAGGCCATGGCGACGGAGGAGGACGAGGATGACATGACCTAGATGCGTGGGAAGAGTTTGGCTCTGTATACCATATGAGAATTGAGGCTAAAGCGTATGCAATTAAGCAGGGACGCGCACATGTTATATAGAGGCAAAGATTACAAAGAGGTTAGGTGGTTAGGGCGTGGATTGATCTACAAGAAACTAGGCTATGCAATCTCAACAGCCCCACCGATCCTTATCCCTCGGTTACACATAACACGCACGCACGCACGTCTACATACGGTTTATACATCACCATAGAATACAATGCTTAACAGTGCCCGTGGTTGACAAGATAATCAGTCCAGTAATTTTGACTAGTAATTATTTTTGATGTTACAACTATCCTGAATCCTAGTAGTATCAATCTGGTATGCTTTCAAATAATAACACTGGTCATAGCTTGAATAGAGGCATCCTAGCTACTAGACTTCAGCTTGTATATATGGGCAACCCATGCAACGAGGTAGATATGAACTGGGATACGCCGCACCGAAACCTTTTCAAAACTGGTAGTCACAAACTGGAGTACAAATTCTAGTAGGAAAATCAGTACTAGCACAGACGGATCATTATTTTGGCTTTCTTTATCTATAGTTCCACACTGGGTAGAAGTAGAACTCAGTTTTATCTATAATCTGAACATCAAGTGGAGTATGAGAGTGACCGAAAATAGATACCGATGCCAATAAGCAACATGCATAATTACTAATTACTGAACCAACGGAACCAAAAGTAATTAAATTCGCAGGCGACATCCCATTGTAATCAAATGATCAACTCACACTCAATACATGCACTCTAAATGAAAATAGTATGCCCAAAGAGAATGGCAACTATCTATATATACTGGCGAAGATGGAGCTGCATAAGTGTGTTTGGCATCACGTTGATATGCATCTGTGCCACTTTGAAAACAAATTTACTACCTATGTTGTTTATTTTGAGACATTGGAGTCCACCAAATTCAGTCAAGTTTTATTCTCGAAGCGATGCTCTGGTGTATTCCAGATTCACTTTCATTAGGTGTGAACACATTATGTGCCACTTGATATGTTTATAGTGTTGTGCCGTAGAGTGTTTTGTGGTCCGTTAACATCTCTAGAGATCAGGTGTTTAACAACCTTCAGCTGCAAGTTAAGGAAGAAGCACTCTCTTTGCTCATTGCCTCTGATCTGAAATTTTGGGCGATGGCGAGAGTGAAGACATGTCCTGAATTATGTGAGTAGTCTTGCTTTGTGCACTGGTTTGGCGTGGAGATATGCGTGTGTGTGTTTGTTTTATCGCCCTAGATCGGGTGAAGTTTTGTAATCTATAGCTCTTGCCTTCTATATCACTATGGCATGCATTTTGTGTACTCTGAAAAAAGAGAAAAACTTCTCTAGAAATCTTGAGATGTTCTTCTGCGCTCCTATTCCTGCCGGAGTCAAGAAGTTCGAAATTGGTGTACAGAACATAGGAAAGTTTGTAAGTATAAGGGAATAATCATTGCTAGCACACAAGCAAGTTCACTTTTCCACTATTATGCATAATTTGATTTGAATTTTTTTGTTTGGCTCATAATGTTTGGGGCTCCGTTTTATTAAAATGTTTATGTTCTGTTAGCATTTACTAGACACGACTTTATTTGGAAGAACATCTATGGCGAACATAACTGGGACAGCTATGTTGAAATAAATGAACAAGCTAGCATGCATTTCACATGATTAAAACCTGTGGTTAAGGATTAATACGGATATGTGGGTGATCAGTTTGACGACAGTCAGTAGAGCTAAGGCAGGAAAGGGACAGGATCATGCAGCAGGGTCAATAGAGAAAAGTCAGGTTACACACTTTTAACTAATTTCCAGCACTGAAAGAACAGGTTACTCACCCCGCAAAAAAAAAAAAAGAACAGGTTACTCGGCTATCTTGGCGGTGGAATTTAGAGCAACATGTCTCTCAGAGTCAGAAACTACTTAGTTGGCATGGAAAGAAAACATATAACAAAAAAAAATTACTAGCAGAGTTGTAGCCTTGTAGGTACAGAAGCCAAATATATAGTCTTTATCCATTGACTAAACTGTACGTAACATGGAGGCATCAAAGGATGACCCGTTGCCTCTTTTGAGAAACTTCTCAAAAGCACATCTAGGTTTTTTGAAAAGCACATTCAGGTGACAAGGCAACCTTCTTTTCTTCAGAAATGATTCAGGTTTCATCTTGATCGGCAAGTTAGGCTCTGCACTCTGCGTCCCCTGAATCAAGGAGCCACACTGGACTTGTAAAAGAACATTATATTTCATGATAAGTGGTGTAGTGTCAATAACGCTCTTATATTATGGGACGGAGGGAGTAACTATAGTAAGGCATTGAAATTTCCAAACTAAATGTCCTTTTCTGTTTGCCATTTGGTGGAGAAATCCAGTGTTTCCTTTTTTTTTCTGAACTGAAATCCAGTGTTTCCTTCAGAAAAATGGACCCTGAATTTAGCTCTGTTCTTCTGAAGCAGCAAGAAGGCTTCTATCATCAAGCAGATAATTACTCACTTGAGCAGTAGTAAACACTACGGATTATGTCAAGAGCTAGACAAAGATTAGTTCAAAAAAAAGAGCTAGACAAAGATCAACAAAGCAACACAGAGATCAAGGCATCCAGGAGATGGTGATGCACAATGGCATCTGAAATCGAGTGACCATCAATAGAGCTAGCAGCACACATGCATGCTTGGAGATTATCATTGTGGTCGCCATGCATGCACGCCATTATCTGCTAGTGTTCTTGGATGCATGCATGCTGTTTCAATCATGCATAATCACTCTTGTCAATGGTGGATGGTGATTACGTGTCCCTCCAGACCATCATCAAGATCTAGGACACAAATTACTGATCTCGAGGCTGACAGCACAGTAGACAGTAGTGTCTGTCAAGAGACACCATCATGATTCCTGACCAAAAGTTTTATCTTTTGTGTATTTCTTTCTGCTGTGTAGATATGTTCTGAGCTTGCAACCTTAGTCCATACTGCAAGCAAGGCAGGGACAAGAGACGACGGTGCGCCATGTACGTATCTACATCCCGATTGCGTGCCTTTTCCAAACGCATATACATACAAAATAAAGTAGTAGTATTGGTGTGACGTGGTGCTGATTTTCAATGCAAATGTAAAGGAAGCATCAAAGAGAATATGAATGCAAAATCCAACAGGATTGAATAATATAGTGTTAGGTTCTAAAAGGAAAATGGGAGAACAAGTAGAAGGCCAAAAGACATGGGATTTAACACAAGTAAAGTGCATTAACCTTCCGGCTTTGCAGATGTACAAACAGAAAGCACCAAGTCAAACAAAGACATGGCTGAACTGTGCTACACTTTATGAACCCAGAACTACCCCTAAAAGCACACCTAGTTGAATCACTCACTTTGGGTGCGACTAAAACATACTCTCTCCACCCCAAAATAAGTGACTCAACTTTGTACTAACTTTATAGACATCACTATGATATTTCTTGTTACTATTAATTAAGCACTAACTGAATTGAAGATCTTCCACATAGCCCAATCTGAAGAAGTCAAGAAAAGATTGGAAGAACCCCGAGCTTGCAGAATCCAGGTTCAAGCCTCAGCCACCATATCAAAGATCCATAAGTAGACGCAATGACCGCATATTTAAGTGAGAAACACAACACTTCAAAAACAAAAAGATTAGCCTTACCATTTTCCTCTAGCATGCTTAACATGATCATGTCGCATACATGTAGACGCATGGCATGGGAAGAGGACCACCCCCAGAAAGCTTAGGCCCAACTATGTGAAGTTTCGCCAATTCTATTTGACACATAGGCCGGCACATTAGCGTTAGCGCTCCACCGTTTCAGCCGATTTTTTTTCTGTCAGCCTTACTGTTCTAGGTCTGGTTTCTGGCCATTTTTTCGTTTTTATGATTTTTTTTACTCAGTTTTATTTAATTCTGGTTTTATGGTTTTTAATTTTAGTGATTTTCTGGTGAGTCTTTCAGTTTTATATTCTGCATTTTTATTTCCTATAAGTTTGTGCAACATAATAATTATTTTAATGTAGGATTTTTCCAGTACACACTGAAGATTTTTTAATGTACCATGAACAATTTTTTAAGGGTAAATTTTTCTAATATACTTTAAATATCTTTTCATATATACCGAACTTTTTATTATATGGTGAACATTTAAAAAAGAATTAAGATTTATAAATAAATTTAATATATATTAAACATATTTTAAATATTATTGAATTTATATAATATACGATGAACATTTTATATACAGACTGAACTTTTTCATTCAAGCTACTATATAGCGCAAACTGCGAGTAATAGCGCCACATAGCCAGCAGTTCCCTCTTGTTGGGCCGGCCCATTTTCATGGGAGATGTTTATCTTGTAATTGAAATGCTGAAAATTTTTAAAACTGTTCTTTGTGTATTTAAAATTATTCAATGTGCGTTTAAAATATTAATATTTATTTGAAGAAACATTTTTTGTGCATTGAAATCTCTTCAAAATGTATTAAAAAGTTCAACATGTCTTAAAAAATGTTCGAAATTTTTTGACCAATTTTCATTGTTTATTATTTGAACAATGCTCAACATGTATTTAAAAAATATTAAATGTGTATTCTAAAATATAAAAAATATATTTTAGAATTTATGTATATAAAACACACAAAATTAGTTAGGAAAAGAAACATAAAAATGCGAAAACAAAAACCACAGAAAAAAGGAAAACATGAAAAGAAAAGTGAAAAGAGAAAAACATGAAAATGAGAAAGAAATGGAAAAGGAAAAAATAGAAATATACAAGAAAATAAAGAATAAGTAAATAAAAAGAAAACTAATAGAGAGAAAAATCCAAAAAAATGAAAAGTTGATTTAGTTCAATCAATGCGAGCGAGCATAGCAGCCTACACGTAGAACAGAAAAATAGAAAGAAACAAAAAAGGCAACATAAGTTCTTGGTCCCTCTAGGAGCTACTAAGTGTTACAATAAACCAAAAAAGAAACACACAATAGTTTTTCGGTCCACGCTAGGAGAGATACCTCACAAATCAAAAGACAAACTAGTATATTGGGCCGGTCAACCTTGTGATGCATGTAGGCTAGCGTGATGTTGCGGTCACAGTAAGCGAGATATATTTTGGTGCTAAATTCTACTAGCAGGTAGTGACCACTAATCTCTACAATTAAAGGGCAATCTGCCGTCGTCGTGATGGTTCGACCAACATCCCTCTCCCTGCTATCGTCAGAAAAAATAGCCACGATCAAAACCACCCACGATGGAAAAAACAGAGCACGCACAAAAAGATCGCAGAAGCAGTCCACGTCCCCTCGAAGCAAGCCTTGCTTCGCACAATTGAAAAAAAAAGAAACAACCACGACCCACTACCGTCCCACGTCCCACATATCCTCTCCCAGTTTCCCCTACCTCTCGCTCCTGATCCATCCTCTCTCTCGATCTCGTGAGAAAAATCGCCGCCGCCGTCCCCCACACTCGTGTGCAAGTGCAACTGCCCATCTGCATCGCCGTCCGACGCCCTTGTACGACCTGCTTGCCTCTGCCACCGCAACAGCCGTCGGTTCCATGGACTACGCCGCCGACGACTTAGGAGGTTGACCCCTGTGGGGAAGCTGGCGGGAGGCCAACGCCGTCGAGGCGCTCGCCGCCGTGTCCGCCGCCACGAGGCGCGGGAATTCGGCAGCTTGCTGGCAGGGCCAGGGCTATCGGGTAGGAGAGCGACGCTTTCCAGAGCCTCACCGGTGAGCCCGTGTATTGCACCAGCGCCGCTGTATTGGGCGCGTTGGGAAGATCTTGGCGGCCCTTACCGTGTTCTTCCCGGTCGACGAGGAGGCCCGGCGCTACACTGCCTCCCCGACATCTCTCAAGACCCTCGTCTCGGTGCTCTCCCACGGTGACCTTGCCGCATGGGCCAGCGCCGGCATCGTCCTCCACAAGCTCGCCTCGTCCCCCGACTGGCACACCGTCGACGTCATCTCGAGGACGCCCGGCGTGTGCAGCGCACTCGTCGGCCTCGTCAGGAAGCCATGTCCCCGCAGGCCAACAAGGCCGCGCTCGTCACGGCCTACTACCTCGTCTTCGGCAGCAACCGCGCGGCCGCCCGCTTCGCCGAGCTAGGGCAGTGCTCGTCGTTGTGGAGCTCGTCCTAGACGCTGACAAGAGGACGAGCGAGAAGGCACTAGCCGTGCTGGACGGCGTCCTGTGCTGACACCGGCCTTGAGTCCGTGCGTGCGCACGCACTGGTCGTGCCGTGCTGGTCAAGAAGATGTCGCGTCTCTGCGCTCTGGCGCCTCTGCCGTGCCGCGGACACTGGCGCCGGCGCGTGCTGCGACGAGGCGCTGCGTGTGGGCACCTTCAAGAAGCTGCTCCAGGTGGGCTGCGGCGGCGTGACCAAAGATCGGGCCAACGAGCTGCTCAATGGTTTCAGGGGCAGCGTAGAGTGCATCGAGACGGTGGACTTCAGGGGGCTCAAGAGGCCATTTTGATCGGTGTGAGTGATGAAGTTTTAGCTTCTGCTTTCACCCTTGTTTCGATTGTATTGGGAGCTAGATTGGATGTGTGGATAAAACATACACCAGGATGACTAGATTTTTTTTACCACATAACTGAATACTCGTACACAGAATGATCAGCACAAAAGAGAACTGAACATTGTCATGTTTATTTATCTTCATAGTTTGAAAGTTATTTCGGGTTATTTACGATTTTGAAGTGATCCACACATTACAGAATTCCATCAAGAGTTGAGAAACATAAGTCTATTTTTGTGGTCATCATGATGTTGATAAACTCCTATATTCCTCTTTCTCTGAGTAGTATGCTCCAATTTTGGGGTCATCATGCGTATTGCAGCTTGAATCATGTTCAGTTCCTCTCTCTACACGTTTGGAAGTCAATCATGCATAGCAAGATAGAAAATCTATTTTTAATTAAGATGTCCATAAAAAACATTTACTTGTGAATATTTGAATAACGGAGCAAGATATGTAACCTTGCCTTCTCCCTGAAGAAATGATTCCCGTTGTGAATTAGGTCAATCTCGAACACCATATTTACTATTTAGTAGACCAACAACGTGCTCTTATCATATTTGTGTCTCCTTACTATTTTTCTTATTAAAGAAAGGATACAAGTATGATGGTGGAGAGCTTAGAATCTATTATGTGTGCACGTATTCCTCCAGTGTTGCGCTCACTCTTTTTCCATAGAGGCTCAACCAGGAGAAGCACCTGGGCCTATCACTCATGGACATACTTGTTCATGCATCTCAGAGGTAACACTCACCCTGCTTCAACAAAGTGATCATACTAGGGCGTTGGAGCATTCATAATCATGAAAATATCTTCATATTTGATGGAGACATATTAGTTCAATGTTCGAAGTTACATTGGTTATACACGTGGCTACCCCATTCGAGATATACAAGGGGAGTTGATGATTGTATGTCCCTTTGTTGGTATGTCGTCGTCGCAACTCACTATTTCTCTAGACACATGTGCACCATTTCATATATCTTCTAATGTTTTGAAGAAGTGACCAAGCGATAGTTAGGGCAAAATGACTAACATTTGAATTGACGACAATGATAGAGCAAAGATGGATGAATTCTATGGATGTGGAGAGGAGGAACGACCGGGAGAAAGCCGCTTTTTCTAGATGCAAGGAAGGTCGTGGAAGAGATGATGGCATAGGAAGTTAAGGACACACTTCTAATTTGTAAAATATACATCAGGGGTCTCTCTTACTCACGTTAAAAAGAGACGTGATAGAGAAAGCAACGGGAGAAAGAATTGGTAGTCGCTATTATATCGATCAATATCCGTCATGTTTGACATGCACTTCTGAATTAGAACAATGATCGATGTATATATTTTTTTAAGTCCCGTGGCAACGCACGGGCATTCAACTAGTTAGCCTAAAATCAGCCTAGAGGCCTCAAAATAGCTTGATTACTATGATCTTTACTTTTGTGGTAGAATAATTTATCATATAAAATGACCAATAGTTACAACTCATGCTCTAGGTTTCGTGCTGACCTTCTCGTCCAAAGGAATATGGATATGTGAAATGTAAGTCCAACATGAAACAAGTGGTGGTATTTTACATACTTAATTCCTGGGATCTTAAGCATGGAAGGATACAAGGATATACTTAATGTTCACGCTAGTGTAAATAAAAATAGTCATGTGCATCCTAACGATGTAGAGCCGGGGGTTTTAACATCCATCTCTAAAATAACTCAAGACCCACCCAAAGAGTCGTAGAGAAGCAGGAACAAGAAAATAAAAGATCGATCTTATTCCTTTTCTTAGCGAGATTGAATGCATCGAACAACATGAGAAACAGTTGGAAGTTCTCTACTCCAGAGAGAAGTAAGCATAACATATTTTAGATTTGCAAATTTTCTTAGTTCCTAAATTTGCATATATTTAACCCTGAGCATTGACCCATGTATATAAAGATGAAACCATTTTTACTGTTAATAGTTAAGGTTAGCATTGAGAATATTATTTTAAATTCGCAATTTTTACGGACTTTCACTTTTTCTAAGAGCATCTCTAGCAGACCCCGTATAACGCTGCGACCCACAAAATAACCGTAAAATACGGGTCCGCGTGGAAAATCCTGCCCGACTAGACCCTGCAAAACGTGTCCGGCCCATAAAAGTTTTTGCACGGCGCAACATAATTCCCGTCCCAATCCGTGAAAACGCCCCCCCCCCCGCCCGTCGGCGCCCTATATATAGCGGGAGCGGTT
>NC_041380.1:40921720-40940506 GCF_002162155.2 Triticum dicoccoides
CCCACCCACGGCCGCCCCTCTCCACCTCGCACCACGCTTTTCCCCACCACCCGCCGCCTACAATTCCGGCCAAACTAGCCGGCCGGAGGGCCGCCACACGCCCGAGCTTGCCCTCTGCCACTTTTCTCCTGCGTCGGCGGGTCGGGTTGCAGATCGGCGACTGTTCGACGCGGCGGCCGAATTTGGCGTTTCCGGCCACCGGTGGCTGCGCCAAGCCATCGGTTGGTCGGCGAGCAGTCCGCCCAGCCTTGGCAAAGCCCCAGCGCCCCATGCAGGTATGAGTTCGTCCTATAGCCGCCGCCGCCGCAGTCGGTTTGCCGGCAAGGATTCGCCGGCCATCCGCCGGGCTCGGTGCTTGCGCAACGGCTCGCCTATGCCGCTAGTACAGTGCAACGGCTGCACGCGGACAATGGTGCGGCTAACTTCTGGCACGCCGAAGCACCCCGGATGGGTGTTCTTCAAAGCGAAAACGACGGGGTATGTGTTGTTTCCATTCGTCTTTGTCACTGTATTCTTCGGTTCAATTGCGATAGCTCATTTTGAACATCGTCATGTGTGTAGGAAGATGGGTGCTCATTTTGGTTTTGGGGAGGAGAATACATTGATTTATTGATATAAAGAAACTTAATAGATGTTTGTGCACTCCTTAATAAAATTGAGGCTAAAGATGCGGCTGCATGTGCAATTAGAGAAGAAAGTAGAGGGAAAGCATCGTCTACTTCTTTAGACCCAAAGAAGAATGAAGAATGCAAGATTAAGAATCCACACATCAACAACGAATGCATGGAGAAGATATTGCTCCAACTAGTAGGAGCAGTTATGGAAGTTGGATATCTTCTAAAACTAGACGATGCCCCGCACGTCGTTGCGGTAATATTTTGCAATATATTTCTAAGATATTAATAATTTTATGGAAATAAGAATATTCGAAGAAATAATATGTCAGCTAAAACTAAAAATACATATTGTTATTTGTGTTTGATTATTGTATTTTTATAAAATATTTATTAAATATATCATGCATGTTGCATGTTGAAGTGAATCTTTTCCTATGACTCATTGAATGTTGAAGTGGATCTTTTCTAATGCATGTTGCTTGATGAGGTGTCATGCTTGCATGTTGAGAGAAATGGATTAGTGGGGGCTAGCTATTTAGATATAGAAGATGCATAATTGTGGTTCTTGTTTTCTTTGATCTTACTATTCTAGCAAAGTTTTGATGAATTACTATGTATCCAATGCCGTTGAAGAAAATAAAAAAGCAAAGAAATGTATTTTTATGTGTGAAACTAACATGCAAATTCCGGATTGGTGGGCCGGCGGGGGCGGCGCCTGAGCAGACCCTGCAAAGCCGACCCATAAACCGTTTTGCGAGGTTTGACTCTGCCGCCGCCCGTGCCAGCCTGCAAAGCCGTTTTTCCGCGAACTGTAAACGCGTTTTACGGGTCGGTGTTATACGGGCCTGCTAGAGATGCTCTAAGTATAGCCAAAGTAAACACACGAGAAGAAATTATGTTGATGAGTTCAAATGAAAGATAATGGTGATTAATGAATCCAAATTTGTTGAACATGGGTTTATTATGAGAAACATTCTACTACGTGGCTTGATCTTGCATTCCAAAGAACTCCAAACACTACCATAAACCCAAAACCTCAATTAAACACCAATGCCACATGACATGTAATTTTATGACCATCGAATATATATTTGCCTCACACTGGAGGCAGAAGTGAACAAAGTTGCCAGGGGTGCAACTGGTCGAATT
This sequence comes from Triticum dicoccoides, assembly GCF_002162155.2. NCBI lineage: Eukaryota > Viridiplantae > Streptophyta > Magnoliopsida > Poales > Poaceae > Triticum > Triticum dicoccoides. Next base: position 40,923,487 of record NC_041380.1, read on the forward strand.
CGAGAAGGATGCTTCACGCTACACTCATAGTACACAAGTTTAATAAAAAAATGTAACTAATTCTGGTATTGTTAGTCCCAGAACCAAACATTCCGTAAATTTGTACAAAGAGACCCAATATTTAGAGCATGCATCGCATTTTCCATAGGATTTCCCAAATCTCACTTCAGGTTGTTTTCACAATGTTTTAGCAACAAAACTTGTTCTATACGATAGAACGTGAAATCATATCTAGTTCTCAATTTTTGCTCTTCAGAAAACACATGAATGATTCGGCATATGAGAATTTTGTTTCTATACAAAAAAAATGCATCGGGCGACAGGAGCTGCTACACAGAGGGGTCATGACCTTTACATTATAAGGACTAATGTGTAACAATTTAAATTAAAGGAGTACATGAATTTGAACAAACAAATTACAGTGTTCATTTTTTGTTGTTGATAAAATCCCTGCAATGGTAACCCTCAAAATCGGAAAGCTCCCCTCCGACGTGGGTCCCACATGTCATCTTTTCATCTCACCTTCTCCGACGCCGCCGCGCCGCCCTCGTTGCCCTTGACGCGCCGTATCTGCGAGCTCCCCCGCCACCGCCGACGAGTATGCAAACCGAGCAGCCTCAGGTCGACGCCGGCCGCCTTGCCCGACCTCAGCTCTCTCAATCGGCTCCGGGGAGGGGAGCACTTCGGATGGGAGGTGCCACGACCAGGAACAGGTAGCACTGCGAGTCTGCGAGTACGCGGCTTCATCAAATTCAGTCAAGTAGCATTCTCTTAATAATCCGATTCAATTTGTATTTACGGATTGCGGTCAATCAAAATTCGGTTCCACGACCACGAGGTACGCGGCTTCCTGCAATTCAGTCCAGTCGCATTCCACGAGCAGGTAATTACAGGTTGCGGTCAATCAATATTCGCCCAGTAAATCTCTATTCAGGACTGAATAGTGTTGGTCTTCATTCAGTTTTTCTTTTTTAACTGCTCAATGACACATGCTTGTGTAGAGCAGAATATTAGAAGGTCTTGCACGCGGTCCTTGCGGAATCAGCTCCACAACCTGGCCGAGCACGGGCTACACGGCAAGCCTCTCAATCACTTTCTTTTGAACTGTCAACGGCATCAGGACATCGGGACTGTCAGTCCTCAAGACTCTTCATTCAGTCACTGACGAACAGTACACGCGGTGCTTCAGACTTCAGATTCTTCCTCGGTCAATGATGGTACATGCCTGTGTGGAATCAACTCCATAATCTGGCCGAGCATGGGCTACACAGCAGGCCTTGCAATCACTATCTTTAGAACAATCAACGGCATCAGCGGACGGACTATATATCCATGCATGTAATGTGTCATGTGTGTGCTTTGGAGCTTCACTTACGAACTATAGACCTGCACAACATGAGCCTTCTCCTTGCTTGGGAGCTCCTGCTATTCCTCCTTGCCTTGACACAGCTTTCTTGTGCCTCAAATTCTACGCATCCATCACTGGATCGGCAAGCAGAGGCACTTCTCCGCTGGAAATCTAGCCTAAGCAATTGTCACTATTTGGACTCATGGAGAAAGGAAACCAGCCCCTGTAACTGGAAAGGTATTACCTGCAACACTGTGGTGTCTCGTGGCCATGACCATTGACCAGGGTGATGCTGTCCTAGTTGTGTCCAGCATTTCGCTTGATGGCTATTACCTTGAAGGCAGGTTGGATAGTCTCCACTTTGCAGGCTTGCCTCATCTTGTCCATTTGGAACTCAGCGGCAACTCTCTCTGGGGCTCAATCCTGTCAAGCATTGATGCTCTTGCCGAGCTCACTCACTTGGATCTATCCTTCAATGGCTTGAATGAATCTATCCCAACATCCCTAGGTAATTATACTAAACTAACCCCCATCAATCTCTCTTGTTACAATTTGTTTCTACCATGCCTAGTACAGTAAGAAGACTAGAGAATTTAATGAGCCTCTCCACTTTGCAGGCTTGCCTCGTCTTGTCTATCTGACCTCAGTTACAACAATCTCTCAGGCTCAATCCCATCAATTATTGGTTCACTTGCCGGGCTCACTCACTTGGATCTATCCAACAATGGCCTGAGCGGATCTATCCCAACATCCCTAGGTGATTGTACTAAACTAATCTCCATCGATCTCTCTTACTACAGTTTGTTTCTGCCATGCTAACGACAGTAAGAACACTAGAGAATTTAATGAACCTCTCCACTTTGTAGAGTTGCCTCGTCTTCTGTATCTGGACCTTAAAGGCAACTCTCTCCGGGGCTCAATCCCTTCAAACATTGGCGCTCTTATCGAGCTCACATATTTGGATCTATCTATCAACGATCTTGATGGAGCTATCCTACCTTCCATAGGTAATTGCACTAAACTAACCTCTCTGGATATATCATGCCATTTGCACCTACAAGCTTGCTAGCTGATTTAAAGATGGTCAAATTTAAGTTGTAACAACTTTATTGACCCAATATCTTGTAAATATAAATATTTATTAAAATTTTACACCTTAAGTTTAACAGCTTATCTGGTCATCATATTGTCTTGATACACAATTTAAAGGTGATAATTTTTCAGGCTTGCCACATCTTGTCTATCTGAACCTCAATGACAATGATCTATCAGGCCCAATCCCATCAAGGATTGCTGCTCTAGCCAAGCTTACATTATTGGATATATCCATCAATGGCCTGAATGGATCGATCCACCAACTTCCCTCTGCTTATGATACAATTTGAGCCTCCTCATTTGGGAAATTTGGCCAGATTAAACTTTGTAGACCTTAAATTTAATAGCTTATATTTCATATTGGACCTCAGCGGTAACTCTCTATCAGGCTCAATCCCATCAAGCATTGGTGCTCTTGCCGAGCTTAAATTCTTGGATATATCCTCCAATAGACCTGACGGATCTATTCCATCATCCATAGGTAGTAGTAATAAACTAACCTTCCTCAATGTATCATAAGCACCTGGTTGGAGACAACCCTTCAGCAATGGGCTTTACTTGACCCCACCTCCTAAATTTGCAAAATGTGTCATATTAATTTTTGTACATCCTAAGTTTGACATTATATCTGCTCATACTGTCTTGCTCCATGATTTGAAGGATGATCAATTTTGCAGGCTTGCCTCATCTTGACTATCTTGACCTCAGCAGCAACACTCTCTCAGGCCGAATCCCTTCAAACATTGGTTCTCTTGCTAACCTATCGTTTTTTAATCTTTCCAAAAATAGCATACATGGATACATCCCACCATCTATTTGTAATCTTACGAAATTAACCACCCTCGATCTCTCTTACAATTTGTTGTCTGGAGGATTCATGACTTGTACACTAGGCACACTAGACAACTTAACAGAGCTCTATTTAAGCCACAACATTTTAACTGGCCCAATACCGCCTAGATTTTCAAGTCTGACGAGTTTGAAATTGTTGGATTTTTCCAACAATCAAATCATAGGTTCCATTGGAAGCATAGGGAACATAATGAATTTACAATACTTGGATCTTTCTAACAATCAAATAAGTGGTTCTATCCCTTCAACCTTCTCAAATTTGAAAATGGAAAATGGAAACTAAACTATGCCATGGAAAATGAATTTTTCGTGCAAAGAAAATGAAAACTCCGTTAGGCAACATTGTTTGGAATTCCAATATGCACCCTTGTGCACAATATGAGATCATTTGAACAAACTATGCCATGAATATGGCCATAAGATTGATCATTTGGCTTGAAAGCCATGAATCTTCACGCATGATAGCTCGTTTCTGAGAATATTTTTTAAAAGTAATTGCCGTATTACAAGTTTATTATTTTTCCTGGAAACTTTGTCACATATAATGACACAATGCGAAGGTTTTCCAATTTTTTGATTTTTTTTTGAATTTTTTATACCCGTTTCAAAATGCGGTCAAAACGGCGGGCATGACCGTTCCTAGCTAGTGGTTGAATCTTGGAAAACTTTTGATGCTTCTCTAAATAAATAGATACTTATGTATCTAGAAATGATTTTCGGAAAAAGTAAAGAGCAAACTATAAGGCAGCTGTAGTTCAAATTTGATCCGCTTCCAGCTGGATCAGCGGAAATTTGTCTTTTTTACCAGAGGTGGATAAAATCTTTTGACACCCAACTATTTGGTCATTTGTGCATTAAATATGGCCTAATAGTTTATAAAATTGATTTCATCCAATTTTTCAATAAATATATTGTAGGTCCTTCACAAAAAAAACCTTCATCGCGGGTGCCTCCCATCTCGTGCACCCCCTGCCCCGCCGGTTGTACCCCCATCTTCTCTACGCGGATCCGCCTCCGAGGTAGCCCTGTTTTCTTCAGATCTCTACCAAAGGACTGGGCTTATGCTTGTAGTGTGTACGATGATGAGCACCTGGTGGAAGTTAGAACCTTACATTTTGTAGTATATTTCAGATGCATAGATAGATTCTTCGATGCTTCCTAGGCCTATACTGTTATGTTTGGCTTGAATATCTCTAGTTTGTATTTTAGCTCCTGGGTGCTAATTTTAGCTGCTGAACCATTGGCAGTGGTTTGTGGTGGTCTGCATGTGCTAGCGATACTAAGCATCCTATCTAAATTTAACCTTAGGTTGTACATTTGTTGATTTTTGAGTTTGGCTTCATATTTTTCTATATGCATTTGGCCTCCACTGAATCTTTGAGTTCCTCTTTCATTGTGTCAACGCAACCTTAATCCAGATACCATCGTTCCCAGAGAATCCAAATTTCAGTTAGTTCATGTCAACGTGGCCTTATCAGCATGATTCGACCATGAATCCATGATATTATCTAGTGCAGCCAATGGGTTACTCGCGGTACCGATTGCTCTTATGAAATGGACAGTGCCACGTGCAAATGAACTGAAACATTTTATTTTATTTTATTTTGCGGGTACTTTGAGTCTTGACCATCCCAGGTCTGAACCCTGCAACACAGCACAGCACTGGTATAGTGCATGCATCCTGTTAATGCGGAAGGTTTCATATATAGACCGATAATCCACGTGACTTTGACTGAATTGTTAAGTTAGTATATTATACTTGACCGTCTTCGTCTGGCGCCCACACTCCTCACACTACGCGTCTTCATCCACTGGGATGGACACGCGCTACGCATTTTACGTAGTATACATCTATGGTGAGCCAGTCAGTAATGGTGGCCGAGTCATTGATACTCACCTAGCAGCCACTTGTTGGCCACTTGATTCAGAGTTTCAAACCATATAACCCCAAGTCTACTTTCATCATAGAAATGAAAGATAAACCGATGAGGTCGATGGAGTGAGCAAGTAACCATGTGGTATCTCTTCTATTCTGTTTTGTTTCTTCTTGCTTAAGACATGCTTCCTCTTGCTTAAGACATGCTGGATCTTCGCTTATACTTCAAAAAATTGAACGAATCATGCATGCATGTAAACAGAAATCATGATGTAAATTTTCTAATCTGAATTCTGAATTTGAATCAGAGTTGATTGTTAACTCTGAATCTTTCAGACCTCATGGGTTACTCCCAAGTAAGTGTGAAGCCACAGTACGTGTTTAAAAATCTTACAGGTGCCAAGTTAACTTGAATCAGAGCAGAAAGCTAATAGCAACCTTACAACAAAGTTTTTTAAATAATACTGCCGATCTGTTGTCTTTCTACTGGTACTGGACTACTGGCAGAGAAAAATGTGCATAAAGGCCCTGTTCATGTGATTGACCAAATTTCCCACAAGTTTTAATGCTCGCAGATTTTAGTTGGCTCCGTTCATTCTTTTCAAAATGTGCATACATGCCCTGCTCACATGTCCTTTTCCCTGCTGCCTCGATTAGGATGATTACCTTAGTTTTTTTACGCTATTTTATACAGCATCAGAACAACCTAGTATTCTAAGGATGCCTCACTTTGAAAGGTATTCCATCATCCGGAGGACTCTGCATCATATATGATATTGATTAGTTAGATGGACTCTGCATCATCCTAGAACACCACGGTCTCTGTTAGTGGTATGCATGCATTAGAAACACAATATGTCTGTATGTAATCTAACTTGTAGTGTGTGTGCGCCATGCAGGGAGATGGTGATCAGGTGAACAAAATATGCCTGGAAGACCTCTGGCACAATGGCGGTGTGCAAGCAACGTCTTGTTGCATTCTACTGGTACTGTCTGTCGTCTCGTGTCAGCGTCTCATTATCGTGTACAATCTAAATGAGTAATTCGGAGTCACTTGTGTTTGATTTCAGTTCATAATTTTATTATATGCTCTTGATCTTGTTCGGTTCCATACTAGGGAGCTTCTTCTCCTCTCATGTTGTTGTTGTCGATTTGGTACTAGCTAGAAGGATTCCTTGAGCTTGATAATGACAGATTGTACACTGTCTTGCTCCAGTGTTACATAATTGTTATCACAGTACACACATACCTCGTTGTTGTCCATGGATATTGTTCTCTGCTGTCAGCATTGACTGGTTGTAGTTGTTTCGGCAGATCACATCACATTCACATGGGCGCATGTGTAGCACTGACTGGTTGTACACACATAATGTTGGCTGATTGTCCACACATAATGTTGACTGGTTGTACACACATAATGTTGGCTGTTATGTATTGATTTTAGTGTCGAAAATGACTCAAACCTGAAGTACTTAAAATAGATTGTCGTTCCTTTTTGTTTGTTTTGATACCCATATACCCATAAATCAGGGGGAAATTATTGCCTGGATAGGTGTTTTCTTTTATGAAGTTAGTGGATGTTTGATCAAGTGCCCCTTTCCGTTATATGAAACGTTTCTCCTATTGTACTTAAAAAGCTTTCCGCTGATGGCAGGAAGAAGAAGGCTGTTCACAAGAAGATGGCAGGAAGAAGCAGGTTGATTCAATTCGATCCTCAAGGTTAGGGGTGGGCAGAAAAACCGACGAACCGAACACCGAACCGAAACTGAGACCGAATAAACCGAATTTTTGGTTTTTTAAATTGATACAGACAATTTCGGTTTTTAGTTCCAATAACCGAACAAAGTTCGGTCTGTTCGGTTGTTTTCTCGGTTAGCCGAACTAGTATGCAGGAGAACTAAGCTAGCGTGGAATTTCTCGCAGTCTCTGTACGCGAACCACGTCCGGTTGTTTTCCCGTACCCAGCCCAACTAGCTACGCTACTGTCTACTGGACCTAGCTAGATAGCCCACTAGCCCAAATGAGATGGCTTTCGTGGATTGTGGAATGACCACCTGCCTGAAGCTAGCGCGTGTGACTTAATCGATTGGGACACACTTCCTTTAGTCCCACCTCGCTTGGTCAATCAGGAAAGGTAGACAGGCTCAGCTATATAAGTGCGTGCCGCTGCTTGCCTGGGGATAGAGCGCATTTGCTCAATCAACGGGGCCTTCGGTATAAACCGGAAACCGCACCGAAAGAATCAGTTAACCGATTTTTTGGTTAGCTTTTTTTTGTACTCATTTTCGGTTACTGATTCTGTGAACCGAATATTTTAATAAACCGAATTGTAGAAACCGAATTTTCGGTTTATACTGAATGCCCATCCCTACTCAAGGTAGCCCTTTCCTTCCCCTTCTCTTTTCGATTCGATCCGATCTGTGCACAAAGTTCACTAGTTTGGATGCATCATAGAATTTGTGGTGATGTTGTCTAGATTGCAGCAAGAAAAAATACTAGTGTTGAGGTTGTTAAGTGTTTTGTTACGTTGAAATCTGAACCATTTATTGAATAGTAGGATGGCTAACTTACTATGATTATCTCTTGTTGCTATGTTTGTCTTTTCCATATCCAAATCATGTTTATGAATTGGTGTGCTTGAAAACCAAGGAGTGCTTCTATTCCTTGTCGGTGTGCTTGAAAATCAAGAAATCTGAACCAGCTCGTTATTTGTTTGGTGGTTGGTTTGCATACATGTTCTTTTTCTGCAGAAATATGGTGTGGTTCCTTGCAGAGTAAATATGCTGTTAGATTTATTTTTATTTTGTTCCTAATCATTTTGTTCTATAATATGCAGATGCTGGCCTTTCATGTTTCTTCACGAGCATCAGGACAAGGAAGTTGGAAGAAGCATAGTTCTAGCTCATTGGAGCTAGTTCTGGGAGCAATGAAACCCTTTAGGCTGATCCTATTTATATGTGTGTTATATGATGTAGCAGAACTTGTAGGGCTCATGTGATAGACTCGTGTAGTAGACTGTACACTTGTAGAGCTGTTATCTAATTGTAAACTTGATGCTGATCACATTTGTATGTATATTATATGATCTAGCAGATTGCTTCTTGTTGTTATTTGAAATATTGCATTGGTTTTCTGTATTGGTATATTGAAATGTGAAGAACATGACCTTGACAAAACAAAGAAAAACAAAGGCTACAGCCCAAAAACAAAGGTGCATAAAAAAAGAAAAACAAAGGCTACAACCCAAAAAATAAGAAGGCTATAATGTTGGGCCTGGCCCATGTAGCTGATCAAAATTAATAGGGAAAAAATATATAAAAGGCTGAATTGTTGGGCTCAGCCCATGTAAAACACCGAATTGGATCGGGCTGATTCTTGTGCCACATCAGCTTGCCACGCTGGATGCCTACGTGGCCTGAGGAGGTTGCTAGTGACCAAAAATTTGGTCGTGGAACCAACTACCTTTTACATATCACAAAGAAGGTCACTAATTTCAGTTTACGACCGCCAGCTTTTGACCTTTTGTTTTTGGTTACAAAAAGGTCGCAAATGAAAAACTATGACCTCTCAATGGCCAATAGTGAGGGTCACAAGTTGACATATTTCTTGTAGTGACACCGATAGCAACTCCGTCTTCGGATGATCTCTCTCGACGGCCTCGCGGAGCCCTTGCGCTTCCTCCGCCATGACCCCGTGCTCCTCCGATGGGTCCTTCGGCGGGGCCTCCTTTGCCAGCTCAGGCGGAGCCGGCCTCGCCCTCCAGGCTTCGGCTCCCTCTAGTCTGGTCGGCTCAGGCAGAGCTGGCCTCACCCCTCCGAGTTTCGGCGCCCACCCTCGCTGGCCTAGCCCAAGAGGCGTCTCGGCCGGTGTAACGCCCCGAGACCGATGTGCCAGGTGTCCTCCAGTTATTCGCTGTTGTTGCCTTGTATTTGCTTACGTGTCATGCATTGCATATCATGCCATCATGTGCATTTCATTTGCATACATGTTCGTCTCATGCATCCGAGCATTTTCCCCGTTGTCCGATTTGCAATCCGGCGCTCCTATGTCACCCGGTGTCCCTTTCTACCTCTTTTTGTGTGCGGGTGTTAAACGTTTTCGGATTGGACCGAGACTTGTCATGCGGCCTTGGTTTACTACCAGCAGAGCGCCTGTCAAGTTTCGTCGCATTCGGAGCCCGTTTGACTTCCCAACCGCCATCCATAGCGGCACCGTTGTCGGTTTATTCGTCAGACGTTTTCAGTCTCCGGAAACCTGTGCCGGACTGCCCTCTCTTCTCTTCCCACAGCCCACCTAGGTCCAGCCTACCTCTCCTCCCATCCGGAACCGCCCGATCGCGATCGGAGGGTCAAGAAGCCCCCCTCCTAACCCTAATCCTAGCCCCTTTTCCTATTTAAACCAACTCCCCTTCCATTTTGGGCAGCTACCTACCCCTCCCCCTAAAATTTCGTGCCCCCAATCATCTCCCAGCCGCCTCCCACCTCCTCTCCTCGAATTCCGGCGCCGGCAAGCCCTTCGCCGCCACTTGTCACGCCTTCATTGGCCCCGCCGCTGTTGACCGCGCCCTCCTCCAACCCCAGGGCGCCACGCGTCGCCTCCAGCGCCCCAGCGCCGCCGCGGCCCGCCTCAGGCCGCAACGGGCCAGAGCCGCCCGCGCGCGTGCCCCGCTGGCCTTCTCCGCCGTCCAGCGCTGCGTGCCTCCGCTTTGCGTCCGCCGTTCGCCGCCGCAGTACCCTCGCCAGCGCCGACCCCGCCGCCCCGGCCACCGAACGGCCCGCGCCGCCGTCGGACCCCAGATCCAGCCGCCGCCATGGAGCTGCGCCTCTCCGAGCTCCGTTGACGCCGGGAACGAGATCCTCGAGGCCGGATCCACCCAGATCTGCCCGTTTCCGACGCCTCCCGTGCATTCCCGTCGTCCTTGGCCTTCGCCGGCCCTGCCAGAGCTACCGCCGCCACCATGACCATGCTTGGGAGCGAGCATAGGAGCTGCTCCTCCCGTGCGCCTCTCCTGGACCCGCGTGGGCCACCTCCTCCCTGGCCCAGCTCGCCGGCGGCCCAGCCCATCTTCTCGTCGGCCTGGCCGACCTCCTCCTCTACTGGGCTTGGCCCATGGTGAGCCCCGCTGCTAAACCCTGCCCGTGCGTTGTTTTGCTATATGATGCTCACATATGTTTTTTTCACTAAGTCCCCCCAGATTTCAGTATTTTTTGAGCATATTCATCGCATCATAACCCTGCATCCGTAGCTCCGATTCGTGCGTGTAGCATATCAAAATGTTCGTCTCGACGAGTACATCATTTCGTCTCATTACATCATTTTCATTTGAGCTCATTTTGATGCCCGAAATGCTGTTGGAAAAGGGCTATGTGATGAATTTGTCAGATCTGTTTCAGCAAATGACATTTTGTCATTTTTGCCATGATTAATGTGTGCATGCTATCATCCTGAGCTCTACATGTGTTTTGTTATATGCCATGCCATCTTTACAAAGGTGCTTGTCATGTATTTTAGTGATATTTGTGGTGACTAGCACAAGCTTGCAAAGTAGCGTAATCGGTAATGCTGATTTCAGGGACTTAGAATTTCACTAAGTCCTTGTCCTGATTTTGTTGATATGCCATATGTTCATGTTGTTTCCTAGTGATCCGTGCCTCTTTTGAGGATAATCAGTAAGGATGTTTTGTTAACATTGTGGTGCTCTATCCAACAATCGAGCTCTACTTTTTCTATAAAATGATCCTGGCAGATTGTTGACATGTTTAGCGATTTTGCCGAGGATGTTGCTATTGATCCGTGCATGCTATGATGTTGTTCTTGCCATGTCTTCTTGATGGGTGTATGCTTAGTTTGTCATGGCATGCTCTGTAGTGAGTGCATCGAGCTCGTAAACATGCCTACTCGTTAACTGTTTTTGCATGCTCCAGTTTTTCACTAAGTCTGAATTTGTTTATGTTTTTGCTATGTTCACATGCTTGCAATTGTATTTTCTGATCCATTTTGGCTCAAGGTCACTAAGGGACTTTTGTTAAGTGCTTTGAGTAGCTTCATGCCATGCCTTGCTTTGCCATGTTAAGTTCCTGTAGCATATAGTTTGCATGCTCCAAAGTGTGCTTCCTGATGATAAATTCCAGACTTGTGTTAATTTCACTAAGTCTGAAACCTGTTATCATTTGCACTTTTGCCATGCTTGTTTGAACCTGTTAATGGATGAATTAGCCGTAGCTCAGTGTTTATCTTTTGTCAAGCATCTTGAGTGGATCCCTGCCATGTATTTTGTTGCCATGTTTGAGTGCTGTAGCATATTTATCTTGGTGCATTTACATGGTCACTTGCTGATTATCGCAGACCGGTGCCATATTTGTTTTGTTTACCATTTCCAAACCGTGCATCCGATTCCGGTGATCTTTATATCGATTTCAACCGAAATCACCTCACCTTTCCAGTGGCACTCTTGGATTTCCAACTTGAGGCCAGGTTCAATCATTCCTTTCCAAATCATGCATATGCATCTCATACCGCATCCCGCATATCATACCATGTTCATGTGTTGGTTGTTTACTATGTTGTGTGCTTCTTTTCGGTGTTGCTTATTCGGGTTGGTTCCAGTAACATCGTGATTGTGAGGACCCGTTCGACTACGCCTGTTTGTCTTGTTCATGGACTCGTTCTTCTTCCTTGCGGGATTTTAGGCAAGATGACCATACCCTCGAAATCACTTCTATCTTTGCTTGCTAGTTGCTCGCTCTTTTGCTATGCCTACGCTGCGATACCTACCACTTTCTTATCATGCCTCCCATATTGTTGAATCAAGCCTCTAACCCACCTTGTCCTAGCAAACCGTTGTTTGGCTATGTTACCGCTTTGCTCAGCCCCTCTCATAGCGTTGTTAGTTGCAGGTGAAGATTGGAGCTTGTTCCATGTTTGGAACATGGATATTTTGTTGGGATATCACAATATCTCTTATTTAATTAATGCATCTATATACTTGGTAAAGAGTGGAAGGCTCGGCCTTATGCCTAGTGTTTTGTTCCACTCTTGCCGCTCTAGTTTCCGTCATATCGGTGTTATGTTCCCAGATTTTGCGTTCCTTACGCGGTTGGGTTATAATGGGAACCCATTGACAGTTCACCTTGAATAAAACTCCTCCAGCAATGCCCAACATTGGTTTTACCATTCGCCACCAGTTTGCAGGTGCCGATGTTTTCGAGCAGGTGACGCAACCAAGCTCAAGGAGGAGCTCTATGAAGATCTTGTCCTTTATGTTGTTTCATTCTAGTTGATAAGTAGTGGAGCCCAGTCGGGACGATCGGGGATCTGTGTAGCATTTGGGGTAGTCTTCTTGTATTTTGGGTTCCATAGTCGGACCTTGAGTGTATTTGGATGAATGTAATGCTTTATTCATGTATTGTGTGAAGTGGCGAGTGTAAGCCAACTATGTATCTCTTTCCCTTGTGTATTACATGGGTTGTGTGAAGATTACCTCACTTGCGACATTGCTTTCAATGCGGTTATGCCTCTAAGTCATGCTTCGACACGTGGGAGATATAGCCGCATCGAGGCGGTTACAAGTTTGTATCAGAGCCTTCCCCGACCTTAGGAGCCCCCTGCTTAATCGAATCGTTGGCATTGTTGAGTCTAGAAAAATGTTTTGAGTCATTTAGGAATTATATATATCGGAGACTTAGGAATTCTTTTTACTCCTCAGTCCCTTCGTCGCTCTGGTGAGGCATCCTGACGTAGAGTTTTGACTCTTCTCTTCTCAAATTTCACTGAAATTTTTTTTAGGATCATGCGGGTATCTTGGAATCGTTCCGATGGTTTTGTGACGAGAACATTGTTCTTGGTGCCTCCTGTCATTTAGGGGTTGTGGCAGTGTCCCGGGGAGTTGAGCTCCAAGGTGTTGTCATCACAATTTTATCGTTGCAGTTCTGGAATACCTGAGTTTAGTTTCGCCGACATCGAAAATCTCTTTTATGCAGTTGTTGGTGAGATAACCTCGACGCCACCCAGTACTGGGGTGGGAGTTTGGGAGTATTGCCATAACTCGTATAACGGATGCTTTTCGAAGGTTGAGGTAAACGATTTCCGAAGGTTTCTTGGTTATGTGTTGAAGGATGGATACAGCTGGATGTAGGATTTGTTAGTTTGGGTGAGATATTATGCTTCCCCTGTATCCCCAACACCTGATTGCATAACCGGAAAATTTCGGGAGTTTATAAGTGGGAATTCAAGTAGCTCTTAGGATATCTCTCTGACAGATGTATGATATGAAATTGGGGTTCGACGTCTAGTGGTCCGCCTATCCACGGTTGGTTTTACAGTGGTCTCGTTGTGTCTTAAAGAGTCCTTGGCTATGCCGACTCGGGGACGCTTTGTATGTCATGTGCACTGCCTTGTACATGATGGTGTTGTACGATCGAGCCCGTGTAGGCCCCACCACGAAAATTTCGGTCGAAATCTCTATCATATGTTTGTTCTAGCTTATTCCGCAAGCCAATCCTTTGTTTTTGTTTTTGAGTTGTGGTATTCGAGTTGCTTCGAAGTCAAATGTTGATTCCATACCTGTTCCTAAGCGGTGTTCTCATACTCCGATGTGAATACTAATCCTTCTTGATCATCGAGATTGTGTTGTCAATCCTTTTTAAACCGATGTGCTTCTCTTCAAGTGGATCCAATCTTATCAACCTTAGCAAGATCAATTATCAGTTCTTCTCAACGGTGTTTATTTCATCCGTCTCCAAGTTGCCTTTGTTTTTCCCTCCTAGCCACCCTTTTTCTTCAAGGATTCGGATTTCTTAATCAAGTATCCATTTTATTCATGTGAAGTCTCTCCATTCTTTTCCTTCATGTTCTCACCGGTGACTCTCATGAAGATACTAACGGAGCCTCAAGTTCGTCATTCCTCATTCTTTTTCTTCTCCAGTGGATTCAATTCAAGCTTTGGTATTGAGCATAGTCTTTTCTTTTGCCCAATGCTTTTCTTATGCCTGTGCACCTCATAATCATTCCCCGCTTGCTATTCAATTGTTCCGAAGTGCTCAAGATATCTCGAAGATTCATGTTTCAACTCTGTTTTCGTTCCAGCTTTTGCGAGGATGTTACCTCATTCAAGCCATTTAATTCAACCGGTGCATTCTCTCTTTTAAATCGTTCTACGGTGTTTCTTTTGAGTGGGCCCTAACCCATAGGTTTTTTTCCCAGGATCTTACCTGACTCTTCTAATCTTTCCGGAGTTATTCTCAAGTTCTTTTCTGAAGTTTGACGTAAGAATGATTTATCATCAGTCAAATGTCTTTCTCCAAGATCGATTAAATTCTTTTCATCGTTGGCTCGACATTCCTTTTTCATCCTGGAGTATCTCAACAATTTGGTGGTGTTTCTCATCGTCATTCTCAGATTTTGAAGACCGAAGAAGAGTTTCTCTTAAATCCTGCTCCATTCTTGTTGTCACCCTCTCATAATTGTTTTTGTCTGTGAGAATTCTTTTCACCCATCCGGAGCTTTTTAGGAGCCGTTTTAGTTTGATTCTCCGAAGGCCATCATCTCAGAATTATTCTTTCCAGTTTTCAGCTATTGCTCTCCAAATCTTACCGGTGCATCAATAAAATATCCTCTAATCAGGTCATGATCTCTTTGTTCTCATGTATCTAAATCCTAGCAAGCATCTTCGTGCATTTGCTAATTCTCCCTAGTGTTTCTTTATTTTTTCTTCATTCATTTTCAATTCTTCAGGTTATTCGTTCAAGAGTTCTCTTCCTTGGTTACCATATCAATCTATTCGTTCTTCCAAATTCTTACGGTGGTTCTTCCAAGATTTTGTCTTCCTTCATTCATCATATCAATTCATTCGTTGTTTCGATTCCACCGGTGGTTCGTTGAAGACCTTCTCAAGTTGGCGCCATATTCTCTCTTAATCTTTTCTACGAGAATAAGTAATATGCCAGATCCGTTGATTGTCATCAATTTAATTGGTGGAGGATAAGCATAATGTAATTCTTATTCTTGTTTCATCGAGTGAACTCAATTCCTTATTCCGGAGCCTCATCAAAATTCTAGGTTTCACTCGTTTCATCTTTTCTTTTCCGGAGTTCCGAGGTTTTTCGTTTTATCTCGTCGCGAAGACCCATCTAATCATCACAAGGATTTGCCTTGTGTTTTCAACTGCTCTTTCCTTTCGTTTGGTCATTCTTTTATAACTGGAGTTCTTCACGGAGGATCAAAATGATGGTTCATAAAGGTCTTAATTTCCTTTTTGAAGTGTTCATCAAGATTCTTTTCAGAGGAGCTCAAGCATTCTTCATCTTGCAATACGGAGTGCAATTCTTTCTTCCATATCATTGGAGGTGGTATTATGTCATTCTTGATAATTTGGAGTTCATGTCTCATGATTCACATGTTGTTAAGAATGAGGTATTTTAAATCCATCAATCTCGTCATTGGAGTTATCTGGGGTTATATTTCACCTAAAGCTTTCCCTAAGGATTAATGATATTAATGGTGATAATATATGATTCCAAGTTCTTCATCTATCCTCCCGGTGAAATAGCTTTCTCGTCTCCTTGTTCATACCAATCCAATTCTTTTTCCCGTGAGCGGCAGGTTGTCACCTCATAATTTGAGATGTATTCCATAAGACCATATCAAGCGTATTCTTTTCATTGTTGGTGTTCCAACAACTCCGCTCGACCCGTCTCCTAAGGATGCCTTCTCAAGCTCTTTTGTGGCATAAGATGGCATTTTCTTCTCCATTCTTTTATTTCAATTATCTATCTTCTATTCTTTTGTTCCGGAGCCATTGTGATGTTGCTCTTTTCTCTCATTATCTCGGATCGTGTTCTTTTTGTGCTAATACATTTAACCGGAGTGTGTGCCTGTTGCTCAAGTTCTGTCATTTTATCAAGCCTTGCATATCTTTCCAACCGGAGTGCTGTTTGAAGTTGTTCTCCCTTGTTTCTCTTTTCTAACGGAGTGTTTTCAACTTTGTTCTTCTCCGTTGTTTCATTTATTTCAATTTGTTCAACCTTCTCAAGGTTCTTTGGTTTCACTCGTTTGTCAAAGAAGCAACTTAGTTTTACCTCTTCTCTTTCTCTTCCGTTTGTCCCTCCAGTGCCATCCTAGATCTCGGGACAAGATCCTCTTGTAGTGGTGGAGTGTTGTAACGCCCCGAGACTGATGTGCCAGGTGTCCTCCAGTTATTCGCTTTTGTTGCCTTTTCTTTGCTTGCGTGTCATGCATTGCATATCATGTCATCATGTGCATTTCATTTGCATACATGTTCATTTCATGCATCCGAGCATTTTCCCCGTTGTCCGATTTGCAATCCGGCGCTCCTATGTCACCCGGTGTCCCTTTCTACCTCTTTTTGTGTGCGGGTGTTAAACGTTTTCGGATTGGACCAAGACTTGTCATGCGGCCTTGGTTTACTACTGGCAGGGCGCCTGCCAAGTTTCGTCGCATTCGGAGCCCGTTTGACTGCCCAACCGCCATCCGTAGCGGCACCATTGTCGGTTTATTTGTCGGACGTTTTCAGTCTCCAGAAAACCCGTGCCGGACTGCCCTCTCTTCTCTTCCCACAGCCCACCTAGGTTCAGCCTACCTCTCCTCACATCCGGAACTACCCGATCGCGATCGGAGGGTCAAGAACCCCCTTCCTAACCCTAATCCTAGCCCCTTTTCCTATTTAAACCAACTCCCCTTCCATTTTGGGCAGCTACCTACCCCTCCCCCTAAAATTCCGTGCCCCCAATCATCCCCCAGCCGCCTCCCACCTCCTCTCATCGAATTCCAGCACCGGGAAGCCCTCCACCACCACTTGTCGCGCCTCCATTGGCCCCGCCGCCGTTGACCGC
>NC_041380.1:40941025-40962751 GCF_002162155.2 Triticum dicoccoides
TTCGCCGCCGCAGTACCCTCGCCAGCATCAACCCCGCCGCCTCGCCGGTGCGCCGCCCCGGCCACCGAACGGCCCGCGCCGCCGTCGGACCCTAGATCCAGCCGCCGCCATGGAGCTGCGCCTCTCCGAGCTCCGTCGATGCCGGGAACGAGATCCTCGGGGCCGGATCCACCCGGATCTACCCGTTTTCGGCGCCTCCCGCGCATCCCTGTCGTCCCTGGCCTTCGCCGGCCCTGCCAGAGCCACCGCCGCCGCCATGACCGTGCTCGGGAGCGAGCATTGGAGCTGCTCCGCTCGTGCGCCGCTCCTGGACCCGCGTGGGCCACCTCCTCCCTGGCCCAGCTTGCCGGCGGCCCAGCCCATCTTCTCGCCGGCCTGGCCGACCTCCTCCTCTACTGGACTTGGCCCATGGTGAGCCCCGCTGCTAAACCCCGCCCGTGCGTTGTTTTGCTATATGATGCTCACCTGTGTTTTTTTCACTAAGTCCCCCCAGATTTCAGTATTTTTTGAGCATATTCATCGCATCATAACTCTGCATCAGTAGATCCGGTTCGTGCGTGTAGCATTTCAAAATGTTTGTCTCGACGAGTACACCATTTCTTCTCATTGCATCATTTTCATTTGAGCTCATGTTGATGCCCGAAATGCTGTTGGAAGAGGGCTATGTGATGAATTTGTCAGATCTGTTTCAGCAAATGGCATTTTGTCATTTTTGCCATGATTAATGTGTGCATTCTATGATCCTGAGCTCTACATGTGTTTTGTTATATGCCATGCCATCTTTACAGAGGTACTTGCCATGTATTTTTGTGATATTTGTGGTGACTAGAACAAGCTTGCAAAGTAGCGTAATCGGTAATGCTGATTTCAGGGACTTTGAATTTCACTAAGTCCTTATCGTGATTTTGTTGATATGCCATATGTTCATGTTGTTTCCTAGTGATCCGTGCCTCTTTTGAGGATGATCATTAAGGATGTTTTGTTAACATTGTGGTGATCTATCAATCCATGTCTTTTTTTGCATTTATGGAGCACCCTAGCTTGAGTCAATCGAGCTCTACTTTTGCTATAAAATGATCCTAGCAGATTGTTGACATGTTTAGCGATTTTGCCGAGGATGTTGCTATTGATCCGTGCATGCTATGATGTTGTTCTTGCCATGTCTAGCTTCTATGCCATGTCTTCTTGATGGGTGTATGCTTAGTTTGTCATGGCATGCTCTGTAGTGAGTGCATCGAGCTCGTAAACATGCCTACTCGTTAACTGTTTTTGCATGCTCCAGTTTTTCAAAAAGTCTGAATCTGTTTATGTTTTTGCTATGTTCACATGCTTGCAATTGTATTTTCTGATCCCTTTTGGCTCAAGGTCACTAAGGGACTTTTATTAAGTGCTTTGAGTAGCTTCATGCCATGCCTTGCTTTGCCATGTTAAGTTCCTGTAGCATATAGTTTTCATGCTCCAAAGTGTGCTTCCTAATGATAAATTCCAGACTTGTGTTTAATTTCACTAAGTCTGAAACCTGTTATCATTTGCACTTTTGCCATGCTTGTTTGAACCTGTTAATGGATGAATTAGCCATAGCTCAATGTTTATATTTTGTGAAGCATCTTGAGTGGATCCCTGCCATGTATTTTGTTGCCATGTTTGAGTGCTGTAGCATATTTATCTTGGTGCATTTACATGGTCACTTGCTGATTATCGCAGACCGGTGCCATATTTGTTTTGCTTGCCATTTCCAGACCGTGCATCCGATTCCGGTGATCTTTATATCGATTTCAACCGAAATCACCTCACCTTTCCAGTGGCACTCTTGGATTTCCAAGTTGAGGCCAGGTTCAATCATTCCTTTACAAATCATGCATATGCATCTCATACCGCATTCCGCGTATCATACCATCTTCATGTGTTGGTTGTTTACTATGTTGTGTGCTTCTTTTCGGTGTTGCTTCTTCGGGTTGGTTCCGGTAATGTTGTGATTGTGAGGACCCGTTCGACTATGTCCGTTTGTCTTCTTCATGGACTCGTTCTTTTTCCTTGCGGGATTTCAGGCAAGATGACCATACCCTCGAAATCACTTCTATCTTTGCTTGCTAGTTTCTCGCTCTTTTGCTATGCCTACGCCACGATACCTACCACTTGCTTGTCATGCCTCCCATATTGTTGAACCAAGCCTCTAACCCACCTTGTCCTAGCAAACCATTGTTTGGCTATGTTACCGCTTTGCTCAACCCCTCTTATAGCGTTGTTAGTTGCAAGTGAAGATTGGAGCTTGTTCCATGTTTGGAACATGGATATTTTGTTGGGATATCACAATATCTCTTATTTAATTAATGCATCTATATACCTTGTAAAGGGTGGAAGGCTCGGCCTTATGCCTGGTGTTTTGTTCCACTCTTGCCGCCCTAGTTTCCGTCATATCGGTGTTATGTTCCCGGATTTTACGTTCCTTACGCGGTTGAGTTATAATGGGAACCCCTTGACAGTTCGCCTTGAATAAAACTCCTCCAGCAATGCCCAACATTGGTTTTACCATTCGCCACCTAGCCTTTTCTTTCCCTTGGGTAGGCCTGCCCAAGGGTCATCTTTATTTTAACCCCCTGGGCCAGTGCTCCTCTGAGTGTTGGTCTGACCGAGTAGACTACGGGGCCACCTCGGGGCAACTTGAGGGTTGGTTTTACTCATAGGATGTCTCATCTGAGTGTGCCCTGAGAAAGAGATATGTGCAGCTCCTATCGGGATTTGTCGGCGCATTCGAGCGGTGTTGCTGGACTTGTTTTACCATTGTCGAGGATGTCTTGTAACCTGGATGCCGAGTCTGATCGGATTGTCTTGGGAGAAGGAATATCCTTCGTTGACCGTGAGAGCTTGTGATGGGCTAAGTTGGGACACCCCTGCAGGGATTTGAACTTTTGAAAGCCGTGCCCGCGGTTATGGGCAGATGGGAATTTGTTAATGTCCAGTTGTAGAAAACCTGAAGTTGATCTTAATTAAAATACATCAACCGTGTGTGTAACCGTGCTGGTTTCTTCTCGGAGGAGTCCGGAAAGTGAACACGGTGTTGGAGTAATGTTTGACGTAGGTTGTTTTAGGATCACTTCTTGATCATAGTTGTTTGACCGTGCTTTTTCCTTCTCTTCTCGCTCTCATTTGCGTATGTTAGCCACCATATATGCTAGTCGCTTGCTGCAGCTCCACCTCATACCTTTTACCCTTCCTATAAGCTTAAATAGTCTTGATCGCGAGGGTGTGAGATTGCTGAGTCCCCGTGACTCACAGATACTTCCAGAACCAGTTTGCAGGTGCCGATGTTTTCGAGCAGGTGACGCAACCAAGCTCAAGGAGGAGCTCTATGAAGATCTTGTCCTTTATATTGTTTCGTTCTAGTTGATCAGTAGTGGAGCCCAGTCGGGACGATCGGGGATCTGTGTAGCATTTGGGGTAGTCTTCTCGTATTTTGGGTTCCATAGTTGGACCTTGACTGTATTTGGATGAATGTAATGCTTTACTCATGTATTGTGTGAAGTGGCGAGTGTAAGCCAACTATGTATCTCTTTTCCTTATGTATTACATGGGTTGTGTGAAGATTACCTCACTTGTGACATTGCTTTCAATGCGGTTATGCCTCTAAGTCGTGCTTCGACACGTGGGAGATATAGCCGCATCGAGGGTGTTACAGCCGGGCCCTCTCCCACTTCGCCCGCACCCACGTTGGAGGTGGCCTTGCCCACCCCCGCGTCGCATGTGGCCTCGCCTGCCGCCTCATCCATCTCGGCCGCGGTGTCATCTTCACCACCCGCGGCCTTGTCCGCGGTCCTGTTGCCGTCGCGCGCGGTCGTCCCCGCGGCCACCTCTTCGCCACTCGCGGCCTCACCCGCGGTCTTGACGCCGCCGTCTGCGGTCTCGGTTGAGTCCTCGACCGCTGCTTCACCAGCGGTTTCTCCCGCGGCCACTCCTTCGTCCTCTTCCATGGTTGTGCCTCCACCTTGACACCGAGCTCGGCCCCCGCCTCTGCCGCCTCATCATTCCATGGTGACGCGTGCTAAAGACGGGATCCATCATCCGAACCCTCGCTACCACAATCTCAGCGTCACGGTCATCTCTCCAGTACTGCGCTCGGTGCGTTCTGCACTGAGTGATCCGCATTGGCTAGCGGCTATGCATGCTAAGTATGATGCTCTCGTCGCCAACCGGACCTGGACGTTGTTCTTCACCCCCGTGGTGCCAACATTATCACTGGCAAGTGGGTTTTTCGGCATGAGCTTCTTCCTGATGGCTCTCTGGATAGGTACAAGGCCTGCTCGGTTGTTCGCGGTTTTGCACAACGTGCCGGTGTTGACTTCTCAGAGACCTTCTCCCCGGTCGTCAAACCCGCCACGATTCGTGTTGTTCTTCAGCTCGCCGCATCTCACCACTAGCCTGTTCATTAGCTCGACATCAACAACGCTTTCCTCTATGGCCATCTTCAGGAGCGCGTCCTCTGTCAGCAGCCTACTGGTTTTGTCGATCCCTCTTGGCCTGATGATGTTTGCCTGCTATCGTGGTCTCTCTACGGTCTGAAGCAGGCGCCCCGTGCGTGGTATCAACGCATTGCAGCATTCCTCACTGCTCTCGGTTTTCGCAGCACCACCTCTGACACATCGTTGTATGTGCTTTATCGAGCTGATCATGTCACCATGCTTCTTCTATATGTTGACGATATTGTTATCACCGCCTCTCGGGCGGACTTACTTCGCGACATCATCGGTCGTCTTGGTTCTGAGTTTCTACTTAAGGACTTGGGCCCTCTACACTTCTTCCTCGGCATCAGTGTGCGACGTGACACTTCTGGGTTTTTTCTTCATCAAGGACAGTATGCTCTTGATCTCTTGGATCGTGCTGGTATGACCGATTGCAAACCTGCTGCCACTCCTGCCGAGGCCAAGCCGAAGCTCTCTGCCACTGTTGGACAACCTGCCACGGATGCCGCCCTCTACCGCAGTATTGTTGGTGCTCTTCAGTACCTCATGCTCACCCAACCAGACATTCAGTTCGCCGTGCAGCAGGTTTGCCTGCACATGCACTGGCCTCGTGATGTTCACTGGTCTTTGGTCAAGCGCATTCTCCGGTACATTCGTGGCACACCGACATTCGGTCTTCGTGTTCGCGCCTCCACTGAGCTCTTTGCTTACACTGATGCGGATTGGGCCGGATGCCCCGACACTCAACGATCTACGTCGGGATATTGTGTCTTCTTCGGTGACTCTCTCATCTCATGGTCCTCTAAGCGGCAGCCCACCGTCTCCCGCTCGAGTGCTGAGGCTGAGTACCGTGCCGTTGCCAACGTTGTTGCCGAGACATGTTGGTTATGACAAGTACTTGGTGAACTTCGGGTCTCCATCCCGAAAGCTACGGTGCTTTTCTGTGATAATGTTTCAGCCACCTATCTCGCGTCGAATCCGGTGCAGCATAAGCGCACCAATCACATTGAGCTTAATGTTCACTTCGTTTGCGAGAAGGTTCAGTTGGGTCAGCTTCGTGTTCTTCATGTACCGACCACCCAATAGTTTGCCGACATTATGACCAAGGGGCTTCCAACCGCTGCATTCTAGGAGTTCTGTTCCAGTCTTTGCATCGCCGACGCCGACACTTCGACTGTGGGGGGTGTTGAATGTGACATATTGTATTGCTTATTCTATCTTCTCTAGCCTTGTATAGTTGACTCCTAGAGATATGGTAGGATTAGTTTCCTTGTCACCGAAGACATCCTGTGTATATATTGTGACCGACTCCCTAGAATACAATTGAGTTGCACCAAATATTCTCTCTACATTTACCACGAGTGCAAGACCGACTCCCGTGATGTAAATTTAATTACGTAGCTAAATGCCCATGAGTTGCCACAAGCATTATGATGATATACATTTTATGATATGAGCCCTTTGATGCGTTGAGTCAGCATAACATCTTAAGATTTTATTTTATTTTATTCGAAAAAACTTCATATCTACTCCCTCGGTTCCTAAATATAAGAATTTTTAGATATTTCAAATGGACTACAACATACGAATATATGTAGACTTATTTTAGAGTGTAGATTCACTCATTTTGCCCCATATGTAGTCACTTGTTGGAATCTCTAGAAAGACTTATATTTTGGAACGAAGAGAGTATTCATCAACTATCAAGTAGTACAAAGAACACCAAAAGTAAAAATTACATTCAGGTTCGTAGACCATCTAGCGACGACTGAAAACACTGGAACGAATTGAAGGCGCCGCCATTATTGCCCCTCCTATGCCGAAGTCGGTTAAATCTTGTTATAGTAGACATCAAGAAGTAGTCATGTGTAACATCCCAAATTTTCAATTTGGAATGTTATACACTAGATCATCATTGCATATCATATTTTATTGCATTTTGGTTGATCCTAAAAAATTCTACGCAACTCAGGGACCCTCGGAGAGAGTTGGGGATTTCGTTATTTTCATATTTGAGTTTTTCTCAAATTTTGAAAATAGGATCATTTGATTTTATTTATTTTATCTTCAATTATTTCTATTACAAAAATATGAGAGAGGGAATAAAATGACTTTCTCAAAATAAAGAAATATTGAGGATTTAATAATAAAAAATCAAATAAGATTTTATTTTGGTTTTATTTGCTATTTTTTTTGAATTTAGGAAAAATGTGCGTTTTTCAAAATTGCATTTAGGCCCCAAATAAATGTTCATCCTGTGCGGCTTGATTTTAGAAGCCGGTGAAAATTTATTTCGGGATTTTTGGAGTCCGTTTAGTATTCCTTTGGTTTTTTATTTCTGAGCGTAATTATTTTAAAAAAAAAGTCAGAACCGACTCTAGGCCGTAACCGGCCAGGACTCCACCTGGCCGGGCCTTTTTATAGCGCCGCCGAGGCCCGAGGCCAGCCCAGCCGCGCCCCGCCCCCGAAACCCTAACCCTAGGCCGCCGCCCCGCGCCGCCGCCGCCGCGCCGCCCCGCGCCACCGCCGGACCTCGCCTCGCCGCCGCCGGAGGTAGCTTTTCTCGCCGCCATTTTTTTTAGAAAACCGATTGGTTTTCCGTCGGTTTTGTTCATTTTTTTAGTTTTGGTTTTTTTAAATAGATCGGTTTTCCGGTTTATTTAATTAGCAAGCGTTCGCCCGTTCGTTCGTTTAACGAACGTTCGTCGTTTTTCTTTTTCTCGGATTAAATCCGCGATTTTTCTGATCGCGATTCCTGATCCGATTTTCGTTTTAGTCTAACTTTTCGCTCGTTTATCGGAATCAGGCGATTCAAGCGCCTGGAGTTTCATCTCGAAACCCTCTTCCGTTTAACCAACTTAAACAAGTTTTTGCCACTGTAAAAATTGCCCTAGATCCAGAATAGTAAACGAGGCCTGTTTCTTTTACCGTTTGTCTTTCGTTGCTTCGTTCGATTTGATTCTTTTTGCCAACCGGAGTTCTTAAGTTGAACTTTCTGGTTAGATCTATTATTCGAGTTTTACCTTTGTATTAGTTGAGTACTTATTGTATGCTTGTTTGTTTGCGATAGAGTACCCAGAGTGCGTCGCTTGCTACTTCGAATCGCTAGGTTTTGCAGATCATCAACAAGGCAAGTATCACTTTGATCATATCCCTTTCATACCCAGTTTTTATGCATTTAGTTTCACCCTCAAGCATTGCATGTGTAGGATTGATAACATGTGGGTATTGGGAAGTAGTTGATGAGGTAGGAACCTATTACCCTGCATTCAAACCTTTGGGAGTTACATCTACGTTACTTATTATGCCATGCTATGCTAGTAGACGTGGATTGGGTGAGTAAAATCCATGACAGATGTGAGATTGTTAATTTAATGGTTTACTTAAGGTGGCAACTTAAATACACATCTGGGTGGATTGAGGCACCTGGGTATTCCAGCGATTGCCTGTTTTTCTTTATGGACCGCCACCCAGGCTCAAAGGGATCATGAGATTATTCATGCTAGAAACTTTCGTGTGCAGCCACAAGCTACTATGGGCTCTAGCATAGTTGAGTAGGTTGTGCGAACTCTTACAGTGGTAGGCTAGAAGATGTAGGGGAAAGTAGGTGTAACGGTCTACCCGATCGTAAGGTGCTACCGCTTCTGAAAGACTATGTCTCGGTCATCCGCTTCTCAAACACCAAGTAGTGCGAGAAATCAAACGAAGGTGCTCGAGTCTTGTGGGGAAAAGTGTGCAAACCTCTGCAGAGTGTATAAACTAATCATGGTTAGCCGTGTCCCCAGTTATGGACATCTTGAGTATCTAGTACCTGGATTATCATGTGAATCTCATCATGTTACTCTAAAGTTAATTGTTGGGTTTTGTTTAATGATGATGCTTAATTGGGATTGAGAATGCTGTCAACCATTCTCAATGTTTAACAACTACCTTGATAGTTAAATAAAATTTATTCCTTTGCAGTAGGGAAAAATTGGCTTTACGCAAATCTGTAACCATAGAGCTTTCCACCAGCCAAATATGCATATAGTATAACTTTATTCTTTCATTACTCTCTATGTGTTACATTGCCAGCTTATTCCATGTGCTGACCCGTTTAGGGCTGCAACGTTAGTGTTGTAGACTTTTCAGACGACGATTAAGGTGCCTTTAGGTCGTGGTTCTATACTCAGTGATGCCGTTGGAGTTGATGGACTCACTTATCTTCCAAGCCTTCCGTTGTTATTGTTATTAGATGGCCTTAAGCCATATTTATTGTAATAAGTGTTCTTTTGAGACACTCGATGTAATAAGTGTGTGATTGCTACTCTGTTATAAATCCTTCAAGTACTGTGTGGTGTCAGCATTACTGATCCAGGGATGACACCTGAGCACAGAGATTGGACCGTTTGAGGTCTGGTCTCTACAAGATGGTATCAGAGCACACACTGACTGTAGGACACGACCACTAAGCTAAAAGACCTAGATCACTACTCACTCTCTTCTCTTTCCGACTTCTCATCTGTTCTACTCTTTTAGGATGGCGGATGCAAGGAACAAGTTCACGCAACCGGATGAAGATACACCCTTTGGACGTCACTTGAAGGAAGTCACTAGATACATGAACATAGGAGTACCAAGCTTCACCGGAACCTACAATGCCACTCTACCTGAAGAAGAGCGCTGGAGGATTCAAGTTCAAGTTTCAAGAAGGACGTTCATGAAAGAGCATGGCATCTCACATCGCCATGGGACGCATTGGAGAAGTTTACCGCAATGATCTCAAGGATACTATCTACCAGATTTGTAGGCGCCGAGATGAGCACTGGGAGATGATCAGCACCAGGAAGGATAGATCAGTTGCAGCTTTTATCCAGGAGTTAAACCAACACATTCGACATCAGGGAACCAGATGTGTGCCGACATGATAGATCTGAAGAAGGCAAGGACAAGAATCAAGGAACTGGAGGAAGAACTATAGGCTACACGTGAAGATTATGAAGAGGAAATCGAAGTATTAGTGGAGAAGAATGACGATCTGATCAATAAGATTGGAATATTTATGGGAGGCCCTACACCAATAGAAGAAGACAAAGAACCCAATGAGATTCGCCCGGAAGACTACATCATCATCGATGACACCGACTCGGATCCAGATGATAGCGATGAGGACTATGTTGATGAAGCTGGAGCAGATATCATGGAGTCTGCAACCGAAGAATATTTCTAGTAGACCACCACAACAGTAGTAGTAGTCCACCATGTAAATATAGTAGTCTGAGCTTTTTTTTTGCGATAGTTAGATCGATTGTATGCCCTTGTTTGATTGATTGAATGAAGTGAGTTGTTTGCTTTTGTCTCATGTGCATATGGGTAGTGTTTTCTCTTTAGACCCCCTCTATTCTTAAATCTCATCTTTTCTAAACCCTCAGATGCCTCCGAGACGTGACCCCGGATTTACCTTCCCACCGGAGCTCACCCAGTTGATCCAGCAGAATGCAGTTGCTAGTCCAGAATCAGAATCAGGGGAACAACAACAACCCACCACCACCACCACCTGTTGATCACTTAGCCCGTTTTCTTAGGCTGCATCCGCCGGTGTTTTCCAGTAGCACCGAGCCGATAGTAGCAGATGATTGGCTCCGCAAGACAGCTAGAGAGTTGACCACGGCAGGATGCACAGATGCGGAAATGGTGAAGTTTATCGCACATCAGCTTGAAGGACCCGCAACATCATGGTGGGAGAATTTCACAACCACTTTCCCTGTCGACACTGTCACGTGGGACCAGTTTCAGCAGGCTTTTCGTACTGCCCATGTTTCAGCAGGAGCTATGGCCATGAAGAAGCGAGCGTTTAGCAACTTGCGCCAAGGAGGACGGACAGTTGGCCAGTATGTGGAGGACTTTAGTAAGCTAGCACGTTATGCCCCAGATGACGTCGCTACGGATGCAACTAAGCAGGAGAAGTTTCTGGAAGGACTGAATGATGAGTTGAGCATGCAGTTGATGGTAGCAACCTTCAACAACTACCAGGAGTTGGTAGATCGTGTTGTCATGATTGAAGGGAAGCAGCAGCAGATTAAGAGTCGCAAGAGGAAGTATGGACAAGGAAAGTACAATTCAGGAGCTCAGCAGAAGCCACGTTTTACCCCTAGACCGGGAGGACATTTTCAGCATACCCATGAAGGAGGTAGCTCGCACAACCACAATGGCACCAAGAATGGTAATGGGAATGGAGGAAGCAACGGCCAGAACCGCACCAACCCATCAACCCTAGCCAAGAAATACCTGAGCCAAGTCACTTGTTTCAAGTGCCAGAAGACCGAACATTATGCCAACGAATGTCCTGGATCACATAATGGTAATGGCAATGGAAGCTCTGGAAAGAAGCCGAACCCTTTCTGTCGTGGTTTTGTCACGGCAGATGTCCTAGAGAAAGGACTTAGTCGTGGAGCCATCGCGACGGGTTAGCTTGAAGGGGTTAAAGCGGACACAGGGACGCAAGGGAGTTTATACTAGTTCGGCCCCTTCGATGAAGGTAAAAGCCTATGTCTAGTTGTGATGGAATTGATGGGGGTTTCGATGACTAGGGAGCAAACCAGCTTCGCCTATGTCTCGAGTTGTTGTCTGTTATCCTTGAACCGCCGCCGGGTTGTCCCCTTATATACACGGGTGACTCCCGTCGGCTTACGGAGTCCCAATACCGGCTCATAGATGTGTCCGGTTTGGTCTCTACTTATTCCTAACTTACAATACAAGTTAACCACTAACGCCGGTTTATGGCTATAGGCCTTGAACCGACCATGGGCCTTGAGCCCTCCTCTTGTTTTCTTGGGCTTTAACATACTTAACTACTGACGAAGTTAACCCGGTCCAGATAGGCCGGTTTACACCCAGTAGTAATATCCCCAACATTAGGCCCCAGATTGATTTGAACAGGTTCATGTCAATCCTTTAACAAAAGCTTCATCTTCAACATCTTCTCATAAATTGGTAAACCGCCATGATGTCATCTTCTCTGATTGCTCTAAACCGGAGTGAGATCACCTGTCATAACGAAGCTATCCATTATGCTTGTTTGTTTAATAGATCAGCGGAAATCGAGGCGACAGCTCCGTTTCGTGGCCCCTTGATTGTCGCGCCTGACACATGTTCTTTTGCCTTATAAATAGGACCGAAGGGTCATTTCTTTTCTCCTTCCGTGCCTTCTTTGTCTTCATCGCGTCGCCAGCCTCGGAGCTCCGCCGCCGCCGTCGACCTCTGCCTCAACCTTGGCCGCTGCATCAACCTAAGCGCACCAGAGCATCACGGCAACCTTCCGCATCTTCCTCAGCTCTGGTAAATCTTCCATCCTTTCCCACGCAGATCTGACCTAGGGTTTCGTAGTTCTTCAGTGTTCATCGTCTGCCTCTTGCTCATACGATAGATCTTTAGATGGCTCCGCAAATCTTTATTCTGTGCAATGGTAGCTATTTACCTTTCGCCTTCACTTGCACATCTCAAAACCATAGATCTATATGTACGTCTTGTTCATTGATTCGGTACTGCTCCCTTTGGACCTCTGAATATTTATCTTTTTTCTGAACTTGCTTCAGATCCATCGCTGTAGAGAAATCTTACGAAATCTGTTTCTGTAAACTTACTCCTCTGCTTCAATGTTTAAACCCGGCGGTTTAACCTTGTAGGAAAAAATTGTCAAACCGGTTTATACCATTAGTCCCCTTGTTGAACCGCCAGATGTTGTTGCTTCATAAAACTCCGGTTCAGATAGATCGGTCTCCAGTTTAACATTGCACATACCGATATACCTTGATCAAATGTATTTTTGAACCGAGATCTTCTACCTTGTAGATTCCATCATAGCCAAGCAAGGATATGAATGCAATTGGGTTCCTTCTCGCGTCACAGAGGCTCAGCTGGACGATCTAGTCTTGATCAGCGCTTTAGGCAGCAAAGATACCATTCATTGGAGGGCTCCTGGCAAAGAATGCCCTCCCACTTCTCAAGAAGGAGAAGTTGTTGTTTTTGTAGATCACTTAGCTCGGGGCTTTAAACCACCCGGTTCTAAATTTTACCGAGATGTTTTGGCCGATTTCCAACTCCATCCCCAAGATACTGGCCCCAGTTCTGTTACAAATATGTGTCACTTCCAAGTGCTCTGTGAAGCGTTCTTTCAAGAGGAGCCCACAGTGGAATTGTTCCGAGACCTTTTCCATCTAAACCGCCGTACTGAGTTTACTGATGGCTCCAATACGGAGTTGGGTGGCGTGGCGATCCAGAAAAGGAAAGAGGTCACATACCCTCATGCCAAACTGCACAGCCACCCCAAAGAGTGGAATCAGACATGGTTCTACTGCAAAGATACCTCCCCTGCTGGTGAGAATCCCTTGCCCGCTTTCGTCCGGAGCGGCTCAGCAATACACACCCTTTTCCGCAAAGATTGACTGCCCAGGAGAGAAGCAAATATGCTCCTCAACTGTCGAAGTTTAGAGCCTTTATGGCCAACGGTTTAACAGGGGTTGATCTCGCTCGCTGTTGGATATCCTGGAGCATACTGCCCCTTAGTCAGCACTCCGGTTTGATGTGTGAATATACCGGCAATGTTGATGACCCACTACGACATTCCAGAATCCAGCTCACCGATGAAGAAATCACAGAAGCTGTGAATAAGATGCTGAATGAACCAGAACATATCTGTGCTAAAAACGGCCTGCTTCCCTTCTGTGCCACCAACAAACCGCCAACTGTAAGACCTTGATTTTTCCTTTTGCTGAATCAATTATTGATACATCTGGTCATCGTTTAATATCAGTGTCTATGTAATCAGGGCAATGATCCGTTTTGGATCAAGAAATTGCCGCAGGAGAAACCGGAAAAGCCAGACAAACCGGAAAGAGCAACCCGGCAAAAGACTAAAGCTGTAAAGAAGACTGCCCACAGGAAAAGAACTACTGCATCTTCTAATCCGGCCCCTAATGATGATGTGGATAATACGGACCTTGAGGTAGAGCTTGACTCACTTGGCTTATTTTTCATACGTCTTATTGATGATGATAGTTGTCAGGATGATGCCGAAGCCAGCCACGCTGATGCTGTAGAGGTAATTATTCTCTCTTCCGATTCAGAACCTTTGCCTTCGCTAAAAATCCGTCAGGCAAACCGGAAAGTTAAATTTTCTCATCCTCTTGCTTATTTGGATCCAAATTTCTTATGAAGACCCAACAGCATGAAGCTCGTCACACAACCCGGCACAACAGCCAAGTAGTTACCTCCGCCGATTTACCGAACAGTCCGGTTCGGAAACGCCGTTCAGAGGTCTCTAAGTTGCTTGTCAGTGATTGTCCTAAAGCGGGCTGCTTTCGCCAACCTCTTAATCCATCTGACTCCGATTACCAGGTTACTTCCCACTCATCCTCTGGCGAGTCATCGGCTACTCAGCTGCCACCGCTCAAAACGGTGCTTGGGTAAGCTATGCTTATTATGATACTTACCGCACATTGCCTTAGAACATATGTTGTATGGGATTTTGTTATTCTTTCTAGGGCCAAACCTAGGCCAAGCAAGAAGGCCCGCCTGGACAAAGCGGCCGAAGAAGATGCCGTTCTTGAGCCAGGCAAGACACCCGATCTTGAAGCGGCTATTCCTGAGGATATACCCAACGATCCACCGCAGTAAGACGATGATCTTATTGCTGAAGAGAGACCTACTGATGCCTCAGGTCCTGTCAATCAGCCCACAGGCTCCATCCGGATTGAGAGATCCACCGGTCCAGCAAAACCTACTGACAAGCCAACAGCCCCAGTGCAAACCGGCGATACTCAGGAAGATGAGGTTGTCATTACTGGCACTGGCCATACCGAGCCAAGCAATCCTGTTGCTTTGTCCAAACATTCTGCCAAGGAAGAATTTGCTGCCTTTGGTAAAGGCAAGTGGAATGCTGATCTGGCAACTTACGCTGCTCTGAACGCCCAAGATATCCATTCCGGCTACCTGAACCGGCTGTATGCCAGCTGTGACTATGAAGCCAGTCTGATTAATATGATGAAGGATAAATACGAGGTAACATCCATACGCTCTTTCTTGCTTGTATGCTTCAATATTTACTGACTCTCCTTAGCCCCCAAGGGCCGGTTTGTAATCTTCTTTCAAACCGGGACTTACTAACATAAATCTTAATACTTTGAACTTTTGCCGATGTAGCCCCCAAGGGCCGGTTCAACTTAGCGTAGTTAAACCGGTACTTTAAGTAATTGAGATTGCCATATCAGCATAAATATATGAGCAAATAGCCATTAGCCTCCAAGTGCCAAGTTGAATACTTGTATTGATCTTGGGACTTTGCAAGCAATTGAAAGATGAAGATCGAATATGCATTAGCCCCCAAGTGCTAAGTGCATAACTTGTTATGTGATTGGTACTTGAATCCTTATACCGATTTGTTGAAGCATATATCTGTATGCATGCAGGCGGAGCTGAAGACGAAAGAAAACCAAGTCGCCGATCTCCAAGAAAACCTGAAAACCCAACAGGCTGAAATCTCCAAAGCAAAAGAGAAATTGGCCAGCGCTTTAAGCGCCATGGAACAGTTTAAGGAGAGCTTCAAGAAGAAGCGGGCGGATTGGGCCACTGAAAAGTCCGCTTTGATCAAACGAGCAGAGCATGCCGAGGCTGCACTAAAACCAGTGGCGGA
This sequence comes from Triticum dicoccoides, assembly GCF_002162155.2. Taxonomy (NCBI): domain Eukaryota; kingdom Viridiplantae; phylum Streptophyta; class Magnoliopsida; order Poales; family Poaceae; genus Triticum; species Triticum dicoccoides. The sequence goes on from NC_041380.1 coordinate 40,956,152, forward strand.
TGAACTGACCAGCATAAAGCGGCACGTGCATGCCATGACTACTGCTATCTTTGGTAAGCCAGTTTGCCTTCTGAATTGGCTCTGCCTTCTTATAGAGTCGCCGGTTTATTAACCCTTTATGGTATTTCAGGGACACGCATTGGTCACTTGGGGTCAGATGTGCGGAAGAAACTGAAAGCCGCCTATACATTGGTTGAACAATTGTATACTGGTGCCCAGCGGATCATCTGTACCGCATCTCATAACAAACCGGCACCCACTTTGATTCAAGATACTCTGATGAAACTGTCGGTGCTTCCTGCCCGGGTTGAAGAGCTGAAGAAATCTGCTGCTCGAACCGGTGCAATCAATGCCTTAATCCGGGCAAAAGCCTGGGTGCCGGATTTTGATCCTATTGAAGCGGCTCAGGGCTATCCCAGCTTGAAGGAAGACGGGTCAGAATTTGGTGAAGCGAATCTGCGAGCAATAAACCAGGAGGTACATCCGCTAGCTTGTCAATTGGCTGAAGAAGCAGACTTGTCTCATTATCAAGCCCAATATGACAGTCAAAATAAGCGAATAGCTGCACCAATCCATGAATCGGAAAATCTGATCCCTCCAATCCGTAAGCATACTTACGCTCCCGATATTGACCCGTCATTGCTGATCCATGATGAAGCTGTTTTTCAAGCATTAATGGGAATCGACTGGACAACTGTGGATTTCCAGCCACTGGGTAGAGAAACGGAGGCTGAAGCGGCGCAGGATGACCCACAACCATCAGGCCAGGCTGGTGACCAAGCTTGAACCGGAAGCCGGTTTTAAAACTGCCTCTCCTTTGCGAAAAACAATTATATTATTATGGGCACCATGTTGCCTTGTAATAGGCTAGCTGATACTTTTGATGTTGATATGCCTTCGTGCATAATTTGTTCTTCCTGTGGTGATGAACTTTTCAAAGCACTTTCTGAAATGAGAAATTCGTCAAGTGCCACCGTAGTTGTACCGTCAGGCGGAATATGATGTCTGCATATGTGAAATCAAAACATCCAAAACAAAATTTTAAGTATATGATCAAAATTTTGAGATACATAATACCTGCAATTGTTGAGCGTGAAGTTGGCTTGGCCAACCTTGAAGCGGAGTTTTGCAAACCCACACTATTGAGGAGATAACAGCTCCTGTATATATATATGACTCTGGTTTATCATGTAAACCGTGCTGGGTTATAATAAACATCGTGTTACTCCATAAGAGGATGTTAACAACAAGGATCAAACCGGGCAAATAGTCTATGGATTGACATGAACTGTGTTCCGTCAATGGATTGGTTGAAAACTTTGTTAGTTTTAAAAAGAAGGCAATGAAAAAGAAAAAAGAATCTAGCAAAGAAAAAATGCAAAGCAAAAAGCAATGAGAAAACCGTTTGCAAAAAAGATTTATTTGAGCTGATCAAATGGCGTTACCATGGCCGAACACGACCAAGCTCCCGTTAGGTGTAACTATGGTTCTAGTCAGCCAGGTCCCCAAATGAAACCGTGGCAGTTATGCCGACCAAGTGGCATGGCGATGGTTCGGGTTCGACCAAACCCCCAAGTGATTCGGTGGCCTTAGGCCGATCAAGAGGCATGAGTGGTTCAGACGTGACCAAGTCCCCAAGTGATCTGGTGGCTCTCGCCTATCAAGAGGTATGGTATTGGTTTGGACACGACCAATCCTCCAAATGATATAACATGATGCTTTTAGAAAAGCGAACTCAAGGGGTAAACTGGAAGCCGCTTTAGAACAACTCCGTGTAACCACACATGATGTAAAAGAACAAATACCCCGCTTTAGCTGAGGTTCCGGTTTATTATAGTTAATATATACATCGTTGTAATATGTACATAAGTAGAACCAATGGCTCAGGTATAATAAGGCCGAAGATGAGCTATGTTTCACGGCCTGTTGGTCTCCTCCTATGATGTACATGAGTCCTTATGTTCTCGAATATCGATCAGATAGTATGACCCGTTGTGCAGATTCTTGCTGACCACGAAAGGCCCCCCCCAAGGTGGGGATAACTTATGCATATCAGTCTGATCTTGAATGAGCCAAAGCACCAAATCTCCTTCCTGGAAGGTTCTGGTTCTGACTCGACGACTGTGATAACGACGAAGATCCTATTGGTAAATCGCTGATCGGGCGGCTGCCATGTCACGCTCTTCATCCAACCGGTCCAAAGCATCTTGCCGTGCCGTTTCGTTGTCCGCTTCAATATAAGCCGTCACACGAGGTGAATCATGACGGGTATCAATGGGGAGAACTGCCTCCGCTCCATAAACCATGAAGAACGGTGTGTATCCTATTGACCTGTTGGGTGTTGTATTGATGCTCCACAACACAGATGGTAATTCTTCTACCCAACAACCCGGTGTCCTCTGCAAAGTAACCATGAGCCGGGGCTTGATGCCTCTCAAGATCTCTTGATTAGCTCTTTCTGCTTGACCATTGGACTGTGGGTGTGCCACTGATGAAACGTCGAGCCGGATGTGCTCTCGTTCGCAGAACTCTTTCATGGCACCTTTGGACAAATTGGTACCATTATCTGTGATGATACTGTGTGGAAAGTCAAATCGGAAAATCACTTTTTTAATGAACTGAACCGACGTGGCCGCATCACACTTGCTAACAGGTTCTGCCTCCACCCACTTTGTAAACTTGTCAACCGCCACCAGGAGGTGGGTCTTCTTATCTTTGGACCTTTTGAAAGGCCCAACCATATCCAGCCCCCAAGTCGCAAATGGCCAAGTAATTGGAATCATTCTCAATTCTTGAGCTGGTACATGAGCATGTCTTGAGAACTTTTGGCAACCATCACATCGTCTGACCAGATCCTCTGCATCAGCATGAGCAGTTAACCAATAGAAACCATGGCGAAACGCTTTAACCACCAGAGATTTTGAACCGGCATGGTGACCACAATCCCCTGCGTGGATCTCACGCAAAATTTCACGGCCTTCTTCAGGAGACACACAGCGTTGAAATGCCCCTGATACACTGCAATGATGCAACTCGCCGTTGATAATAGTCATGGACTTGGATCACCGGATTATCTGTCTGGCCAGAGTCTCATCCTCTGGTAACTCGCCCCGGTTCTTGTACGCCAAGTAGGGAAGCGTCCAATCTAGAATAACATGAAGAGCTGCCACCAATTGAGCTTCCATGTCAGGACCCCGACTCGATGTCACATCGATCTAGCCGGTAACACCTCATATCCCTTTGCGGCCTCACGCACGGTACCCCCACGGGTGTCGCCTTACCTTTGCCCGGGACCGTTTGCGCCTTTTGGCTCACGTATATGATAGTGTCGCTAGCATCCATATGATAAGGAGCCCGGGCTGACATGACTAGTCGTAAACCCAAAGTGGCACAGACTTACAGGGACAGGCATCCATGACCCAGCTTCGAACGTGTCGGTCATCAGCAAGTGGGTCCGGGCTGTAGCACTGGGCTAGCAGGACTCCGGTAAACCGGGCTGTAGCGGGCTAACAGGACTCCGGTACTCAAAGCGTGACATTTCCCAGAAGGGACAGACACAGGAACGAAGAAGGACACATGCCGGCCAGCCTAAGTGTTCCAGAGCAGTAGCAAGCTACCATGGCCCAGCGGTAACACTAGGAGACATTTCCCGGTAAGAGAGGCTACTAAAGATAAACAACTAGATAGTCAGATCCCACACATACCAAGCATTTCAATCATACACACAATATGCTCGATATGTGCAAATACAACGAAGCATCACAACATGACTCTACGACACAAGTACTTTATTTAAGGCTCAGGGAGCCATACATAACATACACAAAGGTACGGGTCTCACAACCCAACATACAAGTCATACAGTCATACAAACCAGCAGCGGAAGTAACTTGTCTGAGTACAGACAACTAATAAAATAAAAGAGGCTTGGAAAGCCTAGCTATACTGCGTGGTCCTTCACAAGCTCAGGGTCACCACCTGGGTCTTTAGCCTACTCGTTGATGTCAACGTCTACATAGAACCCATCAGAAGGGGTTGCAGCGTCTTCTGTAAAAATGTAAATTATAGCAACATGAGTACAAAGGTACTCAGCAAGACTTACATCAGATCCTACATACATGCTTAGTATCAAGAAGGGTTGGTGGAGTTATTGCAGCAAGCCAGCTTTGACTCTTGGCTAGGCTATCCTACGATACTCCAACTTGAAATGGTTTTGCGCACAGGAGTCCACTACTCACCACTTCAATACACTACCGAGGATCCACCTCCGTCTTCCTACGGAAGAGCCATCCTCGGCACTCACACTTATCTTGAGGCTTTTAACAGTTTCCATTTACTTGTCTATGAACTGTATAGGCAACCAAGTAGTCCTTTACCGCGGACGCGGCTATTCGAATAGATTATGATAACCCTGCAGGGGTGTACTTCTTCATACATGTTTCCACCACTTAGCGTCTGCACACGACATGTGCTCGGCAGACTTCAAGCGAAAGCCGACGTGGGTGTAGACCACGACCTACCTAAACACTTAAGCCTCTAGTCCAGGTTTATCGCCTATTCAGGTTCCATCCGCAGGGAGTCCGGCCGGGGTTTCCCATACGGCCCCGAACGATGTGAACAGGGTTCCCGAGATACCTAACGGGTATTCGGTACACCCGGCCACGTACTTACCGCATCACAGCCCACCCCTACGGTCAGCGCTGTCCACGGCCTCCAGTAGGCTACAAACACCAGAAACTACTTGCAACTCCTGGACAGAGAGCTAGGGTGAATAAGAAGTCGAGCGGGGTCATATTTCAGGGCCCAATGCATGGTAGTAGCTGTATCTTAAATCACGCATACAGATCTCAGTGCTTAAGGTCGGCTTCAATGAAACAACCCACCATGTACTCCTACATGTCCTCTCATCGATACCTTTACCAAATCGTGTTCACCACACCACTCTCATTACCGACATAATTATTTCACTCTAGCCCATCACCCAGATGAACCAGACCTGACACGACTCTAAGCATAGCAGGCATAGCAAGGTAGGAACAACACATACATATGGCTCAATCAACTCCTACACATGCTAGTGGGTTTCATCTAGTTACTGTGGCAATGACAGGTCATGCAGAGGAAATGGGTTCAACTACCGTAGCACACAGCAGTTTGAATCGCGTTGTCTTAATGCAGTAAAAGAGAGCAGGAGCGAGAACATGGGATTGTATCGATATGATCAAATGGTTGGTTGCTTGCCTGATGGTTCGATGCACTGATACGGTTCTTCGTTAGGGTAATCACGGTACTCCTCGGAGGCAGAACCTGTCGCAAAGGACACCGATACACAACCATCACCAAACAATGTGCAACAATATATGCATGAAACATGGCAATATGAGTGTGTTGGGCTAATGCAACTAAAACCAGAAGGGTTTGAGCAAATTTGAATCAAGGATTCAAATTTCAAATTCAAATATGGCCTTTTAAAGTGCTTTTCCTTGTTCTGCTTAAAACATCAATTTAACTTGTTTGATCATGCATGAAAATAGTACAGATGGATAGATTGGATTTTTCTGATCATTTTTCATATATAATTTCCAATTTGGAGTTACAGAATAAAAGTTATGAATTTTTGAAGTTTAAATTATATTCTGGAATTTCCTGATTAAATTAAATCCAGAAATTATAGTTATTGCGCCAGCATGACGTCATCATGACGTCAGTGGTCAACTGCGGCTGGCTGAGGTCAAACCTGACGTGTGGGGCCCACACGTCAGTGACAGGGGGGTTAAACAGGGTTAAATTAATCCTAATTACTAATTAGTGGCGCTGGGGCCCACTGGTCAGTGTCAGGGGGTTAACTAACAGTGGTTAGCGCTAATCCTAATTAGCTACAGGGCTGGGCCCACCTGTCAGGGACTCAGGGGGGTCCTGCCGTGGTCAAGGTGGGTCAAACCCACCGGCGACGTGACGCCGGCGAGGCCCGAGACGGCGGCGCGATGCGGGATCGCGCTACAGGGCACGGGCGAGGCCGTTCTTGGGCTCGTTGGGGAGCTCTTGCTCCCGCGCGTCGAACGGTGGTGGTGGCCGAGCCTGGGGTGGCCGGTACCGTCGATGGCGAGCTCGTGAGCGGCGGCCGGAGTTCGGGTGCGGTCGGAGTCGGCGTTGCAGGGTGTTTGGAGAGGCGTTGGTGCGTGCTGCGTGCTCCTAGTGAGGCGTGGAGCACGATAGTGTGCTCGGTTGGGCGCTACGGTGACCGTGGCCACGACGGCGACATCGCCGGCGGCGTGGAGCTCTCAGCCAAGGTGGGGCTAGGGCCTAGAGGTCGAAAGAGACCCGGGAAGAAGGGGGAAACGACTCGGGGGCTCACCGCGGTTGCAGTGGGCGTCGAAGCGGGCTCGGAGACGCGCTGGAGACGGCGAATTCGTCGGCGATGATGGTCGGAGCCCGAAGAGGGGAACGGCGACGTGGCGGCGATGCAGGGCTTCCGGGGGCCCGTGGAGCGGTGGGGAAGAAGAGGGGGTTGTGGCGGAGCTTCTGAGCTAGTCGGGGGAGCGAGGGGTGGCCGGAGATGGCTGCTATGGCGAACGGCGGCGACGGTGGTGTTCGGCCGTG
>NC_041380.1:40963760-40973376 GCF_002162155.2 Triticum dicoccoides
TATGCATTAATTCCAAATGCCCAAAATAAATGTCCATGAGCCACTAAAAATATTGGTTTGATTTTTATCTCTGTCCAATATTTTCAGAGAGCAACATGAGCATTTTCTTGGACCTTCTTGGAGAAATTTTTATTTGGGTTATTTTCAAAATGATTCGGAGGGTTTCACAAATCCCCATTTCAAGTTAAATGGAATTTTAAACATGATGCACACACTCTAATGCATGACTAGCTAGGGTGTGACAACTCACCCCCACTCAAAAGAATCTCGTCCCGAGATTTGGGTTCCTCCGGAAAGAAGGCGGGGTACTCGAGTCGAAGACGATCCTCCCTTTCCCAAGTTGCTTCATCTTCAGAATGGTGCGACCATTGTACTTTGAGGAACTTGATGTTCTGGCGTCGAGTGGTACGCTCGGCCTGATCGAGGATACGAATGGGGTACTCTCGATATGTAAGATTATCCTGGAGATCAAGCGTTTCGTGGTCCACTTCACGGATAGGATCCGAGAAGCAACGCGTGAGTTGAGAAACGTGGAAGACATCGTGGACTCTGGAGAGATGCGGAGGTAGTTCCAACTGGTAGGCAACTTCTCCTCGTTTGGCGAGAATGCGAAAAGGTCCAATGTAACGAGGAGCCAATTTGCCTTTGATACTGAAACGATGGGTTCCCTTCAGAGGGGTAACCCGAAGATAAGCCTTCTCGTCAACCTCGAAAGTCATAGCCTTATGTTTTCGGTCATATTGACTCTTTTGACGAGATTGGGCTGTTTTCAACTTTTCACGAACGATGCGAACTTGTTCTTCTGCTTCCTGAATCATATCCGGGCCAAAGAATTGTCTTTCCCCGGTCTCTGACCAGTTAAGGGGTGTTCGACACCGTCGTCCATAGAGAACTTCAAAAGGGGCTTTACCCAAGCTAGATTGATAGCTGTTGTTATAAGCGAATTCGGCAAATGGAAGGCACTTCTCCCAATCCATTCCGAATGAGATAACAGAGGCTCGAAGCATGTCTTCTAGAATCTGGTTGACGCGTTCCACTTGACCGCTCGACTGAGGGTGGAAGGCGGTGCTAAAGGAGAGACGGGTTCCCATAGCATTTTGGAAACTTTCCCAAAATCGAGAGGTGAAAAGACTTCCTCGATCCGAGTTAATTTCCAAAGGAACACCATGGAGAGACACTATTCAGGAGATGTATAAGTCTGCCAGCTGACTAGCGGTTATACTCTCACGAACAGGTAAGAAATGGGCTACTTTGGAAAGACGATCGACCACGACGAAAATAGCATTATTCCCTCTATTGGTCCTGGGAAAACCGGTAATGAAATCCATACCAATTTTATCCCATTTCCATTCAGGAATAGCTAAGGGTTGAAGGGTGCCAGCAGGCCGTTGGTGCTCTGCTTTTACACGACAACAAACATCGCAATTAGCAATATACTGAGCAATTTCTCTCTTCATCCTAGTCCACCAGAACCTCTGGCGTAGGTCCTGATACATCTTAGTACTACCGGGATGAATAGTGAGAGGAGATTCATGAGCCTCCTTAAGGATCAACTGCCGTAGATGCTGGTTCTTGGGAACCACTAGACGGTTCTCAAAGTACACAACACCATGATCATTTGTGGAGAAACAACTAGCACCTCCGCTAGCAATGTTCTCCTTGATCTTAGCTATTCCCTTATCTCGCTTCTGGGCAGCAATGATTTGATCCGTAAGAGTAGGTTTCGCCACCAAGGTGGAGAGAAATCCTTGAGGAACAATGTGAAGGTTAAGCTTCCGAAATTCCTCATGGAGAAGCGGTTGACTTTGTTGTAACATCAGATTGTTACAATAAGATTTACGACTTAGCGCATCAGCCATGACGTTGGCTTTCCCTGGGGTGTAAGTTATTCCTAAGTCGAAGTCTGTGATCAATTCAACCCAACGTCTCTGCCTGAGATTCAAATCCGGTTGGGTGAAAATATACTTCAGACTTTGGTGATCAGTGAATATTTCGCAACGATTACCGAGGAGGTAATGTCGCCAGGTCTTAAGTGCATAGACTACGGCTGCAAGCTCTAGATCATGAGTAGGATAATTCTCCTCATGTGGGTGCAATTGCCGTGAAGCGTAGGCAATTACGTGTCGATCTTGCATGAGAATGCAACCTAGTCCTTGTCGCGAGGCGTCGCAGTAGATAACAAAGTCCTTAGAGAAGTCTGGCGGTACCAGTACGGGAGCAGAAGTCAGGCGTCTTTTCAGTTCCTGAAAGCTGTGCTCACATTGTGGAGTCCACTCGAACTTCTTATCTTTCTTGAGGAGTTCGGTTAGAGGTTTAGCAACCTTGGAGAAGTTCTCGACAAAGCGACGACAATAGCTCGCTAAGCCCAGAAAGCTCCGAACTTGCTTGACCGATTCAGGTGGAGTCCAATTAAGGACGGCTTGAACTCGCTCAGGGTTAATAGCAATACCTTTACCAGATATTACATGACCCAGATAGGTCACTTCTGACAACCAGAATTCACATTTAGAAAATTTGGCATAAAGGCGATGCTCTCGAAGTTTCTGCAACACTAGCCTTAGATGTTCGGCATGTTCTTCCTCGTTCTTGGAGTAGATGAGTATATCATCGAGGTAAACCACGACGAATTTATCCAAATACTCCATGAAGATTGAGTTCATTAACCGAGAAAAGGTGGCTGGAGCGTTGGTTAAACCGAAGGACATGACGGTGTACTCGTATTGGCCATAACGAGTAACAAAGGCCGTTTTAGGAATGTCCCCGTTTCTGATTTTGATTTGATGGTAGCCCAACCTCAAATCCATCTTGGAGAAGACTGAGGATCCATCGAGCTGATCGTACAGGTCGTTGATCCTGGGAAGCGGATATTTGTTCTTAATTGTGACCAAATTGACAGGTCGGTAATCTACAACCATCCGGTCCGTACCATCCTTCTTCTTGACGAATAGGACGGGGCAAGCCCACGGAGAAGAGCTAGGTCGGATGAAACCCTTTTTCAAGGACTCATCGAGTTGTTTCTTAAGCTCGGCTAGTTCTAGGGGTGCCATCTTATAAGGTCTTCTAGCAATCGGAACGGTTCCTGGAATGAGGTCTATTACAAACTCAACATCCCTGTCAGGTGGAACACCTGGCAATTCCTCTGGAAAGACATCCGGGAAGTCACGGACTACCGGAATGTCCTCAAGGTCTGGCAAAGGGCTGGCGTTAAGAGAATATAATTGTCGCTTGGCTATTCGGGTCAAGACATTGACTATCTTTCCCGAAGGATGGGTGAGTTGAACAGTCCTAGAGAAGCAATCGATTTGGGCATGATGAGCCGACATCCAGTCCATACCCAGAATGATATTAATATCTGAAGATTTAAGGGCTATCAAAGACGCGAGGAAAACTAGTCTGTCGACTTGGATTTCATTTCCATAACTTACCCTAGAGGTCTGCCATCTAGAACCAGGGGTAGAAATTTCCATAGTGGATGGCATGTCACAGAATGCAACGTTATGCAAATGAGCATAACTTTCGGATATAAAAGAATGAGAGGCTCCTGTATCGAAAAGAACAGATGCCGGGTGGCAGTTAACAAGAAGCGTACCGAGAACGACGTTGGGATCCTCTTGAGCTTCTTCGGCAGAGATACAGTTGACATGGCCACGTGAAGCGGTGACCGGCTTGGCGTGGAATATTTTTCCTGTCGGCTTGCCACAGCCAACAGCTTTAGCAGATTGATTGGGGTTGGTCTGGGGACACTCACGCATATAGTGACCAGATTCCCCACACTTGAAACAAGTCACGGAACTGGTACGTGGAGGAGCATTGTTAGTTGGACCCCCATAGGGCTTGGCTGGAGCAGACTGTTGAACGGGGCGAGGCGCCTGGAAGGATGGCCTCGGTGTAAACCTGGGTGGCAGGGCGGTGTTGGGTACCCACACGCGGCGCTTCTGAGGACCAGCACCGGATGAGGAACCCATGTCACGGCCATGCTTGCGTGTTGCGTCATAGTCAGTCTGACCAGTTTCGGCACTGATGGCTTTGTTGACAAGTTTCTGAAAAGTTGTGCACTCATGCAGACGGAGGTCACGGCGAAGCTCAGGACTAAGGCCCTTACGGAACCTTGCTTGCTTCTTGGCATCGGTAGACACTTCCTCGGTTGCATATCGTGCGAGATTACCAAACTCCCTGCTGTAAGCATCCACAGAAAGTCGGCCTTGGGTGAAACTGCAAAATTCTTCACGTTTACGGTCCATGAGACCCTCCGGAATGTGATGTTCACGGAAAGCCTCGCTGAATTCAGCCCAAGTAGTGACATGGCCCGCTGGGCGCATAGCTCCATAATTCTCCCACCATAGACTGGCGGGGCCTTCAAGATGATATGCAGCAAAGGTGACCTTGTCAGCCTCCGCTACCAGCGCGGAACACAGTTTGTGAGTGATACTGCGAAGCCAGTCATCAGCGTCGAGAGGCTCGACGGAGTGGTGGAACGTGGGTGGATGCAATTTGATAAAATCACTGAGTGACACCACGTTAGTCCTCTGATGGTGTGCTGTGTTCTGTTCAATACGCTCCAACAAACGGTTAGTCTCCCGCTTGTTTCTCTCAGCTTCCATCATAACCTCGGCTAGGGAAGGAGGATGAGGCAGATTTTCATTCCTACCTTCACTGCCTTCGGCCTGCTCTTGAGAAGCAGGGTTAGCGCGCGTGTTGACCATCCTAGGTAAACAAGACAACGATTTAGTCAGGATGATAAGATTCCGACATAGGATAAAATGTAAGGAATAACTCGAAATGCAAGATGATCATCCGTATGACATGGTAGATACAGAAACTGCTTCTTTATTCCATCGTCATACACACCATACAGGGTTTAGTACAAGACCAAACAAAGTACTATTACGGTGAAAAGAGGATTACATCTCATCGGAGGCATTCCAAGCTCTTATACATTATTTTTCTACACCTGCGGAAGGAGTACAAACTAGGTCATATCCCACGAGTCACGCGGGACGATAGACGACACAGCTAGTGCGAACTAGTGATACTACCACTAGCTCAGACCGATCCGTAGTAGTCCTCGTAGAAGTCACCTCCATAGCCTGGAAGCTCAACATGATCATCTGGAAACAGACGGTCTCGCGGAGCTTGTGGACCATAGGGGCTAGGATGAGGCCTTGGACCAACAGACGGTGGCCTGCGGGGACCGCGAGGTGGGGTGATGCCTCCTACATCACGCCAAACCATCACGTCTGGCAGAGCAGATCTCACAGGATAGAGATCGCGCATATCTGAACATCCAGCTTGCACCGCCGGTGCGAACCGAGTCAAAGTGGCCCAGTGGTCAGCACGGGTATTGAAGAGCTCTAACCTTAAGGCCCGATTTTCACGGTCCTTATCCTCGAGCATCTCAGCAGTGGTGCGAGTCCGTGAATCCTCCTGAGTGGGGTCAGCATAAATAGCCTGGAGATACCCTTGTGCTCCCGGAAGTGATCCTGGCATATACCGGAAATCAGAGTCCCGAAATATACCAGATCTGACTCGCATAATGGTCATCATAGAGTAGGCGGCGTCCTGCACAGCCATCTCAATGGTAACCCTGAGTCCATAAGAGCAGTGAAGAGGCTCGGTGGATCCAGGATAAGATGGAAATATCCTGACAGTGCAGAGATACTGGCTTTGATTAAAATCTCGGAATTGCTCTTCGACCGTGTACTCAGGATACCAGCGGTATCCAGCCTCAGTCATTACCCTGACCAACTTGGCAGTATGGCCGGGTACATCTAGGCATCGAGTCAGGCGAACCACTTGATTGAGGTCGCGAGTGGCCATCTGAAAGCACAATCATAATGCAAGGCATTAGAATTTCTAGCAGAATTTCGGCAGCATAACAGCTGTAAATGCTCAAGAAGGATTTTGAGACATTTGACAAAGGATTACATACACACTCATCATCATCATATCAAAGTTCTGAATCCATTCTAACAACATAATGTGGTAGTAGAACTGAACTAGGCTTGTATCCATCAAACTTATAAGGTACTACTGATTAGTAACACGTGATCCTGATAGAGAGAACATATCCTAATTCCTTATCCCCCGGTAGAAGAATGGACTGACTCAGATCAGAATGTCATAAGATAAAGGAGTAAAAAGAGCCTTACGTTCCATCCCACAAACAATTCCCCTACATATAACTAAAGAATTTCTAGACTCAACATCGACCAGTTTGGCTTGGAGAACATACAGGCAGTCTGGCTCTGATGCCAACGCTGTCAGGACCCCGACTCGATGTCACATCGATCTAGCCGGTAACACCTCATATCCCTTTGCGGCCTCACGCACGGTATCCCCACAGGTGTCGCCTTACCTTTGCCCGGGACCGTTTGCGCCTTTTGGCTCACGTATATGATAGTGTCGCTAGCATCCATATGATAAGGAGCCCGGGCTGACATGACTAGTCGTAAACCCAAAGTGGCACAGACTTACAAGGACAGGCATCCATGACCCAGCTTCGAACGTGTCGGTCATCAGCAAGTGGGTCCGGGCTGTAGCACTGGGCTAGCAGGACTCCGGTAAACCGGGCTGTAGCGGGCTAACAGGACTCCGGTACTCAAAGCGTGACATTTCCCAGAAGGGACAGACACAGGAACGAAGAAGGACACATGCCGGCCAGCCTAAGTGTTCCAGAGCAGTAGCAAGCTACCATGGCTCAGCGGTAACACTAGGAGACATTTCCCGGTAAGAGAGGCTACTAAAGATAAACAACTAGATAGTCAGATCCCACACATACCAAGCATTTCAATCATACACACAATATGCTCGATATGTGCAAATACAACGAAGCATCACAACATGACTCTATGACACAAGTACTTTATTTAAGGCTCAGGGAGCCATACATAACATACCCAAAGGTACGGGTCTCACGACCCAACATACAAGTCATACAGTCATACAAACCAGCAGCGTAAGTAACTTGTCTGAGTACAGACATCTAGTAAAATAAAAGAGGCTTGGTAAGCCTAGCTATACTACAAGGTCCTTCACAAGCTCAGGGTCACCACCTGGGTCTTTAGCCTACTCGTTGATGTCAACGTCTACATAGAACCCATCAGAAGGGGTTGCAGCATCTTCTGTAAAAATGTAGATTATAGCAACATGAGTACAAAGGTACTCAGCAAGACTTACATCAGATCCTACATACATGCTTAGTATCAAGAAGGGTTGGTGGAGTTATTGCAGCAAGCCAGCTTTGACTCTTGGCTAGACTATCCTACGATACTCCAACTTGAAATGGTTTTGCGCACACGAGTCCACTACTCACCACTTCAATACACTACCGAGGATCCACCTCCGTCTTCCTACGGAAGAGCCATCCTCGGCACTCACACTTATCTTGAGGCTTTTAACAGTTTCCATTTACTTGTCTATGAACTGTATAGGCAACCAAGTAGTCCTTTACCGCGGACGTGGCTATTCGAATAGATTATGATAACCCTGCAGGGGTGTACTTCTTCATACATGTTTCCACCACTTAGCGTCTGCACACGACATGTGCTCGGCAGACTTCAAGCGAAAGCCGACGTGGGTGTTGACCAGGACCTACCTAAACACTTAAGCCTCTAGTCCAGGTTTATCGCCTATTCAGGTTCCATCCGCAGGGAGTCCGGCCGGGGTTTCCCATACGGCCCCGAACGATGTGAACAGGGTTCCCGAGATACCTAACGGGTATTCGGTACACCCGGCCACGTACCTACCGCATCACAGCCCACCCCTACGGTCAGCGCTGTCCACGGCCTCCAGTAGGCTACAAACACCAGAAACTACTTGCAACTCCTGGACAGAGAGCTAGGGTGAATAAGAAGTCGAGCGGGGTCATATTTCAGGGCCCAATGCATGGTAGTAGCTGTATCTTAAATCACGCATACAGATCTCAGTGCTTAAGGTCGGCTTCAATGAAACAACCCACCATGTACTCCTACATGGCCTCTCATCGATACCTTTACCAAATCGTGTTCACCACACCACTCTCATTACCGACATAATCATTTCACTCTAGCCCATCACCCAGATGAACCAGACCTGACACGACTCTAAGCATAGCAGGCATAGCAAGGTAGGAACAACACATACATATGACTCAATCAACTCCTACACATGCTAGTGGGTTTCATCTAGTTACTGTGGCAATGACAGGTCATGCAGAGGAAATGGGTTCAACTACCGTAGCACACAGCAGTTTGAATCGCGTTGTCTTAATGCAGTAAAAGAGAGCAGGAGCGAGAACATGGGATTGTATCGATATGATCAAATGGTTGGTTGCTTGCCTGATGGTTCGATGCACTGATACGGTTCTTCGTTAGGGTAATCACGGTACTCCTCGGAGGCAGAACCTGTCGCAAAGGACACCGATACACAACCATCACCAAACAATGTGCAACAATATGATGCATGCATGAAACATGGCAATATGAGTGTGTTGGGCTAATGCAACTAAAACCAGAAGGGTTTGAGCAAATTTGAATCAAGGATTCAAATTTCAAATTCAAATATGGCCTTTTAAAGTGCTTTTCCTTGTTCTGCTTAAAACATCAATTTAACTTGTTTGATCATGCATGAAAATAGTACAGATGGATAGATTGGATTTTTCTGATCATTTTTCATATATAATTTGTCCAATTTGGAGTTACAGAATAAAAGTTATGAATTTTTGAAGTTTAAATTATATTCTGGAATTTCCTGATTAAATTAAATCCAGAAATTATAGTTATTGCGCCAGCATGACGTCATCATGACGTCAGTGGTCAACTGCGGCTGGCTGAGGTCAAACCTGACGTGTGGGGCCCACACGTCAGTGACAGGGGGGTTAAACAGGGTTAAATTAATCCTAATTACTAATCAGTGGCGCTGGGGCCCACTGGTCAGTGTCAGGGGGTTAACTAACAGTGGTTAGCGCTAATCCTAATTAGCTACAGGGCTGGGCCCACCTGTCAGGGACTCAGGGGGGTCCTGCCGTGGTCAAGGTGGGTCAAACCCACCGGCGACGTGACGCCGGCGAGGCCCGAGACGGCGGCGCGATGCGGGATCGCGCTACAGGGCACGGGCGAGGCCGTTCTTGGGCTCGTTGGAGAGCTCTTGCTCCCGCGCGTCGAACGGTGGTGGTGGCCGAGCCTGGGGTGGCCGGTACCGTCGATGGCGAGCTCGTGAGCGGCGGCCGGATTTCGGGTGCGGTCGGAGTCGGCGTTGCAGGGTGTTTGGAGAGGCGTTGGTGCGTGCTGCGTGCTCCTAGTGAGGCGTGGAGCACGATAGTGTGCTCGGTTGGGCGCTACGGTGATCGTGGCCACGACGGCGACATCGCCGGCGGCGTGGAGCTCTCGACCAAGGTGGGGCTAGGGCCTAGAGGTCGAAAGAGACCCGGGAAGAAGGGGGAAACGACTCGGGGGCTCACCGCGGTTGCAGTGGGCGTCGAAGCGGGCTCGGAGACGCGCTGGAGACGGCGAATTCGTCGGCGATGATGGTCGGAGCCCGAAGAGGGGAACAACGACGTGGCGGCGATGCAGGGCTTCCGGGGGCCCGTGGAGCGGTGGGGAAGAAGAGGGGGTTGTGGCGGAGCTTCTGAGCTAGTCGG
>NC_041380.1:40973715-40983900 GCF_002162155.2 Triticum dicoccoides
CGGGGGAGAGTGAGAGAGAGCAGGGGGGGAGGCGTGGCGTCGTCCGGGGCATCGAGCGAGGAGGGGAGGGCAGGCAAGCAGGGAGAGAGGTGGCGTGGCGCGGTGGCGCGCGCGCGCGCCGGCCACACTCCCCTCCCTCTGTCGGGACGAAGACGACAGAGGAGGGAGACGGGCTGGGCCGCCTGCTGGCTGGGCCGGCCAGCTGGATGGGCTGCACAGGGAGGAGCCCAGGTAAGCTTCTCCCTTTTATTTTTTTCTGTTTTCTAATTTCTGACATTTGTTTTGATTTAAATAATATATTAAATCATTTATTTAACTTATGCCAATTTTTGCAGGGGCTAGATATATTATTCCAGAGCTCCTTTAGAAATGGCATAATATTTGGACCATATTTCATATATATAGAAATATATTTCCAATGCAAATATTTATGCATTAATTCCAAATGCCCAAAATAAATGTCCATGATCCACTAAAAATATTGGTTTGATTTTTATCTCTGTCCAATATTTTCAGAGAGCAACATGAGCATTTTCTTGGACCTTCTTGGAGAAATTTTTATTTGCGTTATTTTCAAAATGATTCGGAGGGTTTCACAAATCCCCATTTCAAGTTAAATGGAATTTTAAACATGATGCACACACTCTAATGCATGACTAGCTAGGGTGTGACATTCCAGATCAGGAATAGCCAAATCCGCTTCACCAGGGATCTTGACCGACGGGTTGTGCAGCACATCCAGAAAAACATTGGGCGGAACCGGTTTGCGCTGAGAGCCCAGCCGGCTTAAAGCGTCTGCCGCTTCATTTTTCCGCCGGTCCACATGGTCCACCTGATAGCCTTTGAAATGACCTGCAACAATATCCACCTCACGGCGATACACTGCCATGAGTGGATCCTTGGAGTCCCAAGTGCCAGACACTTGCTGAGCCACGAGGTCCGAGTCACCGAAGCACTTAACTCGACCTAGATTCATCTCCTTAGCCATCCGGAGACCATGGAGCAAGGCTTCATACTCAGCTGCATTGTTAGTACAAGGGAACATTAAGAGGAGAACATAACAAAACTTGTCACCTTGTGGGGAAGTTAATACGACTCCAGCCCCCGAACCTTCCAATTGCCTGGATCCGTCAAAATGGATGGTCCAATATGTGTGATCCGGCTTTTCTTCAGGTGCTTGCATTTCCGTCCAATCATTGATAAAATCAACCAGTGCTTGAGACTTAATCGCCGTCCGAGGCACATACTTCAAATCGTGCAGCCCAAGCTCTATAGCCCACTTGGCAATCCGGCCAGTTGCTTCCCGGTTCTGGATGATATCTCCCAAAGGAGCAGAACTGACCACCGTAATTGGATGCCCTTGGAAGTATTGTTTAAGCTTCCGGCTTGCCATAAAGACCCCATACACCAGCTTCTGCCAATGCGGATACCTTTGCTTGGACTCAATGAGCACCTCGCTGATATAATAGACCGGACGTTGAACCGGATGCTCCTTACCTGCCTCCTTTCGCTCCATCACAATAGCCACGCTGACCGCCCGAGCATTAGCAGCAACATATAGCAGTAATGGCTCCTTGTCCATGGGAGCAGCGAGCACAGGCGGATTGGCCAATTGCCGCTTTAAGTCCTCAAATGGTTCATCAGCCGCAGAACTCCAGACAAACTGATCCATCTTTTTCAATATCTGATACAAAGGGATTGCCTTCTCACCAAGGCGACTGATAAACTGGCTTAGCGCGGCAATCCGGCCTGCCTGGCGCTGAACATCATTGATACACTTCGGTTTAGCGAGGGAGGTGATGGCTGTGATCTTCTCCGGATTAGCCTCAATTCCCCTATTGGACACCAAGAAGCCTAATAACTTGCCCACCGGTACACCAAAGACGCATTTGTCCGGATTAAGCATCATCTTGTATGTCCTCATGTTATCAAAAGTTTCCTTTAAATCACCAATCAGAGTCTCCTTCTCCCTGGATTTAACCATGATATCATCCACGTAGGCGTGTACATTACGGCCAATCTGTTTATGTAGACAATTTTGCACACAATGTTGATAAGTTGCCTGGGCACTCTTGAGCCCAAAGGGCATAGACACATAGCAGAAGGCTCCAAAGGGAGTTATAAATGCCGTTTTCTCCTGGTCCTTAACTGCCATTTTGATCTAATGATAGCTAGAATATGCATCCAAAAAACTTAAACGCTCACAACCCACCATAGCATCAATAATTTGATCAATACGGGGGAGGGCAAAAGGATCCGCTGGACAAGCTTTATTAAGATCTGTGTAATCCACACACATGCGCCAGGTACCATTTTTCTTAAGGACCAGCACCGGATTGGCAAGCCACTCAGGGTGAAAAACTTCAACAATAAAATCAGCTGCTAAGAGCCTGGCTACCTCTTCTCCAATTGCCTTGCGTCTCTCTTCGTTAAACTGGCGGAGGAACTGTTTCACAAGTTTGTATTTAGGATCCACATTAAGGGTGTGCTCAGTGAGTTGCCTCGGTACACCTGGCATGTCAGAGGGCTTCCATGCAAAAATGTCCCGATTCTCACGGATGAACTCGATGAGCGCGCTTTCCTATTTCGGATCCAAATTAGCACTGATGCTGAACTGTTTGGATGAATCACCAGGTACAAAGTCAACAAGCTTAGTTTCTGCTGCCGATTTGAACTTCAGGGCCGGATCATGCTCCGTAGTTGGATTCTTTAATGGAGTCATGTCTGCCGGATCGACATTGTCCTTATAATACTTCAGCTCCTTGGTGGCACAAACCGACTCTGCATAGGCTGCATCACCTTCCTCGCACTCCAAAGCAATTTTGCAACTTCCGTGAACCATTATTGTCCCCTTGTGACCCGGCATCTTGAGCTGCAAATACACATAACAGGGCCGTGCCATAAACTTGGCGTAGGCCGGTCGCCCAAATAGGGCGTGATACGGACTTTGGATTTTCACCACTTCAAACATCAATGTCTCTGACCTGGAATCATGATCATCCCCAAAGGCCACTTCCAGAGCTATCTTGCCAACAGGATATGCTGATCTGCCAGGTACTACACCGTGGAACACCGTATTAGACGGTTTAAGATTTTTATCTGTCAGTCCCATACGACGGAAGGTCTCATAGTACAAGATAGTAATGCTGCTACCTCCATCCATGAGCACCTTGGTGAACTTATAACCTCCCACCTGAGGTGCCACCACCAGAGCCAACTGACCTGGATTATCGACCTGGGGTGGGTGATCCTCTCTGCTCCATATGATTGGCTATTCAGACCAACGTAGATAACGGGGTATGGCCGGTTCAACAGAGTTAACCGCCCGCCTCTGAACCTTCCGCTCTTGCTTGTCCAAGCTAGTGGTGAAAATATGGTAATGCCCACTACTCAACTGCTTTGGGTTGCTCTGGTAACCTGACTGTTGCTGTTGTTGGTTGTAATTACCCTGGTTGTTCTGACTATTTTGACCATTATGTCCGCCCGGATTACCATTAAATCCTGAACCGGAACTTCCTCAACCGTAACCCGGCCCGGATCCTGAGCCACCGCCAGATTCGTGATCATACCGGAAATTATTAGAATTCTTGAACTCCTGCATAATAAAGCAATCCTTCCAAAGGTGGTTTGCTGGCGACTCCTTCGTCCCATGTCTTGGACATGGCTGGCTTAGCAAATAGTTTAGGCGTTCTGGGTTAGGATTGGGTGCCCCATTATGATTTTTCGGTTTACCCCTGCATCGCTGGCCATTGTCCTGTGCGTTAGTATTAGCCACAAAGTCCATGTTACCATCCGCTTTATGCTTGCCTCCACCACCATTGCCTGCCAGTGGTGCTGCTGACCCTTGGAGTTGTTGTTCCTCTTTCCCTTCCCTACCTTGTCATCATCAGATTCGGGATCCTTGGTACTATCAGAATCAGCATATTTCACCAAAGCGGCCATGAGGGTCCCCATGTCAGTGCAATGACCCTTCATCCGTCCCAACTTCAGCTTCAGGGGCCCAAACCGGCAGTTGCCTTCTAGGGTTAATACTGCGGTATCAGCGTTGATGCGGTCTGAGGAGTGCAACACTTGTGAAACCCGGCGCACCCAATGAGTTGTTGACTCTTCTTCCTCCTGGACGCATGCAGCTAAGTCCACTATCGACATAGGCTGTTTACATGTATCCTTGAAATTGCTGATAAAACGGGCTCGTAATTGGGCCCATGAACTGATAGAATTAGCCGGTAAGATCTTTAACCAAGTACGGGCCGTTCCTTCAAGCATCATGGTGAAGTATTTCGCACACGCCGCGTCATCCACATCAAGCATCTCCATGGCCATCTCATAGCTCTCCACCCATGTCTCCGAAGCTGATCCGCCATGTAATTTGGTACCTTGTGCGGGCCCTTGAAATCCTTGGGCAGGCGCACATTGCGTAAAGCGGGGATAAGGCAAGGCACCCCCAAATAACTAGAAGTAACACCAGGTTCGATCGAGATGGTTGGGCGAACCGGTGTGAGCTGCCGAGCCTAATGCTGTGCGGCTAACTCGGCCTCCCTGCACGCTCGGGCCCGGTTCACCACTTCCTGAGCGTCATCAGCACCACCCGTCGGGTTGTTGCCACGGGGTGCTCCACATCGTTCGTTACTCGACACCGCCGGTTCATCCATATGTCTGCTATAGCTCCGGCTTGGACTGGGGGTCGAGTGGATCCGGTTGCGGCTGTACGAGTATGCTTCCTGTTGGACCAAGGCTGTCCTCAGAAGCTCCTTGACCCGTCGCGTCTCTACTGCCTGCGGTGAATCACCTTCAACTGGAATGGCCTCCAGCCATGCAGCAGCGGCAACGAGATTGTCCATCGGATTGGAGTAGTGACCCGGAGGTGTTAAAACAGCTTGAGGTATAACGGTGTTTTGACGAGGCGGGTCCATCTGACGAGGCTGAACCGGTGCGCTGGCCCCGGGAGCTTCAGCCCGGTTTCCCTCCATCGGATTGCCGGTTCCTACTCCTAGAGTGTTGAAAAGGTCTCTGGCCTCAAAAACCGGAGGCAAACGGGATCGTTACTTCCTCCTCATGACTTCTTGCGACGCACTCTGGTCCAACATGAGCCTGTAGGCTTGTGCGTCTAAAGCGGCCCGCTCCGTGGCCATCCTGGTGTCCTCGGCTGCCAGATCTGCCTTGGCCTGGGTGATCTATTCCTTCACTTTTGCAATCTCGGTGTTGTGAATGCCCTGATCCGCCGGATTAGCCTCCGCCATAAGTACAGCCAATGCATCAAATAGCTCTGATAAAACTTGAGCCGGCGGGCGCAAAGGGCCTCCTGCCCCGGCAGCCGTTGCGGCTGCTGAACCGGAGGTCATTGCAGCAGCGGTCAAAGAATGAAGCGCTGCTTGTGTGCCAGTCATGAATATTCCAACCCGGTTGGGCAGATCAGAGGGGTCCGGAATACTGTCGCCATCGGAACAGCCCCCAATCCGGCCGTCTTGTAGCTGATAAAGAGATTCGGTTTCTCCGGTCAATGACTCATCATCGGAACAAACGACGGTATCGCCGCGAGATTCTGATCCATCCTCATAACTTCCTCCATGGATGACTCCCACGAAGGCACGCTTCATGGCCGGTTTAACCCGGGCGGATCGCGCACGCTGAGCCGTCTCGACGAGCTCGGTGCAGATGTCCAGCTCGGGGCCTGGTTCACTGATCTTGCCAATGAAAACGTGAATGCCACCAAAGGGGACCCGGTACCCGTACTCAATTGAGCCAGCCTCGGGGCCCCAGCCTGCGTCGTCGATGTAGAGCTTGCCGCGACGACTCTTAGTCATCCGGCCTACGGCGTAGCCCTCGAGTCCTTCAAAGCAGCCCTCCAAGAACTTGAAACCATCGTGCGATAGCCCCACGGTGGGCGCCAACTGTCATGGTTTTGTCACGGCAGATGCCCTAGAGAAAGGACTTAGTCGTGGAGCCATCGCGACGGGTTAGCTCGAAGGGGTTAAAGCGGACACAGGGACGCAAGGGAGTTTATACTAGTTCGGCCCCTTCGATGAAGGTAAAAGCCTACATCTAGTTGTGATGGAATTGATGGGGGTTTCGATGACTAGGGAGCAAACCAGCTTCGCCTATGTCTCGAGTTGTTGTCTGTTATCCTTGAACCACCGCCGGGTTGTCCCCTTATATACACGGGTGACTCCTGTCGGCTTACGGAGTCCCAATACCGGCTCATAGATGTGTCCGGTTTGGTCTCTACTTATTCCTAACTTACAATACAAGTTAACCACTAACGCCGGTTTACGGCTACAGGCCTTGAACCGACCATGGGCCTTGAGCCCTCCTCTTGTCTTCTTGGGCTTTAACATACTTAACTACTGACGAAGTTAACCCGGCCCAGATAGGCCGGTTTACGCCCAATAGTAATATCCCCAACACTTTCAATAGGGGACTGGTGAACCACGTTAATGTGGAGGAGGTTGAAGAGCAGCCGGATGTAGTAATCGGTAAGTTTTTGGTTAAGTCATTTATTGCACTTGTTCTTTTTGATACTGGTGCATCGCACTCATACATATCAAGGGGATTCGTGGATAAGTATAACCTGCCCACCAAAGTTCTTAGAACACCTATGTTAGTAAGCTCACCAGGAGCGGAGTATATGGCTAGCCAAGGATGTTTTCAAGTGCCATTGAGTATAGGTAGGTATGTGTTTCCCGCGGATTTAATCATTTTGGAATCACAAGGTTTGGATGTAATTCTGGGTATGGATTGGTTGTCGATGTATGGAGGAAACATCGATTGCGCCAGTAAGTCAATTTTGCTCACCACCCCCAAAAGGAAGAAGGATCAAGTATGTATCCCGACATGTGCCAAAGAGGAATCAGGTAAATTGTTTAATAGGAGTTGTGTAGGAGGAAGTACCAGTGGTGAAGGATTTCCCGGATGTATTTCCAGAAGAATTGCCAAGCATGCCACCGGATAGAGATATTGAGTTTTTGATTGAGCTTTTGCCAGGCACAGGGCCAATATCTAAGAGACCATATAGGATGCCCGCAAAGGATTTGGTGGAGATTAAGAAGCAGATTAAGGAGTTACTAGATAAAGGATATATTCGCCCAAGTTCTTCACCCTGGGGATCTCCAGTACTTCTAGTGGAGAAGAAGGATGGATCGTTACGGATGGTTGTTGATTATCGAGGATTGAATGAAGTAACCATCAAGAACAAGTACCCACTACCGATGATCAATGAAGTGTTTGATCGATTGCAAGGAGCTAAGGTATTTTCCAAGATCGATCTACGATCAGGATACCACCAGTTGAAGATTCGAGAACATGATATACCTAAGACAGCTTTTACCACCAGGTATGGGCTGTACGAGTATACCATTATGTCATTTGGTCTGACTAATGCACCTGCATATTTTATGAACATGGTGAACAAGGTGTTTATGGAGTTTTTGGATAAGTTCGTTGTAGTGTTCATTGATGATATCCTGGTTTACTCGAAGAATGAAGAGGAGCATAAGGAGCATTTGCGTTTGGTTCTTGGAAAGCTCAGAGAACATCAATTATATGCCAAATTTAGCAAATGTGAGTTTTGGTTGAAGGAAGTTGGATTTCTCGGACACGTTATATCTGGAGAAGGTATAGCAGTAGATCCCACTAAGGTTGATACCGTGACAAATTGGGAAGCCCCAACAACAGTTGGAGAGATCCGGAGTTTTCTTGGACTTGCAGGATACTACCGGAGATTCATTGAGAATTTCTCAAAGATTGCGAAGCCTATGACAGAGTTGTTGAAAAAGGATACTAAGTTCATATGGACTGAGGAATGTGAGGCTAGTTTCCAGGAGCTGAAGAAACGTTTGGTTACATCACCTGTGTTGATTTTGCCAGATCAGACCAAGGATTATGAGGTGTATTGCGACGCTTCACGTCAAGGACTTGGAGCAGTGCTTATGCAGGAAGGAAGAGTTGTTTCCTATGCCTCACGATAGCTTAAGCCTCATGAGTTAAATTATGCTACACATGATTTGGAGTTAGCAGCCATAGTGCATGCATTGAAAACCTGGAGACACTTTCTCATTGGAAACCATTGTGAGGTGTACACGGATCACAAGAGTTTGAAATATATTTTCACACAAAAGGAGTTGAACCTTAGACAAAGGAGATGGTTGGAGCTCATCAAGGATTATGATATGAGATTGCATTATCACCCTGGAAAGGCTAACGTAGTAGCTGACGCATTGAGTCGTAAAAGCCATGTCAACACACTAATGACGAGAGATTTACCAAGAGAGTTAGCCGAGAATCTTCCTGAGCTATGTTTGGAGATAGTTCCAAGAGGCTATGTACACTAGTAGAAAAAGGGTCAAATGTGAAGCACATTAGTGCCGGTTTGAATTTGAGTCGGCACTAATGTGACCATTAGTGCCGGTTCCAACGGCTAGGCGGGCGGGCATCATTAGTACCGGTTCGTGGGCAACCTTTAGTACCGGTTCATGCCACGAACCGGTACTAATGAGGCTGTGTCAGGCTATGGTCAGGCTGGGGCCCCCACGAAGACCTTTAGTACCGGTTCATGCCCTGAACCGGTACTAGAGTTTCTTAGTAAGCTGATTTTTAGTCCCACCTCGCCAAGAGAGAGGCAGTATGAGCGGTTTATAAGCCGTGAGTGCACAGACAATGATGAAGAGTTGCAATGCTCACCTGCATATTGATTAGCTTCAAGCCTTGCGGAATAGCATAGATTGCACTGAGCTATGTGCAGTGCAGTCTACACTATTCCGAATGGCTTGAAGCAAATTAACCAGCATTGCACCTCTTTTTTATTTTTAATAACTTATTTGAACTCCGGACTTCTTTTGTGTTCAGTATGCAGCATTCAAAGCGACATCATCAATTTCCAACATGTTCTGACATCATTTGTTGTTTTTCGGTCATTTACTTAATTGTTTAGAGAGCTAAATGACCGTGAAATTGAAAATCACTACAAAATGAATTCTGAAAATGTTGAAACTTGGCATGGTATCATCATTTCACCCGCATAGCATGTGCGAAAGAGTAGAGAGGGTCACGGCAAAAACTGGACGCACTTCGTGTACAAACTGGACAAACTCTTTCGGAGTATCAGAGTTTCGGACGAGAACTCATCTGTTACACGGGCACTTCAATGTTTTTTAAACTTATTTGAACTCCGGACTTCTTTTGTGTTCAGTATGCAGCATTCAAAGCGACGTCATCAATTTCCAACATGTTCTGACATCATTTGTTGTTTTTCGGTCATTTACCTAATTGTTTAGAGAGCTAAATGACCATGAAATTGAAAATCACTACAAAATGAATTCTGAAAATGTTGAAACTTGGCATGGTATCATCATTTCACCCACATAGCATATGCGAAAGAGTAGAGAGAGTCACGGCAAAAACTGGACGCACTTCGTGTACAAACTGGAAATAGAAGAAAAGAAATAATGCAGAAAAAAAACTATACAAAAAATTACTCAAAAATAAATAGAAGAAAATAAATAATGCAGAAAAGAAAAAAACTATATTAAAAATTACTCAAAAATAAATAGAAGAAAATAAATAATGTAGAAAAGATAAAATTATATAAAAAAATTGTTGGCGCGCTGCCCAGTGGGCCTGTCAGACCTAGAGTGTGCAAATGCAGGCCCAGAAGGTCCAGCAGACTCACAGGGTTGCGCGCCCTAGTTAGGCCCAGAAGCCTGCTATATAGAGAAGCTCGAAGGAGCAGCCGCGGTTGGGTTTATAAACCAGTGCGGCTGCCCTTCGCTCGGCGAGGTGGGACTAAACATTTGTGCACCGCCGGTGGCAGCACACAACCATTAGTACCGGTTGGTGGCTCCAACCGGTACTAAAGGGGGGGGGTCTTTAGTACCGGTTCGTGGCACAAACCGGTACTAAAGGGGTCATTTCCCGCCCCTTGGCCTGGCGAAAATTGGCCTTTAGTACCGGTTGGTGGCTCCAACTGGTACTAAAGACCCCTCCTATATATATTTCATCGACCACTAGTACTTCTTCTCGATCCAACTTCTTCGCCGCGCCAGTCACCCATCGCGCCGCCCTCGCCGCCCCCGCCGCCCGTCATCGCCGTCACCGCCGTCGCCCACGCCACTTGTCGTCGCCGTCACCGCCGTCGCCCTCGCCACCTGTCGTCGCCGTCACCGCCGTCGCCCCCGCGTGCCGCGCCCGTCA
>NC_041380.1:40984446-40993816 GCF_002162155.2 Triticum dicoccoides
TTAGTTGAATTAATAGAACTAGTTTATTTAGTTGAATTAATAGAACTAGTAAGTGTTTAATGTTTCACCTATATATGAACATATATGTTAGATATTAGATATAAATTATATGTTAGATATATATTTGATTTAGTTATATGAGATTTCATCATCTAATTAACATTTTATTATATAGAACTAGCTACCTTATTTTTAGTAAGAAAATTAATAGAACTAGTTTAGTTGAATTAATTAGTTGAACTAGTTAGTTGAATCAGTTCAATTAATTAGGTATATTTTTCGTAAGTGCTTAGTTGAATTAGTTCAATTAATTAGTTGAACTAGTTGAATTAACAGAATTATTTGAATTAATAGAACTAATAAGTGTTTAATGTTTCACCTATGAACATAGGAATGTCGTCTGATGACGAACACGATTTCATTATGTGCGAATACTGCGAAGACCAACGCGGCCTGTGCGGCAGAAATTTTCTAGTTGATGATAGACGCTTCAGCATAAAGCTGGATGAGAACTTCGAAGTGGATACAGTAAGTCATAACGACAAGTCTTTTTTCGTAATTAAGCATGACTTATGCTTCATTTGCTTCACCTTTTAATTTTAATTTTTCACTATTCTAATAGCGTATCCCCTGCCATGCAAGAATTTTTGTCTTGGATAAGATAGGTTTCAGTCCTAACGAAACTATGGAGGTAAAAAGAGTTTAGTTGAAGACCGAGCATGGTTATACCTTCAACGTCAAATTATACAATGCAGACACATACACCTATTTTGAATGCAAAACTTGGCAAGAACTATGCAAGGCTTATGCATTTGAGCCTGATATGGTTATCACCTTTGATATTCGTCCGGAAGATGATATTGAAGGTAATAGAGACATCTGGGTCGATGTGCAGACGCCTCCAGTTCTACCATTATGTGAGTTTCTCAACCATATTTATGTCTTTGATATGAGATTATTTGAACCAGTTGAATAATTAATAGATCTCAATTTATATTGACAGCTTACTTCCAATCAAGCAAATATGTCCGGCGCTTGGTAGACAGGACTGTCCACTGTCCCGGGGCTGAACTAAACTGCGAGGAGACAAGTCATTATGTTTCATGGCTGGAGGATCTTGATGCTGTCAAGACAAATTTCTTTCCTGCACTTAGAAATGTTAGTACTCAAAACGTGCGACCAATAGTGTTCGTACTGAACTACGGTCACATATATTTAGGGAAGATGGTGAGGTTTCTACTATTTCTCCTCAGTGCATCTTTTGCATACATTATTTTTTTAAGCTAAACTTCATTGCTAAGTATGTTACTATACGATGTTCTTCAACAGGGACTCCCGATGAATGTTGTGCCTGATTGGATCGAGACTAAAGGTACCATGAATATTGCTAGCTTACGGTCAAGATATCCTACAATGCACTTTAGTGCATTCAGGATTTCTAATAGCGAGGAATGCTTAATAGTAAAAGACTGGAGCAAAATTGTGAACGATCACAGAGAAGTACTAGGGGGCAGCAATTAGAAGCGCAACCCACGATTAGGAGACAGGTTCATCTACATGCTCCAATATGATGAATCAGCAAAGCTATACATGTTCTATGCTATTTTACCCGAGAGAGAGCAGCAGGAGTGATTAATTAGCTAGTTCATGCTCTTAGTACTTGTCCTCTCATGTTCATGTTCTTCGTCCTGAACTTAATCTCAAAGAGTGATTTGCTTTTGTGGTGTTATGAACGCTTATAATATCATTACCATGTTGAACTCGATGATATCTTTGCTATGAAAACCGTTGGTGATGATATATATGATGCAAGAGTTTTTATATTAATTAATATGATGATGATGATGAGTTATTATATCATTTATGAAAGAAATTTCATATTAGTTTCAACTGGATGGATTCTAGCTAAGTGATCAAGTATATGCCATACCCATATTACCTCGATCACTTAAGTAGGTGATCAAGTATATATAATATGGATATGACATATACTTGATGACTTAGATAGGATCCACACGCATCCAGTCAAACTAATCACCTAATGATTTAACAACTCATTATAATGTAAAACAATCACTAAATTAAATTGAAAACACAAAATTAAAGTAAAAATAAAAAATAAAACCAAAACACACCAAAACATTTAGTACCGGTTGGTGTGACCAACCGGTACTAATGTCCTATGCGCCCACGGAGCTGGCTCGTTCCACGTGGTTTCCCTTTAGCACCGGTTCGTGTTGAAGTGGTACTAAAGGGGGGGCTTTAGTGCCTACAATTTAGTGCCGGTTACCGAACCGGCACTAAAGGCCCTTACGAACCGGTGCTATTGCCCGGTTCTGCAC
The DNA here is from genome assembly GCF_002162155.2 of Triticum dicoccoides. Lineage (NCBI taxonomy): Eukaryota > Viridiplantae > Streptophyta > Magnoliopsida > Poales > Poaceae > Triticum > Triticum dicoccoides. The sequence goes on from NC_041380.1 coordinate 40,986,789, forward strand.
TAGTGGTAGCAGCATTGGAGATTCAGTCTACCTTGATGCATAAGATCAGAGAAGCTCAAAAGATTGACAAAGAGACCACTTCTACTAAGGAGAAAATGAGCAAAGGAAAAGCTAAGGGATTTCATGAGGATGAACACGATACCTTACGGTTTGAAGACCGTGTTTATGTGCCTAATGATTCGGAGATCAAGAAGTTAATTCTGCAAGAGGCCCATGATTCACCATATTCGATTCACCCAGGAAATACCAAGATGTATTTGGATTTGAAGGATACTTTCTGGTGGACCGGAATGAAGAAGGATATTGTGTAGTAAGTAGCAGTTTGTGATGTATGCCAGAGAGTAAAGGCAGAGCATCAGAAGCCAGCAGGATTGCTACAGCCATTGCCGATACCCGAATGGAAGTGGGATAAGTTAGGCATGGATTTTATCACATGATTGCCCAGAACTCGTTCAGGCTATAACTCGATTTGGGTTGTAGTCGATCGTTTGACAAAGGTAGCACATTTCATCCCAGTGAAGACTACCTATACCAGTGCAAATTTGGCAAAGATATACATGAACAGGATCATATGTCTGCATGGAGTTCCAAGGAGCATTGTATCAGATAAAGGAACCCAGTTTACCTCAAAGTTCTGGAATCAGTTGCATGAAACTTTGGGTACCAGGCTAGAGTTCAGTACAGCTTTCCATCCGCAGACAGATGGACAGACCGAGAGAGTCAATCAGATTTTGGAGGATATGCTGAGAGCTTGTGCGCTAGATTACGGATCTAGTTGGGACGAGAATTTGTCATATGCAGATTTCTCTTATAACAACAGTTATCAATCCGGTTTGAAGATGTCCCCTTTTGAAGCCTTGTATGGAAGGATGTGCAGGACCCCATTGTCGTGGGATGAAGTTGGAGACCGCCGGTTGTTTGGACCGGATCTGACTAAGGAGTCTGAACAGAAAGTAAAATTGATTCGCGATAGGCTCAAGGTAGCTCAGTCCAGGCAGAAGAGCTACGCAGATTCAAAACGCAAGGAGACAGTTTACGAAGTCGGAGACCGAGTTTATCTTCGAGTATCACCACTTCGAGGAGTTAAGCGCTTTGGAGTTAAGGGAAAGTTAGCGCCACGTTTTGTAGGCCCATACAAAGTTATGGAGCGTATGGGAGAAGTAGCCTATAAGTTGGAATTGCCCGAAGGATTGTCAGGATTTCACAACGTATTCCACGTTTCCCAGTTGAAGAAGCGCCACACAGAGATGGCTGATATACCGCTGAGAGATACAGTGCCGCTGGAAGCGATTCAGTTGGACAGTGATTTGACCTATGAGGAGAAACCAGTTAAGATTCTAGAGTATGCCAGTCGAGTCACCCGCAACAAGGTTATCAAGTTTTGCAAAGTTCAGTGGACCACCACACGGAGGATGAAGCCACCTGGGAGTGAGAGGAAGAATTGCTGAAGGACCACCCTCACCTATTTTCTAGCCAACCCGAATCTCGAGGGCGAGATTCATCTTAAGGGGGGTAGGTTTGTAACATCCCAAATTTTCAATTTGGAATGTTATACACTAGATGATCATTGCATATCATATTTTATTGCATTTTGGTTGATCCTAGAAAATTCTACGCAACTCAAGGACCCTCGGAGAGAGTTGGGAATTTCGTTATTTTCATATTTGAGTTTTTCTCAAATTTTGAAAATAGGATCATTTGATTTTATTTATTTTATCTTCAATTATTTCTATTACAAAAATATGAGAGAGGGAATAAAATGACTTTCCCAAAATAAAGAAATATTGAGGATTTAATAAAAAAAAGCAAATAATATTTTATTTTGATTTTATTTGCTATTTTATTTGAATTTAGGAAAAATGCGTGTTTTTCAAAATTGCATTTAGGCCCCAAATACATGTTCATCCTTTGCGGCTTGATTTTAGAAGCCGGGAAAAATTTATTTCAGAATTTTTGGAGTCCGTTTAGTATTCCTTTTGTTTTTTTCTGAGGGTAATTATTTAAAAAAAGTCCGAACCGACTTTGGGCCGTAACCGGTCAGGACTCCACCTGGCCGGGCCTTTTTATAGCGCCGCCGAGGCCCGAGGCCAGCCCAGCCGCGTCCCGCCCCCGAAACCCTAACCCTAGGCCGCCGCCTCGCACCGCCGCTTGCCGCGCCGCCTCACCGCGCCGCCGCCGGACCTCGCCTCGCCGCCGCCGGAGGTAGCTTTTCTCGCCGCTGGTTTTTTTAGAAAACCGATCGGTTTTCCGTCGGTTTTGTTCATTTTTTTAGTTTCAGTTTTTTTAAATATATCGGTTTTTTTGGTTTATTTAATTAGCGAGCGTTCGCCCGTTCGTTCATTTAACGAATGTTCGTCGTTTTTCTTTTTCTCGGATTAAATCCGCGATTTTTCTGATCGCGATTCCTGATCCAATTTTCGTTTTAGTCCAACGTTTCGCTCGTTTATCAGAATCAGGCGATTCAAGCGCCTGGAGTTTCATCTCGAAACCCTCTTTCCGTTTAACCAACTTAAACAAGTTTTTGCCACTTTAAAAATTGCCATAGATCCAGAATAGTAAACAAGGACTGTTTCTTTTGCCGTTTGTCTGTCGTTGCTTCGTTCGATTTGATTCTTTTTGCCAACCGGAGTTTTTAAGTTGAACTTTCTGATTTGATATCTTATTCGAGTTTTACCTGTGCATTAGTTGAGTACTTACTGTATGCTTGTTTGTTTGCGATAGAGTACCCAGAGTGCGCCGCTTGCTACTTTGAATCGCTAGGTTTTGCGGATCATCAGCAAGGCAAGTAATACTTTGATCATATCCCTTTCGTACCCAGTTTTTATGCATTTAGTTTCACCCTCAAACATTGCATGAGTAGGATTGATAACATGTGGGTATTGGGAAGTAGTTGATGAGGTAAGAACCTATTGCCCTGCATTCAAACCTTTCGGAGTTACTTCTACGTTGCTTATTATGTCATGCTATGCTAGTAGACGTGGATTGGGTGAGTGAAATCCATGACAGATGTGAGATTCTTAATTTAATGGTTTAGTTAAGGTGGCAACTTAAATACACATCTGGGTGGATTGAGGCACCTGGGTATTCCAGCGATTGTCTGTTTTTCTTTATGGACCGCCACCCAGACTCAAAGGGATCATGAGATTATTCATGCTAGAAACTTCCGTGTGCAGCCACAAGCTACTATGGGCTCTAGCATAGTTGAGTAGGTTGTGCGAACTCTTACAGTGGTAGACTAGCAGATATAGGGAAAAGTAGGTGTAACGGTCTACCCGATCGTAAGGTGCTAGCGCTTTTGAAAGACTATGTGTCGGTCATCCGCTTCTCAAACACCATGTAGTGCGAGAAATCAAACGGAGGCGATCGAGTCTTGTGGGGAAAAGTGCGCAAACCTCTGCAGAGTGTATAAACTAATCATGGTTAGCCGTGTCCCCGGTTATGGACATCTTGAGTATCTAGTACCTGGATTATCATGTGAATCTCATCATGTTACTCTAAAGTTAATTGTTGGGTTTTGTTTAATGATGATGCTTAATTGGGATTGAGAATGCTGTCAACCATTCTCAATGTTTAACAACTACCTTGATAGTTAAATAAAATTTATGCCTTTGCAGTAGAGAAAAGTTGGCTTTACGCAAAACTGTAACCATAGAGCTTTCCACCAGCCACATATGCATATAGTATAGCTTTATTCTTTCATTACTCTCTATGTGTTACATTGCCAACTTATTCCATGTGCTGATCCGTTTCGGACTGCAACGTTAATGTTGCAGACTTTTCAGACAACGATTAAGGTGCCTTTAGGTCGTGGTTCTATACTCAGTGATGCCGTTGGAGTTGATGGACTCACTTATCTTCCAAGCCTTTCACTGTTATCGTTATTAGATAGCCTTAAGCCATATTTATTGTAATAAGTTCTCTTTTGAGACACTCGATGTAATAAGTGTGTAATTGCTACTCTGGTATAAATCCTTCAAGTACTGTGTGGTGTCAGCATTACTGATCCAAGGATGACACCTGAGTACAGAGATTAGACCGTTTGAGGTCTGGTCGCTACATCATGCTAATGCCCTACATGATCAGCGTACCAGAACAACAACTTGCCCCATGAAGAGAAGCATAGATCGGAAGGATCCAACATATAGACACACGAACGAACAAAGACAAACGGCAACCGAATCACGCGAGATTCGCCGGACACAAATCTCCACCCGCCCTCCGACGACGCGAGAAGCACCGTTGAGACGGGTTCTAGATGGGGAAAATATTATTCCATCTTCAAGGAGTCGTCATCGTCTCGTCTCTCTAAGCAGAACACAAATGCTAAAAAAATCAATAAAGACATAAAAAATCGAAGCCGTGTCATCGCTAAGGGCCGGATTCACCGCACCTCCATCGCCCTAAGGCCACAGAGATGAGGCAGCCCAATGCAGGTGGGCAGGAGGCACACAAAAGCTAGCGGCTAGATGGTCTTTGCGTGAGCTGAGGCGCTTTTACGTCGAGAGTGTGCATATCTGTTCTTCCAAAGCCAAACAATACACACTTGTCATAGAGAAAATTTCATGATTATCCGAGTGCATGCAGCAAAATCCTCCTCGATCAAGCCTTAGAGCTTGATCCCCTTGATACCGTCAAGCAAACAATAATACTAACGAAAATATAATAAACAAAAGTTCATAAACAATATATCAAGAGCAAGAAAAATGGCATGCAAGAGTTGAAAAACAATCCGTTGACGCATGGTTCAAAACTAGAAAAAATATGCGAAGTAACCTGTGGTTGGATGGTTAGAGGGACCGTATTATTCTTAGCCCATCAGGGTTCAAATTCTGGTGCTCGCATTTATTTCTGGATTTATGTCAGGATTTTTGATGATGCGTAATCAATGAGAGGAGACGTTCCCGTCAAAGACGAGGTGCCTACGGTGACTTCGTAAATTTCAAAATGATATGTCGGCTCAATATTTCAGAAGTGCTTATATGGATATGATGTACGTGTGTGCATTTATAGGGGTGAATGTATGTACGTGTATATGAACGCTTGCGTCTATACTGTATTAAAAAATAGAAAAAAAACATTTGCGGACCTTGAACAAGAGCCGACGCCGAGCACTTATAGCTCCCACGTTTAGAGTGTGCATATATTCTTCCACAGCCAAACAATACGCCGAAGAAAATTTCAGACTAATCCGAATGTCATGCAGCAAAGTCCTCGATCTAGCCTTAGAGCATCTTTAATAAAAGATACAAATTTAAAGATGTGAATATAAAACATAAAAAAATTATCTTAAAAAATAATTTTTACATTTTAAAAAAAGCAAGCTCAACAGATGATGTATATTGGAAATGTAAAAAAGCAACTGCAATAGATAATAAAAAGTGAAGATGTAAAAAGCTGCCAATGATTGCACGGCTATTGTACAACTACTGTACAGCCGCATAAATTAAAATAAAGCATCCAGAAACAACTTAAAAAATTTACATGCCCACAAGATCAAATTATTACATAATTAATCAAATCTGCAAGATCAAATGCAACACAAAGACAACAAAATGTTGCACAATACAACAAACAAATAATGAAAATAGGCAGCTCTTTCGTCATGCCATTTTCAATACTCCTTCATCAAATCCTTCTGAAGTTGATCGTGCGCATCAGAGTCTCTAATTTCATTATACACCTTCTTATCTTTGGACATTCTAGACCGGTGTCGGAAGTACCTCTCTAGGAAAACGGGTGGTGAACCAAAATAGTTGCGCATCAACCTCTTGTGCGCCTCAACCCGTTCTCTCCAGATGAACTCACGACCATACACAGGATCGCCGTGCTTCGGCTTCTTCCTCTTATGCATCGCCACTAACATAGCAATGTCCTCGTCTTCGATAAAGTCATATTCCTCATCCGACGAGGAATCATCCATGAAAGAGGAGTTGCACAAGCTCATCTACAATGCGGAAAATCATTGTCAAACTACCTCTCCAACCTCAATAAAAACTTCAAGTTTGCTCGATTTTTTACCTTGGGGGAATTTCTCGAACACCTTGCTTGCGGGGTGGAAGAAATTGGTCGGCTGCGGATTGGGTAGCCGTTCAGCAGTGGCTTGTGCGGGCGGCGGCGGCAGCTCGACAGAGGAGACGGCCGTAGCCCTACAGAAAAGAAGGCGGGACCGTGCCATGGAAGCCATTGCGATAGCCGGACCTCCGGTGAAGCTTCGATTAGAAGCGGCGGCCGAAATCGAATCAGCGGATACAGGGGACAGCCGTCGCTACTCTAGCGAGGCACGCAGTCGTGGCGGGGCGGGCAGCGGCGGCATCAATTTTGGGCAAATCGGCCGACGGCGGAGCAGGCGGCAGGCTGTCGGGCGGAAAGGATATGAAGGTAGTTGGGCGGTTGGCGCTCACCCTCCATTTTTACATCTCCTAGAGGTGGAGATGCGAATTTGCATCTTGAAGTGTTGTGTTTTACATTTACATCTCCGAGACGCGGAGATGTAATTTTATTTTGCATCTACATCATCTATTGGAGAGGGGCTTTGGACCCTCGAAGATGCAAAAGTTAGCTATTTTTGCATCTAAATCATCTTATTATAGATGCTTTAGAGGTTGATGTCGTCAATTGAAAGAAAATTGCGCGGAAATACTATAAAGATAGTTTATGAACAGTAATTACTACATTATATATAAGAGTCCCAAAAAAATACACATAAGAGTGTGCATATGTTGTTCCAGAGCCAAACAATACATGTTTTCCACGGAGAAAATTCCATGATTATGCAAGTGCCATGCAGCAAAATCCTCCTCGATCTGGCTTTAGAGGTTGATGCCGCCAGTTGGAGAAAAAAGACTTACATTTAGGAACGGAAGAAGTATATTATATATTCAGGGGGGAAAGGCAAGTAAGAGTTGAAATATTAAAAAAAAACATGGACTCAGGGTTCAAAAACTACAAAAAAGCCATGGCCTTCTTTTCTTTTTTTAGAGGTTGATGCCTCCTTTTTTTTTAGAGGTTGATGCCGCCAGTTGGAGAAA
>NC_041380.1:40994196-41066714 GCF_002162155.2 Triticum dicoccoides
TATATTCAGGGGGGAAAGGCAAGTAAGAGTTGAAATATTTAAAAAAAACATGGACGCAGGGTTCAAAAACTACAAAAAAGCCATGGCCTCCTTTTCTTTTTTTAGAGGTTGATGCCGCCAGTTGGAGAAAAAAGACTTACATTTAGAAATGGAAGAAGTATATTATATATTAGGGGGGAAAGGCAAGTAAGAGTTGAAATATTTAAAAAAAACATGGACGCAGGGTTCAAAAACTACAAAAAAGCCATGTGCTAATGTCTAGCACAACCTTCCATGGGTACACTGTTTTTTCTCTTCTGGTGTGGGCACAGGCCTTGGGGATTTTTCGGCTCTGGCCTCCTTTTCTTTTTATTGGGCACTAAGGCCTCTTTTCCTCTTTGTCCTTGGGCTCTAAGGCCTCTTTTTCTCTCTTTTTTGGGCACTAAGGTCTTTTTTTTTCTCTCAGTCTGTTGTCCCCGTGGAGGTGACACCGTGATAGCCAACGCACTATAAAAACTGGAGGCGCCGTCCGACGACGGGCGATGTGGGACAAATCGAAACTGGGAACCACGATGCGCTCGCCCGCATGGGCCGGCATGCGTGCGAGGCCCAACTCGAGGCGCGCGTGAAATAAAAAGGCCCTCGTTACGTACGTACGGGAGAGCTTTTTGCTCCCAAAAAAAAAGTACGGGAGAGCTAAACTAGGCCCGACCTCGCATTATCCGTTCTCTCGTGTCGTTTCAAAACATATCATTTCCGGTTCTGGCCCCAACAGCACTGCACTCTAGGCCATTAGCAGAGAAACCATCTTCTTCTCATTCTTGTTGGAAGAGAGAAGTCCGCATTGTCCCCCTATACTTGAGTTGTCACAACCTCAAACTCGCTAAACCCAAAATCACCCCCATCCCTAACCCAGTTGAACTGGCTTTTAGTCCAGTTTTCTTCAAAACAACTCCACGTGACATCCAACACAGGAGATGTAGTGGTAGCAGCCGGTTGAAGGAAACATGAACATGAAGACAGGTTTAATCTGCATAAGAAGCCGCGTGTCTTATCAAAGGCTTGACCACACGAACTGCAGAAATTCATAAAACTATATAAGTACCTCTCATCTCTCTGCTACAATTCAGTGGTCTCCTGGAACACAAAGCTGCAACAATAACAAAAAATAAATACAATCATTTGCAACAAACGCACAGGTTTGCCATCCAACAAACATAAAAACACCTGCTTAAATTAAGTGTCCCAGGTTCACATTTACAGCTTCATTGAATGGTTAACTTATTGTGGTTTTAACAAGATATCTTATCATTCCAATAAATTCAATCAAATCACTTCTGCTGATGAGAAGAGGGAAATTTGTGCCATGTGGAAACACATGTCTTTTTCATAGATTTCTCCTTGCAAAAACAGTGATTCTGACGGGGTATATCCTACCTGTACTAGTTGCTAAAACCATAGCCAAAGGTGATATCAGGGAATCGCTCCATCATCAGAGAAGCAGAAGCATTTATCAATTTTAGAGCACTCTCGTTATTCGGCTTGTCAAATTAATGGGATCCGCTAGAATCTGGAAGAAAAAGAAAACTTGAACAGCAAGACAATACAGCTATCTAAATGCCATTGGAGCATGCATTTCAATAAATAGGAAACTAGGGGTCCTCACGGACCACATCTGTATGTTTGAACTTAGAAGGGCCTTGTAATAACATATTTTGTTGATAAATGAAGCGACATTTCAATTTGACAACTAGCTTGTTAATACATGCCAAGTACCAATTTGCTCATTTTTTGTTATTGTTGAGAGTATGGAATCAGTCAATTTGTTGCTTAATTATTTTGCCACTGAATTTATCTTTTCCCAAAGCCATCTGGGATAATGGTGTGGAAGCTTTCTGGGAGATTTGATCATATGCCCTTATTTTATTTTATTTTGGCAGGGGATTATATGCCCTATTTTAGTTCTCCATAGATCATATGCCCTAGTTTTCTTTGCCTTCTTGGTCATTTTCCATGTCTAATTACTTGAATAATTTCAAAATTCTGAGCCTAGTAATGCCACGTGAAATGAAGGTCTTGCCCCTTGGTAAACTTGCAATCTCTCCAAACTCTATATATCTCAACAGAACCAACCAGCCTGACATGTTCGTCCCATTCGACAGAATAAGCACAGTCTCATACAGGATGGCGACCACGATCAATTGCACAGACATTCTACTTCACTAGCTTCACTAGCAACACTAGAAGAAGAATGACGAAAAGAAAGTACACTAAAACCTGAAGCTTTGCATTTTGGGCGGCCAACTTCTCGATGCGTTGATCCAGTGCTGCAGTCTCAACCCTAATAGCATCAATTTGAGCTCTTGTAGCATCAATTTAGGCTCTTGTAGCATCATTTTCAGCCCTCGTAGCATCAATACGTCGCTGAATTTCTCGTGACACGCAGCGAGCAGATGCATTGCCCATGATGAGCACATTTATCATCCAAATTTCCTCGACCATGTCCAAGTACTTGTCCAGCCACATGAAGAAACGCCAGTCTTTCACCTGTCCAAACATACCGAAGTCAGTAAGTTGCTTGAACCAGACATCAGTCATATGACATACGACTTGGCTCTGAACATTAAAGAACAGAGAAGCACCTTCATATCCTTGCCATTCCTTGGGCATTCCACTGAATATTTGCCCGGATTCAGAGATGTCGCTGACTGCTTCACCATTCTCTTCCACATTCTGGACATCCAGTCAGAGGGAGTCCTTTTGGAGCCGACTGCTTCAGGCTCAATTCTTCTCGTCCACATTCTGGACTTCCAGTCAGAGGGAGCCTCATCATCCGTTTGGTCGGACAGGAACACTGGAACAGATACGAGTGCAAAGCTAGGGTTAGCGGAGCGAGCCAAGGCTGGAGCGAAATTGAAAGGAAAAATGCAATCGGTGGGTAGAATCGGTTACCTAGTCGCCGGAGGTGCGGCACACGTGCTTGCCAGATTCGCCGCCGGGCCCGTGCTGCTGGGGCAATAGCGGCGCCTGTAGTGCCGGAGTAGCCGAGCCTCCTGCGGTTGCTTCCTGGTGGCTGGGGACTCCGCGCCTCCGGAGCCGCTGGAGTCGCCGTGCAACGCCGCCGCCCGCCGGAGTGGCTGCACATCGGTGCAGGACGAGACGGGGGAGTTTTTTTTTTTTTTGAGGGAGCTGGTTCGGTCGGTCGGTGGATCCGTTTGGGTCGGGCTCCGTATGAAAAGAAGACCGCCTCTACGTAGCTAAATGCCCATGAGATCAAATATACTCCCTCCATTCCACCATACCTGGCCAAACGGGCCGGCCCGGCCCGGCACGGTCCAGCCTGTGCTAATCGTGCCTGGCCCGGCACGGCCCGCCGTGGCATGTTTAATAGCTGGGCCGTGTGCCGGCCCACGGGCGCTGCTCCTTGGCCCAGGCACAGCCTAATTAGTAAACAGGCCGGCCTGATGGCCCGTTTAGCACGCTGAGCTGCATATTTTCAACCTATTGGGCTATATTTTACGTATACATTTATAAAAAAAATTCTGAAATATATATATAAAAAATAAATAGGCCGTGCCGTGCCGGCCCGCGTGCCCAGGCTCCGGGCCCAGGCACGGCCCAAGGCGTGCCGCGTGCCGGGCACGGCCCGTTTAGCCCGTGCCGTGCCTGGCCCATGGCGGGCCGTGCCGGCGTGCTCGCGGGCCGGCTGTTTGGCCCGGCACATTTGGCCAGCTATACATTCCACAACCACAATGTAGTGCATTCGTTTTGAGATCTAACTTTGACTGTATATTTATCAAACGAGACCAACTGCGGTGGGAATAAAAATTATACCACTTAATTAATATTGAAATATGAATTCAGTGGTATAATTTTTGCTCCCGCCGCAATCGGACTTGTTGGTTAAATTTACGGTTAAATTTAAATCTTGGGATGCGTGGACGCACTACATTGTAGAACGGAGAGAGTAGTATGATAATATATATTTTTTATCCTATAAGCACCTTTGAGATGGGTCAGCGCAACATCTTAAGAATTTTTTTAAATTTTTTTGAGAAAATCTTCAAATCTATTCATCAACTATTAAGGGAGTATAAAGCACATCAAAAGTAAAAATCGCATTCATGTCCGGAGACCACCTAGCGACGACTACAAACACTAAAATGAGTCGAAGACGCGTCACCGTCATTGCTCTCCCATATCGGAGTTGGTCAAACCTTGTTGTAGCAAACAGTCAAGAAGTCGTCGTGTTAATGCCCTACAGGATTAGCGTACCAGAACAACAACCCGTCACCGATGAAGAGAAGCGTAGATCGAAATGATCTAACCTGTAGACACACGAACGAACAAAAACAAACGCCAACCAAATCCTGTGAGATTTGCCGGAGACAAACCTCCATCTGTCCTCCAACAATGCAAAAAAGCACCGCCGACACGGGGTCTTGGCAGGGAAAACCTTATTCCATCTTTAAGAATACCGCCCGACCTATTGTCAAAACTAAATTTAGCAATCTCATGAGCCGCCATGTTAGCGTGGCAATTGATCTTGAAATTATGCATAAGCATCATAATGCTTCATGCTTCCCTCTTAATATCAACAAAAGGGGACCCGTCAAGAAAATCGTCTGCAAGAAAGGAGACCAGAAAAGAGATATCAAATTCTACAATAACGGGTTTATTGAGACTGATACCAACATAGAACCCAGCAAGGCACGCACGAATCTCCGCTTCATCAACACACGTGCATGGCAATAAAATCCCAAGAAGAAAGGATGACTTGGCCCGTATGATCTCTGGCAACCACCCCATGCTGGCAGCGTTCATGCTCTCCACAAAGCTGGCATCAAACCCATTAACCGTGGCGTAAAGGACGCACCCTCGCAACGTCCACATTGGCAGGAAGCACTGTTTCATTGGGCGAACTGTTATGAGAGCCAATCGGGAGAGAGAGATGCGCCTGGCCAATCGGCTTCATCGGACCAGTTCCTGGTGTAGTGCGTCGCTAGCTGGAAGGCACCGGTTGGTTGTATGCATGGGGCGTTGGAGGCGTCGTGCACACCCGAGTTGAGTGCGTGTAGGTGGGATGTACCTCTGGCTCGTGCCGAGCGATGTCAGCGTGGCGTATTGGCATTGTTTATTTGTCTCCTTTGGGCGCTGTCGTCTCTTTCGCCTTCGCACACACGTCTCCTCCTCTCTTCCTTTCCCACTCGTGCACGCCACCTCCTCCCATTCCTTCTCCCCTTGTCTCAACGCTCCTCAATCTCCCACCACGACCGCTCGAGAATGACGGCGATGAGGAGGCCCGACCCTTGGCGCAGACCCGCGCCCCTGAGCGGCGGTGATGTCAGATCTCTTCGTTTCGCGAGGCCAGCCATCCCGTCCGTGCTGCGACGCCGCCGGTATGGAAGGCCGGACTCCGGCAGCCAACGCGGCGTCGTGTGCGCCCGCGGGGGCTCTGGGGACCGTGCGGCAGGGGACTGCGTAGCGTCTGGTCGTGGGTTCTGGTGACGCCAAGCCGTAGATCTGAGCCGCCGTCTCCACTTCCTCCTTCCTGACTTCAAGGTATGATCAGCTAGGTCATTTATTCTCACCAGGCGCAGCACCAGTTTGTCTTGGTTGCTAAAATCAATCAATCCCTCCAAGGTATGGAGGGGACGGGGCCTTCCCAATTCTGGGTATTTAGATCTGCCCTACTCATGGCAGCATATTGTATGGAGTCATATAGGTTACCAATTGTTGTTGTGAGATGAGCCAACTTGTAGATTTTTCAAAAGGGATCCTAAATTCTCTAAGTACAGGTTCAGAAAGACAACAAGATAACACATGGACAACCTGATTCAGTGTTCTGTAAGTTGCTGCATGATGCTAACTTGGGAAATCTCTCTATTGGCCATGAAAGCATCCATTTGCATATTGCAGCTGGGTGATTGTTGAAACAATATCCTTTTTTTGATGATTTTTATTCTTAGCTGCTTTGGCAGGGATCCTCCATATCAAGGGAAGAGCGGGGTAGTGTGGGCGAGGGAAGTCCTTGTGTACCAGGTGAAGCTCATCCTTCCTCTCATTCTCCCCCTTTTGATTATGCATGCCGCACTTCCATGTCTCTTCAGCACTTTTATTTCTCTTAACATTTTCCTAAATGTCATAATTGTCACAATTGTGCAGGTTTCTGAACGAAACACAAAAGGAAACAAGATGCAGGAAATTTTTGGTGAAGAACATTTTTCCATAGCTTGTGAACATGTTGGTCCTCCGATTTTGATTTTTCATTATCTGTGGTCCATGCATGCTTTTGATATTCAATCACTTTATTTGTTTACATCCTACTAGATTCTAATTTCAGAATTGGTATTCTATTTAGCTCTAAGACCTTGCCTTTATTTTGTATGAAGTTTACTAATACATTAAATTGCATGCATGTTAGATATTCGATGGGTGCTACTGTTTCTGATTACATGCAATTCCACTTGGTTGCACTTTTTATTATGTTTTTGTACAGATCCTTTGAAGGTAGTGCTGTTGCTGAATCTTGATGCTATGGATATTGTCTGCTTTCAACCCCACCATGTACTACTTACCAGATATGGAGGCTATGTAATATTTGTCCTCTATTGTCTTTCAGTAATTCCTTCTTCCTGAAATTTACCTACAAACTTTATGACTTGGCTGCAGTATATGTTGCCTTTGGGTTATGGGACTTGCCGGCGCAACCTATCATTTGATAAAATATATCAATGTGGGGGAATATACTTGTGCTGGATTGTTTGAGCCATCAGATAAGCCCATGTTGTTGTAAATTTTGCTCGTCTGTCTATTGATGAGAGTAGGAAATAGTCGTGGGTCTCCTCCTCTTTCATGTTATATCACTTCTTCTTTACGCTTCCACGGCGTAATTCCTTATTTGTGCGCCAACGCCATTATTTTGCCTGATCTCCTATGTTGAAGTATGGTGGTTTTACTTTTCTTGTTCCATGTGATACCATTACTTGAGATGTCCATGGTTAATTATCTTAATAAGAGTCAGCAAACACAAAACACATCCAGTGTGCCCATTAACGCCATCCAAATAATAATATGACTAATCTGCACATGTAGTTTCAAAATGGGAACGATCCAGTAAAAAAATCAAACAAGCAAAAGTTCAAATCAATTGCATGGAACTACACATAAAACACCAATATGCCTGGTGGGGGCACCGTTCGCTAAGAAATAAAGAAAAAGCCTAATTCTTCGAGAAGGTTAGTTTAATCATTATAGATGGTTCACGATAAAACAATCATACAAATGCTACAAAAGACAACTCAAATTCTAGAAACCATATATTGATTGCTTGGTGTGCCTCTTTTTCAGTTTTTCTAGAATTAAGAATTTTGCTGCAACTATTGGTAGAGAAGTCAATATCATGAGATCTTATAATTGAATGGTTAAAATAGTTTTGACTATGACAATTATATGGTAAATAATTAGTGAAGAAGTGAACAAATCAAGTAAGGTACCTTTCTCATCTTTGATAGAATTCTGTTTCCTCTCTGAAAACAAAACTGCAGAGCAAATAGAAATGTAAGAAACTTAGATTGTTATCTACTCCATTCACAATGGTATTTGCATACAATTATTTTGATGTAAAATCTGTGTGCATTTTTATAATTTAACTTTCATGAGAAGATGTTATACGGGTTATACCTGTACTCATCACTAAACACCATAAGCAAAGACTATGTCAGGAAATTTCTCAAGCATAGAGCTGGCACAAGCGTTCATCAATCTTAAAGCACTCTTATCCTTTGCTTTCTTGAAGAGGTGTATCTTCGAGAATCTAACAAAAAGAGAACTGAAATTAGTGGACACTGGACAAAACAACTAAGACGAACTATTTATAGTCTGAAGAAACAATAATTCCCAAGCAAAAATACATTGGTACATGAACTAGAATAAGATATTAAGAACTTTGACATGGCCAAATGATTGAAGAAGTTGCTTAACCACTTCTCTCCTTTTTTTCCTTTTTGAAGGAAGAAATGAACTGTACTGGTGAAAATGGCAGCCATCAATGCGGACGATGATCTAGTTGGACTATTGGAGGCCGAGAGGTGGCGGTCAAACTCGAACTCCCTTTTCACATACTTGCACTCACTATTGGCCATCACACACAAGATACCTGTTCTTGGAGCTACACCTACATAAAATTGTAGCAACTTGGTGAAATCTGCATTTCATGCTTGCCACTAGCATTTTTGGATTTTACAGATTTGCCATCGGAAATGAGCTAATTTCTCTGGTGACATTGTAAATGCCTTTTATTTTTCATTATAGCAAGAGGCAATGTTGAACATGACAAAATAACCCCATTTCTCTTGCCGTGAAGATTTAACAGAAATTATTTTTTGTTCTCTGTTGAGGCAAATTTCATTGAACACCAGTTGCTCAAGAAGCAATTCTACTGTAGACATCAGGTAACAATGAGACACCGCAGTTAGGAATTGCACGCTCAAAAGTCACCGATGGCGATACCAGGAAATATGGATAAACTCAGGCAGTGTTGGCATTTAATTTGATAGAGTTTAGTATGAATGTGATAAATTATTTTCTCGAATATGCGCGAGTGTGCATATCATATATTAAAGAAGAAAGGTGAAGAGTGCCTCCACCATAATTTACAGGGTTGTTGTTACATGCTAATCCTCATCACTCACCCACCTCTCTACCCTAGCGAAGAAGGGCATCACATTCCCTCGAAATAACCCAGCGGAGGACCAAATGGAACCCTCAGAACACACCTTTCCCAGTAACTGCTCAACCGAAGGCTGCGCGCCCTCGAAGACAATGGCATTCCTATGCTTCCACAACTCCCACCAAGTAAGCGCGAAGATGGTGTGAAGATCCTCCGTACTAACGTTGTTCGATCCATGCTTGTCGATGTCCCCCTCCACCAGCGAGTCTTGGGCGGTAGGAATCCAACTCGGTGTCCCCAACGCAACGAAGATCGCTGCCCAAACCGTCCGAGCAAAAACACACGTGAGTAGAACATGATTGATCGTTTCCTCCTCTTGATCACAAAAAGGACATGCGGCCTGGTGAGGTAGGCCTCTGCGTGCAAGGCGATCCGAGGTCCAGCATCTGTCCTTCATGGCCAGCCATGTGAAAAACCTGCATTGCATAGGAGCACGTGATTTCCATGTCAGGTCCGCCATTGGGATCACCTCTCGGCCCCAAAAAGCAGCCGCATAAGCCGATTTCACGGAGAACTGCCCATTTGTCTCCCACGACCATGCTATCTCATCCGACTCCTCATCAGAAAGTTCCCAACCATTGACCACCTGCCATAGTGCTAGAAACTCATGCAAGGTCTCAGGTCCAAAGTTGGGGCTGATGTCCATCGCCCAAGAGCCGTCTTCCATGGTTGTACTGACCATCCTAAACTTGCGAGTGCGGGGTGGCACCAAATCATAGACTCGCGGTGCTAACTCCTATATTCTTTGCCCATGTATCCATCGGTCCTCCCAGAAGAGTGTTGTTCGTCCCGACCACACATTGCTCCTCATGGCTGCCTGGCATAGCATGTGTGCTTCTTCTGCAACTTTGATTTTGAATTCCTTCCAGGGTCTTGAGCCATCAGTCCTCGTGAGCCATGACCAGCGAGCTTGCATGGCGATATTCATCCATCTTAGATTTGGCAGCCCCAATCCACCTGCCCACTTCGGCGTACAAACCATGTCCCATGCAACAGCACAATTGCCACCGTTTGCCTTAGCTCTTCGGCACCATAAGAAGCCACGACAAATCTTGTTCATTGCCGCGATAGTTTTCGCAGGTAGGTCCAAAGCCATCATAGCATGGATCGGCATCGCACACAGGACAGACTACACAAGAGTTATTCATCCACTCTTGGGCATCATAGCTGCCTTCCATTTCGGTAGCTGATTTGCCATGTGATCCACCAAAAATTGCAGCTGCGTTGTGGATTGCTTTCTTAGCGATAGTGGTAGCCCAAGATACTTGATCGGAAACGATCCCAAGGGGCATTGCAACTCATTGCATGCCATTGCAATCTCCTCCTCGGAGCACCTGATAGGTAGGGCCACGAATTTGCTCATGTTGATTTTCAGCCCTGCTGCCTCCCCAAAGATCTCAAACAGAGACTTGCACACCTCAAGGTACATTGGATTTGTCTTGACAAATAGCACCACATCGTCAGAAAAGATAGATAGGCGTTTCTTCATGCCAACATGCGCCAGGGGTGACAACACACCTCTAGCCATAGCCACCTCGAACAACCTTTGAAGGGGCTCCATTGTTAGAATGAAGAGCATTGGGGAGATCGAGTCACCCTGCCTCAGCCCTTTACAATTGTCGATCGTGTCTCCCGGGTCACCATTCACCATGATCTTGGTGGTCGCTGTTGCAAGTATCCCGCATATCCAAGACCTCCACCTCGGCCCGAAGCCCATTTGATTCAAGACCTCAATAAGGAAAGGCCACTGGACGGAGTCAAATGCTTTGGATATATCAAGTTTTAGCAGCATAGTTGAACTCCTCAAAGCATGCAATCGGCGTGCCATGCTCTGCACAAGCATGAAGTTATCATGCAGTGATCTGCCCTTAACAAACGCGCTCTGATGGTTCCCAACCAGCTTGGGAAGATCCTCCACCAACCGACAAGCCAAAACTTTTTCAAAGATCTTAATGGCCCCATGGACAAGGTTTATAGGCCGGAAATCACTCACCTCCAAAGCCCCAGCCTTCTTGGGCAAAAGTGAGACGAGGGACTTGTTGATTGCAGCCAAACCTCTCATGTACCCCTTGTAAAAGGTGTTCATCGCTCTCATGAAGTCCACCTTAATTATGTCCCAGCAAGTTGCATAAAATCAACCGGTGAACCCATCCGGTCTCGGAGCTTTGTCCATGGGCATGCTCTTGATTACTTTCTCCACTTCTCATCCGTGAAAGGGCTCTCCAAGTGCTCTAAGTCCAGGTGCGGCAAGCCCAACATATCGAGATTGAGAGCATGTGACCTCGCCTCTGCAGTACCAAAAGCCGCACCAAAGTATGTGTCCACCGCCGATGCCACCTCATCCTGCCTAGAGTATAAGTTGCCATTGTGCTCCACTACTCTTATGATATTCTTTATCTGTCTATGACTAGCTTGTTGGTGGAAGAGCCGAGTGTTTCTGTCACCCTCACATAGTTGCAACAGCCTTGATCGTTGCCTCGCTATCGTCCTCTCCAGAGAGCTCAAACCCAGCAGCTTTTTCTTTAGGCATTTCCTCAGAGCCCTCTCGGCGTCAGATAGCGCTCTTGTCTCCATGGCAATGTCGAGCTGTTTGATCACTTCAAGCGCAATTGCTATTTGCAGTTTCACATTTCCGATCAAACGGTCACTCCACCTTTGGAGGCTCACAGCAGTTGTCCTCAACTTGTTATGCAGCGTGAGATAGTCATTGGTGGCCACAGGTGTGGTGGACCAAGCCAGCTTGACTACATCCATGAAACCCTCGGCTCGAATCCAGAATGACTCAAACTTGAAACGACTCTTCATATTGATACTCACATTCATATCTAGCACCAAGGGGCAATGGTCAGACACAGCCGTGCCCAGCGCCGAAAGGAAACTTGCTGGATAGGCCTCGTCCCAGTCGTTTGAGGCAAACACATGATCAATCTTCTCCAAGGTGGCCACTCTTCATTCATTTGACCAGGTGTATCTTCTGCCGTTCAAATAAATCTCTTTTAGTTCCAAGGCATTAAGCTTAGCCCGAAACCTCCCCATCATCATTTGGTTGATCAAGGCATTATTCTTATCATCCTCGCAAGTGATGAGATTAAAGTCTCTGGCCATGAGCCAAGGCCCCGCATGTAGGTCTCGAATACCCACTAAATCTTGCATGAACTCTACCTTCTCTTCCTCCTCTTGTGGCCCATATACACATGTGAGCCACCAGGGCTGGTCGTCCTTAGGGCATTTGACAAGCACAGTTAAGGTATGGTTGGTATAGTGCGGGTTAGAGAGTTGAGTCATCGTGGCATCCCAGGCCACCAAGATCCCACCATGCGTTCCGGACGCATGCAAATAGAAAAACTTCTCAAATTTAGCACCGAGGCATTGCCGTACAATGATTAGCGATACATCATGCAATTTAGTTTCTTGGAGACACACAATGGCAGGACAAGCCTGATTCACCACCTGGAAAACCGCGTTTCGACGGGCAGGCGCATTTAGCCCTCGGACATTCCACACCATCATCCTCAAAGGTTGCACGTTCATCGCAAGCACCAACCGAGCCACCAGCGTGTGCACTAGCGCACCTCCACCCCCTCCAGGGGCATAGCCGGCGATTCCCACCTGAATAAGGCGAGCACAGCGGCTATGTGCATGTCCGAAAGCGGGCGGGAAAACAGGTCCATGTACATACTAAGAGCTTCTTCCGAGATGACCTCCCCTTCATGCGCCAAACAGAGCTTCCTAATGAGCACCTGCTGTTGCTTGGATGCCCCTTGCTTCGCCAGCCTCACACTCCTCCTTGGCGTGACATCCAATCTTCTTTTCTTCCTTGGGTTGCGCATTTGCACCGCAGATGCGCGGGTGATCAGGAGCGGCAAGATAGGGGAGAGAGTTCTGCACATCTCAGCACACATGCTCTCAAAATCACCTTGCAACAGCACGCCACCACCAGACCGCGGCGTGGCCTGGACCAACCCATCATGAGCAGTAGCTACTGTTACATGGTCTGGTGTGTCCTAGAACTGCCCATCTTCAGGTTCATCTATAGTAGTTGGCGCATGCACTGGCACACACCCCTGTTCCATGCTACGTACCATGCATGTTGCATGGGTGCAACTCTCGTCCGATAGGCACACTTGGAAAGTTTCCATAGTTTCCACTTGTTGCGCCAAGGAGGTGTGTCTCTCGTCCGATAAGAAGCAGTTGTGGACATTTATTTTCACATCCATCCAGCAGTGGAAGGTTCCCTTCAAAGAGGCCGAGGTGGAGGAAAATCGGATCGCTTTGGGGCTATGGTTCTCACAAATCTGAGAACACCTCTACATTTATCGTGGGGTTGAACGCTGCGGAAGATAGCCCGGAGGATCCTTGGGGACTAGACTAACTAGTAACAAATTGCACCCAAAGTACAGTCTAGATGTAGCTTCAAACTGAAGAGAAACAAGCCCTCCAAGCTACACAACCTACACACAGCTTTTGTCGACAACATTGTGGCTGTGGGCAAAGCAAAACGGTCAAATGCCACCAGGGACTATGTGGTTTCGCTTCAATACAAAATGGAGCTGCGAAGGCTCCTCCCTGATTTGTCTAATGTTATTTTTCAATACAAAATGAACCAGTAACAAATTTCAACCAAACTATTGGCCAATTGACGGTTCTGGAATAGGAAATGAGGGTACTAGTATACAGGGAAGCAGAATTGGAGTAGGAAATGAACAATAGGACTCCAAAATATGACATGCCAGTTTACCGAAGTAGCCATCTCAGGCGGCAGAAGATTCATCTGTTTTCATCTACTGCTTTTTTTCCGGGGATGTTTTCGTCTACTGCTTTTTTCGAAAAGGGGCGCTTTATTACTTAAAAGGTTTAAGCATTACACCCGGACTTTGCATACTACGATGCACACAGCCAAATAAAGTCTTCTCGCACAAACGAAAAATAAAAAGGCGAAATACAAAGAAACATGTAGAGTATGTATGACGCCTAAAACGGAGGTGGGCCAATCCTAAGATTATGCTGCCACCCATGTTGGGTAAAAGTAACCCTCGCAGTATCCTCCAATCGTGTACACACCTCCGTAAACAGGTCTCGATTCTCCACACGTTATAGAGAGGACCATAAACAAAGAGCCCCGGTACATCTGTAGATAACCTGCATCAGAGAAGTACTTTTATCATTAAAAACCTTATCATTCCTACATAGCCAAAGCGACCAAATAACGGCAAGTGCTCCCACCCTAAGAAGAGTTCTAAACATGTGATCAATCCCATGTAACCAGTTGCCAAATACATTAGCAACACTACAAGGAGGATACAAGCCAGAAGCTATCTGGATGACTGACCATATAGAACGAGCCAATTTTCATTGGAAGAACAAATGTTTTATTGTCTCATCATGGTGACAAAAGATACATTGCGGACTACCATGCCAATTTCTCTTAATAAGGTTGTCTTTAGTAAGAATGACTCCGCGACGAAGATACCATGTAAAGATTTTATTCTTAAGAGGTATCTTCATCCTCCAGATCTTCTTGTTATTATCAACTGGCACATCAGACTGGATTAACGCTCTATACATTGACTCCATAGAGAATTGGCCATTCCTATGGAGGTTCCATCGGAAAACATCAGACCCATGTGACAATTGCACCGTGGACAACCGCTGGAGCAGGACGTTCCATGATTGTAGTCTGGGTCTAATTAAATCTCTTCTGAATGTCACATTTGGCGGAAATGATTCCATTACCGTGGCAATAGTATCACCCTTGTGGCGCACAATGTTGTATAGAGCTGGATATTGTTCCCGGAGTGTGGTATCTCCTAGCCACTTGTCCTCCCAGAATCTAATTTCCGAGCCGTCCTTAATCAAGAAGGATCCATAGCCGAAGAAATATTTCTTCGTAGCCATTAGACCCGCCCAAAAATGGGAATCCCCAGGCTTCCAGTATACCTGGGATACCGCCTTGGAACCCACATATTTCCTCCTTAGGAGGGTTTGCCATACACCATCTTCCGTTAGTAATTTAAACAACCATTTACCAAGGAGGGCCCTATTCTTAACCTCAAGGTCATGAATGCCCAACCCGCCTTGGTCTTTGGGACGGCAAACCACACTCCATTTGGCCAGTCGATATTTCCTTCTCTCGCTATCTCCTTGCCAAAAGAATCTTGATCGAAAATAATCCAATCTATGTAAGACTCCTTTCGGCAACTGGAAGAAGGAAATCATATATAGTACCATATTACTTAGTACTGAATTTATGAGGACCAATCTTCCACCCAGAGACAACAGTTTACCTTTCCAACTGCTAAGTCTTTTTTGCAGTCTCTCCTCGACGTGTTTCCATTTAGCATTTGTGAGTCTCCGATAATGTATCGGTATCCCCAAATATGTGATCGGAAATTCTCCCAACCTACATCCGAATAGTTCAGCGTAAAGGTGGGCCTCATTTTGAGCGTCGCCAAAGCAAAACGATTCACTTTTATGAAAATTGATCTTGAGACCCGAGAGTTGCCCGAATGCTGATAAAATCAGTTTCATATTTCTCGCTTTCTCGAGGTCATGATCCATGAAGAGAATCGTATCATTGGCATATTGAAGTATAGAGAGACCACCATCAACTAGGTGATTTACTATCCTAGCAATTTGGCCATCAACATTGGCACGCTCAATCATGAACGCTAGCATATCTGCCACTATATTAATTATTAAATAGCATGGGCAATAATGAGTCACCTTGTCTCAATCCCTTCTTCATTTGGAAATAGTGCCCAACGTCATCATTGACCTTAATGGCAACGCTACCTTGATACATCCATTTTGCATCATGCTTTTATATCGATATTTATTGCACTATGGACTATTATTACACATTATGTCACAATACTTATGCCTATTCTCTCTTATTTTACAAGGTTTACATAAAGAGGGAGAATGTCGGCAGCTGGGATTCTGGGCTGGAAAAGGAGCAAATATTAGAGACATATTCAGAATATATAAAAAATACCGAGCGCAAGAAGTTCACCAGGGGCCCACACCCTGCCCACAAGGGTGGGGGGCGCGCCCCCTAACTCGTGGGCCCCCTGGTGGCCCTCCGATGGCCATCTTCTTCTATATGGAGTCTTTCGATGAGGAAAAAATCAGAAGCCATCTTTCGGGACAAGACTCCGCCGCCACGAGGCGGAACCTTGGCGGAACCAATCTAGGGCTCTGGCGGAGCTGTTCTGCCGGGGAAACTTCCCTCCACGAGGGGGAAATCATCACCATCGTCATCATCAACGATCCTCTCATCGGGAGAGGGCAATCTCCATCAACATCTTCACCAGCACCATCTCCTCTCAAAACCCTAGTTCATCTCTTGTATCCAATTCTTGTCTCCAAGTCTGGGATTGGTACCTGTGGGTTGCTAGTAGTGTTGATTACTCCTTGTAGTTGATGCTAGTTGGTTTATTTGGTGGAAGATCATATGTTCGGATCCTTTATGCATATTAATACCCCTCTGATTATGAACATGAATATGCTTTGTGAGTAGTTACATTTGTTTCTGAGGACATGGGAGAAGTCTTGCTATTAGTAGTCAGGTGAATTTGGTATTCGTTCGATATTTTGATGAGATGTATGTTGTCTCTCCTCTAGTGGTGTTATGTGAACGTCGACTACATGACACATCACCATTGTTTGGGCCTAGAGGAAGGCATTGGGAAGTAATAAGTAGATGATGGGTTGCTAGAGTGACAGAAGCTTAAACCCTAGTTTATGCGTTGCTTCGTAAGGGGTTGATTTGGATCCATATGTTTCATGCTATGGTTAGGTTTACCTTAATACTTTTGTTGTAGTTGCGGATGCTTGCAATAGAGGTTAATCATAAGTGAGATGCTTTTCCAAGTAAGGACAGTACCCAAGCACCGGTCCACCCACATACCAAATTATCAAAGTACCGAACGCGAATCATATGAACGTGATGAAAACTAGCTTGACGATATTCCCATGTGTCCTCGAGAGCGTTTTTCTCTATATAAGAGTTTGTCCAGGCTTGTCCTTTGCTACAAAAAGGATTAGGCCACCTTGCTGCACTTTATTTACTTTTGTTACTTGTTACTCATTACAAATTATCCTATCACAAAACTATCTGTTACCTATTATTTCAGTGCTTGCAGAGAATACCTTGCTGAAAACCGCTTATTATTTCCTTCTGCTCCTCGTTGGGTTCGACACTCTTACTTATCGAAAGGACTATGATAGATCCCCTATACTTGTGGGTCATCAAGACTCTTTTCTGGCGCCATTGCCAGGGAGTGAAGCGCCTTTGGTAGGTGGAATTTGGTAAGGAAAAATTTATATAGTGTTCTGAAATTTACTGTCACTTGTTACTATGGAAAGTAATCCTCTAAGGGGCTTGTTCAGGGTATCTTCACCCCGACCAGTAGAGCAAAGAGTTGCTCCTCAACATACTGAACCTACTGAAAATGAAAATGTCTGCTTTGAAATTCCTTTGGGTATGATAGAAAAACTGCTAGCTAATCCTTTTGCAGGAGATGGAACAAAGCATCCTGATGAGCACCCAATATATGTGGATGAAGTTTGTGGATTATTTAAGCTTGCAGGTGTGCCCGGAGATGTTATTAAGAAGAAGGTCTTCCCTTTATCTTTGACGGGAGATGCATTGACATGGTATAGGCTATGTGATGATACGGGGTCATGGAATTACAAACGACTGAAATTGGAATTTCATCAGAAGTTTTATCCTATGCATCTTGTTCATCGTGATCACAATTATATATATAATTTCTGGCCTCCGAAGGAGAAAGCATCGCTTAATCTTGGGGGAGGCTTAAATCAATGTTATATTCATGCCCCAGTCATGAGCTCTCAAGAGAAATGATTATTCAAAATGTATATGCTCGGCTTTCTGATAGTAATCGGACCATGCTCGATACTTCTTGTGCTGGCTCTTTTATGATGAAGACTATTGAGTTCAAATGGGATTTATTGGAAAGAATTAAACGTAACTCTGAAGATTGGGAGCTCGACAAAGGTAAGGAGTCAGGTATGATACCTAAGTATGATTGTGTTAAATCTTTTATGGATACCGATGTTTTCCGTAAGTTTAGCACTAAATATGGACTTGACTCTGAGATAGTAGCCTCTTTCTGTGAATCTTTTGCTGCTCATATCGATCTCCCTAAGGAGAAGTGGTTTAAATATGATCCTCCCATAGAAGTAAAAGTAGATGCACCTATTAAAGTTGAAGAAAAGACTGTCACCTATAATGATCCTATTGTTCCTACTGTTTATGTTGAGAAACCACCTTTTCCTGTTAGGATAAAAGATCATGCTAAAGCTTCAACTGTGGTTCGTAAAGGCAATATTAGAACCTATACACCTCCTGAGAAAATTAAAGTTGAACCTAATATTGCTATTGTTAAAGATCTCTTGTCTGATAATATTGATGAGCATGTTATTCATTTCCGTGATGAAACTGCTAGAATTGCCAAACC
Organism: Triticum dicoccoides; assembly: GCF_002162155.2. Classification (NCBI taxonomy): domain Eukaryota; kingdom Viridiplantae; phylum Streptophyta; class Magnoliopsida; order Poales; family Poaceae; genus Triticum; species Triticum dicoccoides. Next base: position 41,012,392 of record NC_041380.1, read on the forward strand.
TTGTGCTAAAGATAAACAGAGACCTTTGGTAGGCATGCCTGTTATTTCTATTAAAATAGGAGATCATTGTTATCATGGCTTGTGTGATATGGGTGCTAGTGCTAGTGCAATACCTTTTGACTTATACAAAGAAATTATGCATGACATTGCACCCGCTGAGTTAGAAGATATTGATGTCACAATTAAACTTGCCAATAGAGATACTATTTCACCAATGGGAATTGTTAGAGATGTTGAAGTCTTGTGTGGGAAAACTAAATATCCTGCTGATTTTCTTGTTCTTGGCTCCCCACAAGATAGCTTTTGTCCCATTATATTTGGTAGACCCTTCTTGAACACAGTTAATGCTAAGATAGATTGCAGAAAGGATGTTGTTACTATTGGTTTAGGTGATATGTCTCATGAATTTAATTTCTCTAAATTTCGTAGACAACACCGTGAAGAGGAATTGCCTAGTAATGATGAAATTATTGGTCTTGCTTCTATTGCCGTACCTCCTAGTGATCCTTTAGAATAATATTTACTAGACCATGAAAATGATATGTTTATGAATGAAAGAAGGGAAATAGATGAAGTATTATTTAATCAGGAACCCATCCTGAAACACAATTTGCCTGTTGAAATCCTAGGGGATCCTTCTCCACCCAAGGGCGATCTCGTGTTTGAGCTCAAACTGTTACCTGATACTTATGCTTACCTTGATGAGAAAAAGATATATCCTGTTATTATTAGTGCTAACATTTCAGAGCATGAAGGAGAGAGATTATTGAAAACTCTGAAGAAGCATCGTGCTGCTATTGGATATACTCCCGATGATCTTAAGGGCATTAGTCCCACACTATGTCAACACAAAATAAATTTGGAGGAAGATGCCAAACCAGTTCGTGATCATCAATGACGGCTGAATCCTAAGATGAAGGAAGTGGTAAGAAAGGAAATACTAAAGCTTCTTGAGGCAGGTATAATTTATCCCGTTGCTGATAGTCAGTGGGTAAGTCCAGTCCATTGTTTCCCTAAAAAGGGAGGTATTACTGTCGTTCCTAATGATAAAGATGAGCTGATCCCGCAAAGAATTATTACAGTTTATAGGATGGTAATTGATTTCCGCAAATTAAATAAAGCTACTAAAAAAGATCATTACCCCTTACCTTTTATCGATCAAATGCTAGAAAGATTATCCAAACATACACATTTTTTTCTTTCTAGATGGTTATTCTGGTTTCTCTCAAATACCTGTGTCAGCCAATGATCAATCAAAGACCACTTTTACTTGCCCTTTTGGTACTTTTGCTTATAGACGTATGCCTTTTGGTTTATGTAATGCACCAGCTACCTTTCAAAGATGCATGATGGCTATATTCTCTGACTTTTGTGAAAAGATTTGTGAGGTTTTCATGGACGATTTTTCCGTCTATGGATCCTCTTTTGATGATTGCTTAAGCAACCTTGAATTGGGGAACATAGCAATAATTCAAAATGTTCCTACGTGTCACCAAGATCAATCTAGGAGATACTAGCAACGAGAGAGAGGGAGTGCATCTTCATACCCTTGAAGATCTCTAAGCGGAAGCGTTCAAGAGAACGGGGTTGATGGAGTCGTACTCGTCGTGATCCAAATCACCGATGATCCTAGCGCTGAACGGACGGCACCTCCGCGTTCAACACACTTATGGAACGGAGAGGTCTCCCGCACCTTGATCTAGCAAGGAGGAGGGAGAGGTTGAGGAAGAGAGTCCAACAGTAGCACGACGGCGTGGTGGTGATGGAGTGGCAGTTCTCCGGCAGGGCTTCGCCAAGCTCACGCGGAGGAGGAGAGCTATTGGAGGGGAGGGGCTGCGCCAGGTGCAAGGGTATGGCCGCCCTCCCACCACTCCACTATTTATAGGTGGGGAGAGAGGGGGCATGCCCCCTAGATCCCATCTAGGGTTGGGGGCGGCGGCCAAGGGGGGGAGGAGTGCCTCCCAAGTCAAGTGGAGGCCCTCCCCCTTAGGGTTTCCCCTCTCCCATGCGCATGGGCCTTAGGGGGGGGCTGGTGCCCCTGGCCCATTAAGGCTAGGGAGCCCCCCTACATCCCATGCTGCTTTATTGGACGTGGTGGAACATTTTACGGACCTCCGGACCCCTCCGGAATCCTCCAGAACCTTCCGGAAGCTTCCCGGTACAATACCGGAAAAACCGAACTTTTCCTGGAACCCGAACAATAACTTTCCATATATAAACCATTCCAGAACTCCTCGTGACGTCCGGGATATCATCCGGGACTCCGAACAACATTCGGTAATCACATACAAGTCTTCCTATAATAACCCTAGCGTCATCGAACCTTAAGTGTGTAAACCCTACGGGTTCGGGAACCATGCAGACATGACCGAGACATCTCTCTGGTCAATAACCAACAGCGGGATCTGGATACCCATGTTGGCTCCCACATGTTCCATGATGATCTCAAGGATTCAGTCAATCTCGTATACAATTCCCTTTGTCTATCGGTATGATACTTGCCCGAGATTCGATCGTCGGTATCTCGATACCTCGTTCAATCTCGTTATTGGCAAGTCTCTTTACTCATTCTATAACACATCATCCCGTGATCAACTCCTTGGTCACATTGTGCACATTATGATGATGTCCTACCAAGTGGGCCCAGAGATACCTCTCCGTTACACGGAGTGACAAATCCCAGTCTCGATTCGTGCCAACCCAACAGACACTTTCGGAGATACCCGCAGTGCACCTTTATAGCCACCCAGTTACGTTGTGACGTTTGGTACACCCAAATCATTCCTACGGTATCCGGGAGTTGCACAATCTCATGGTCTAAGGAAATGATACTTGACATTAGAAAAGCTTTAGCATACGAACTACACGGTCTTGTGCTAGGCTTAGGATTGGGTCTTGTCCATCACATCATTCTCCTAATGATGTGATCCCGTCATCAACGACATCCAATGTCCATGGTCAGGAAACCGTAACCATCTATCGATCAACGAGCTAGTCAACTAGAGGCTTACTAGGGACATGGTGTTGTCTATGTATCCACACATGTATCTGAGTTTCCTATCAATACAATTCTAGCATGGATAATACACGATTATCATGAACAAGGAAATATAATAATAACTAATTTATTATTGCCTCTAGGGCTTATTTCCAACAGTCTCCCACTTGCACTAGAGTCAATAATCCAGTTCACATCGCTATGTGATTAACACTCAAGGTCACATCCCCATGTGACTAACACCCAAAGAGTTTACTAGAGTCAATAATCTAGTTCACATTACCATGTGATTAACACTCAGTGAGTTCTGGGTTTGATCATGTTATGCTTGTGAGAGATGTTATAGTCAACGGGTCTGAACCTTTCAAATCCGTGTGTGCTTTACAAATCTCTATGTCATCTTGTATATGCAGCTACCACGCTCTATTTGGAGCTATTCCAAATAACTGTTCTACTATACGAATCCGGTTTACTACTCAGAATCATCCAGATTAGTGTCAAAGATTGCATCGGCATAACCCTTTACGACGAACTCTTTTACCACCTCCATAATCGAGAAAATTCCTTAGTCCACTAGTTACTAAGGATAACCTTGACCGTTTTCCTATGATCCATTCCTAGATCACACTTGTACCCCTTGACTGACTCATGGCTTGGCACACTTCAGGTGCGGTACACAACACATCATACTTTAGAGCCTACGTCTAAAGCATAGGGGACGACCTTCGTCCTTTCTCTCTATTCTGCCGTGGTCAGGTCTTGAGTTTTACTCAATAATCATACCTTATAACACAGCCAAGAACTCCTTCTTTGCCGATCTATTTTTGAATTCCTTCAAAATTCTGTCATGGTATGTGTTCGTTTTAAAGTACTATTAAGCGATTTTGATCTATCCTTATAGATCTTGATGCTCAATGTTCAAGTAGCTTAATCCAGGTTTTCCATTGAAAAACACTTTTCAAATAACCCTATATGCTTTCCAGAAACTCTATATCATTTTTGATCAACAATAGTCAACAACATATACTCATCAGAAATTCTATAGTGCTCCCACTCACTTCTTTGGAAATACAAGTTTCTCATAAACTTTGTATAAACCCAAAATCTTTGATCATCTCATCAAACCGTACATTCCAACTCCGAGATGCTTACTCCAGTCCTTAGAAGGATTGCTGGAGCTTCGCATACTTGTTAGCATCTTTCAGGATTGTCAAAAAAACTTCTGGTTCTATCACATACAACCTTTCCTCAAGAAAAATGCCGAGGAAACAATGTTTTGACATCTTATCTGCAAGATTTCATAAATAATGCAGTAACTGCTAACATAATTCCAATAGACTCTTAGCATCGCTATGAGTGAGAAAGTCTCATCGTAGTCAACTCCTTTGAACTTGTCGGAAAACATCTTAACGACAAGTCGAGCTTTCTTAATGGTGACATTTACCATCATTGTCAATCTTCCTTTTAAAATCCATCTGCACCCAACAGCCTTACGACCATCAAGTAGTTCTTCCAAAGTCTATACTTTGTTTTTATACATGGATCCTCTCTCGGATTTTATGGCCTCGAGCCATTCATCGGAATCCGGGCCCACCATCGCTTCTCCATAGCTCGCAGGTTCATTGTTGTCTAGCAACATGACTTCCAAGACAGGATTACGTACCACTCTGAAGTAGTATGCATCCTTGTCGACCTATGAGGTTTGGTAGTGACTTGATCCGAAGTTTCATGATCACTATCATAACCTTCCACTTCAATCGGTGTAGGTGCCACAGGAACAACTTCCTATGCCCTGCTCCACACTAGTTGAAGTGACAGTTCAATAACCTCATCAAGTCTCCACCATCCTCCCACTCAATTCTTTCGAGAGAAACTTTTCCTAGAGAAAGGACCCGTTTCTAGAAACAATCACTTTTGTTTCCGGATCTGAAATAGGAGGTATACCCAACTGTTTTGGGTATTCTATGAAGATGCATTTATCCACTTTGGGTTCGAGCTTATCAGCCTGAAACATTTTCACATAAGCATCGCAGCCCCAAACTTTTAAGAAACGACAGCTTAGGGTTTTTCTAAACCATAGTTCATACGGTGTCGTCTCAACGGAATTGTGTGGTGCCCTATTTATAGTGAGTGCGGTTGTCTCTAATACCTAACCCATAAACGATAGTGGTAATTCGATAAGAGACATCATGGTATGCACCATATCCAATAGGGTGCAGTTGTGATGTTCGGACACACCATCACACTATGGTGGTCCAGGCGGTATTAGTCGTGAAACAATTTCCATAATGTCTTAATTGTTTGCCAAACTCGTAACTCAGATATTCATCTCTATGATCATATCATAGACATTTTATCCTCTTGTCACGACGATCTTCAACTTCACTCTGAAATTACTTGGACCTTTCAATAATTCAGACTTGTGTTTCATCAAGTAAATATACTCAGCATCTACTCGAATCATCTGTGAAGTAAGAACATAACGATATCCACTGCATGCCTTAACACTCATTGGACTGCACACATCAAAATGTATTACTTCCAACAAGTTGCTTTCTTGTTCCATCTTACTGAAAACGAGGCCTTTCAGTCATCTTGCCCATGTGGTATGATTTGCATGTCTCAAGTGATTCAAAATCAAGTGAGTCCAAATGATCCATCTGCATGGAGTTTCTTCATGCATATCTACCAATAGACACGGTCCGCATGTCTCAATCTTTTCAAAACGAGTGAGACCAAAGATCCATCAACATGGAGCTTCTTCATGTGTTTTATACCAACATGACTCAAATGACAGTGCCACAAGTACGTGGTACTATCATTACTATCTTATATCTTTTGGCATGAACATGTGTATCACTACGATCGAGATTCAATAAACCATTCATTTTAGGTGCAAGACCATTGAAGGTATTATTCAAATAAACAGAGTAACCATTATTCTCCTTAAATGAATAACCGTGTGGCGATAAACATAATCCAATCATGTCTATGCTCAACGCAAACACCAAATAACAATTATTTTGGTTTAACACCAATCTCGATTGTAGAGGGAGCATGCGATGTTTGATCACATCAACCTTGGAAACACTTCCAACACATATCGTCATCTCACCTTTAGCTAGTCTCCGCAACCTTTTAATTCGAGTTACTAAAGCTTAGCAACCGAACCGGTATTTATTTCCCTGGTGCTACTAGGAGTACTAGTAAAGTACACAATAATATGACGTATATCCAAAATACTTCTGTCGACCTTGCCAGCCTTCTCATCTACCAAGTATCTAGGGTAGTTCTGCTTCAGTGACCTTTCCCCTCATTATAGAAGAACTTAGTCTCGGGTTTGGTTCAACCTTGGGTTTCTTCACTAGAGCAGCAACTGATTTGCCGTCTCATGAAGTATCCCTTCTTTCCCTTGCCCTTCTTGAAACTAGTGTTTTAACCATCAACAATTGATGCTCCTACTTGATTTCTACTTTCGCGGTGTCAAACATCGCGAGTTGCTCAAGGACCATCATGTCTATCCCTGATATGTTATAGTTCATCACGAAGCTCCAATAGCTTGGTGGCAGTCACTATGGAGAACCATCACTTTCTCATCTGGAAGATTAACTCCCACTCGATTCAAGCGATTGCAATACTCAGACAATCTGAGCACATGCTCAATGATTTAGTTTTTCTCCCTTAATTTGCAGGCTTAAGAAACTTGTCAGAGGTGTCATACCTCTTGACGTGGGCACTAGTCTGAAATTCCAATTCCAGCCTTTGGAACATCTCATATGTTCTGTGACGTTTAAAAAACGTCTTTGGTGCCACAATTCTAAACTGTTAGCATTACGCACTGAACTATCACATAGTCATCAAAACGTGTATGTCAGATGTTTCCCAACATCTACAGATGACGCTCGAGGTTCAATGCACTGAGCGGTGCATTAAGGACATAGCCCTTCTGTGCAGCAATGAGGACAATCCTCAGTTCGTGGACCCAGTCCGCATAATTGCTACTGTCAACTCTCAACTAAATTTTCTCTAGGAACATATCTAAAACAGTAGAACCAAAGTGTGAGCTACGACATAATTTGCAAAGACCTTTTGACTATGTTCATGATAATTAAGTTCATCTAATCAAATTATTCAATGAACTCCCACTTAGATAGAGATCCCTCTAGTCATCTAAGTGATACATGATCCGAGTCAACTAGGCCGTGTCCGATCATCACGTGAGACGGACTAGTCATCATCGGTGAACATCTTCATGTTGATCGTATCCACTATACGACTCATGTTCGACCTTTCGGTCTTCCGTGTTCCGAGGCCATGTCTGTACATGCTAGGCTCGTCAAGTTAACCTAAGTGTATTGCGTGTGTAAATCTGGCTTACACCCGTTGTATGCGAACGTTAGAACCTATCACACCTAATCATCACGTGGTGCTTCGGAACAATGGACCTTAGCAACAGTGCACAGTTAGGGGGAACACTTTCTTGAAATTATTGCGAGGGATCATCTTATTTATGCTACCGTCATTCTAAGCAAATAAGATGTAAACATGACAAACATCACATGCAAATCATAAAGTGACATGATATGGCCAATATCATCTTGCGCCTTTGATCTCCATCTTCGAGGCGTGGCATGAACACCATCGTCACCGGCATGACACCATGATCTCCATCATCGTGTCTTCATGAAGTTGCCTCGCCAACTATTACTTCTACTACTATGGCTAACGGTTAGCAATAAAGTAAAGTAATTACATGGCATTTTCATTGACACGCATGTCATAAATAAATTAAGACAACTCCTATGGCTCCTGCCGGTTGTCATACTCATCGACATGCAAGTCGTGATTCCTATTACAAGAACATGATCAATCTCATACATCACATATATCATTCATCACATCCTTTTGGCCATATCACATCACATAGCATACCCTGCAAAAACAAGTTAGACGTCCTCTAATTGTTGTTGCATGTTTTACGTGGCTGCTATGGGTTTCTAGCAAGAACGTTTGTTACCTATGCAAAACCACAATGATGATATGCCAATTGCTATTTACCCTTCATAAGGACCCTTTTCATTGAATCCGATCCAACTAAAGTGGGAGAGACAGACACCCGCTAGCCACCTTATGCAACTAGTGCATGTCAGTTGGTGGAACCTGTCTCACGTACACTACAAAAAAAAGACACATCCGTGACATTTTGGGCCGAATGAAATTTTTTCTGTCATACATATGACACTTCTATGACGATAATTGTGACAAAACCCGGTATCATCATAGATGTGGTGGGCTCCTACTTCTATGACAAAAAATCATGACAGAAAATGGGCTTTTCATCCTGGGCGGGCCGGAGACGCAGCTGCATGACATTCTTTGGGCCGTCCATGACGGAAAAAACTGTGGTAGAAGCGAGGGGGAGGAAAATTTCGGGGAGTTCCCGGTTACGGTGGGAGGTCGGGGGCCGAGCAATGCGTGTTTCTCTCGTACACGTACGCGCGTGTGTGCGAGGCGTTGGCTCTAACTGAACCCGAGCGAGGCGTTGGGCTCTAACTGAACCCGAGCGATTGCACTGCAGGCTACGCGTTACTGAACCCGAGCGATCGATCGATGGCTGTTAACTGAACCCGATCGAGCGATTCCTTGGCTACTGCTGCTAACTGAAGCCGATCGATGGGATGAACAGTAAGAGTTGTGGGGGGGTATGGATGAACAGTGAGCGGTGGCGTTGCCTCTGGATGAACAAGACCCCGTGGTGTGGTGGAGGGCTGGATGAACAGTAGACGATGGAGGGATGTGTTGGAAATATGCCCTAGAGGCAATAATAAATTAGTTATTATTATATTTCCTTATTCATGATAATCGTTTATTATCCATGCTAGAATTGTATTGATAGGAAACTCAGATACATGTGTGGATACATAGACAACACCATGTCCCTAGTAAGCCTCTAGTTGACTAGCTCGTTGATCAATAGATGGTTACGGTTTCCTGACCATGGACATTGGATGTTGTTGATAACGGGATCACATCATTAGGAGAATGATGTGATGGACAAGACCCAATCATAAGCCCAGCACAAGATCATGTAGTTCGTATGCTAAAGCTTTTCTAATGTCAAGTATCATTTCCTTAGACCATGAGATTGTGCAACTCCCGAATACCATAGGAGTGCTTTGGGTGTGCCAAACGTCACAACGTAATTGGGTGGCTATAAAGGTACACTACAGGTATCTCCGAAAGTGTCTGTTGGGTTGGCACGAATCAAGACTGGGATTTGTCACTCCGTGTAAACGGAGAGGTATCTCTGGGCCCACTCGATAGGACATCATCATAATGTGCACAATGTGATCAAGGAGTTGATCACGGGATGATGTGTTACGAAACGAGTAAAGAGACTTGCCGGTAACAAGATTGAACAAGGTATCGGGATACCTACAATCGAATCTCGGGCAAGTATCGTACCGATAGACAAAGGGAATTGTATACGGGATTGATTAAGTCCTTGACATCGTGGTTCATCCGATGAGATCATCGTGGAACATGTGGGAGCCAACATGGGTATCCAGATCCCGCTGTTGGTTATTGACCGGAGAGTCATCTCGGTCATGTCTGCATGTCTCCCGAACCCGTAGGGTCTACACACTTAAGGTTCGGTGACGCTAGGGTTATAGAGATATTAGTATGCGGTAACCCGAAAGTTGTTCAGAGTCCCGGATGAGATCCCGGACGTCACGAGGAGTTCCGGAATGGTCCGGAGGTAAAGAATTATATATAGGAAGTGCTATTTCGGCTATCGGGACAAGTTTTGGGGTCACCGGTATTGTACCGGGACCACTGGAAGGGTCCAGGGGGTCCACCGGGTGGGGCCACCTACCCCGGGGGGCCACATGGGCTGTAGGGGTTGCGCCTTGGCCTACATGGGCCAAGGGCACCAGCCCCAAGAGGCCCATGCGCCAAGAGAGAGGGAAAGGGGAGAGTCCTAAAGGGGGAAGGCACCTCCGAGGTGCCTTGGGGAGGATGGACTCCTCCCCCCCTTGGCTGCACCCTTCCTTGGAGGAAGGGCCAAGGCTGCGCCTCCCCCCTCTCCCTTGGCCCTATATATAGTGGGGGGAAGGGAGGGCAGCCCAACCTAAGCCCTGGCGCCTCCCGCTCCCTCCCACGACACATCTTCCTCCTCCCGCAGCGCTTGGCGAAGCCCTGTTGGAATCCCGCTACTTCTACCACCATAGCAGCCACGTAAAACATGCAAACAACAATTAGAGGACGTCTAACTTGTTTTTGCAGGGTATGCCATGTGATGTGATATGGCCAAAAGGATGTGATGAATGATATATGTGATGTATGAGATTGATCATGTTCTTGTAATAGGAATCACGACTTTCATGTCGATGAGTATGACAACCGGCAGGAGCCATAGGAGTTGTCTTTATTTATTGTATGACCTGCGTGTCATTGAACAACGCCATGTAATTACTTTACTTTATTGCTAACCAGTAGCCATAGTAGTAGAAGTAATAAGTTGGCGAGACAACTTCATGGAGACACGATGATGGAGATCATGATGATGGAGATCATGGTGTCATGCCGGTGACAAGATGATCATGGAGCCCCAAGATGGAGATCAAAGGAGCTATATGATATTGGCCATATCATGTCACTATTATTTGATTGCATGTGATGTTTATCATGTTTATACATCTTATTTGCTTAGAACAACGGTAGTAAATAAGATGATCCCTCATTAAAATTTCAAGAAAGTGTTCCCCCTAACTGTGCACCATTGCGAAAGTTCGTCGTTTCGAAGCACCACGTGATGATCGGGTGTGATAGATTCTTACGTTCGAATACAACGGGTGTTGACGAGCCTAGCATATACAGACATGGCCTCGGAACACATGCAAAACACTTGGGTTGACTTGATGAGCCTAGCACGTACAGACATGGCCTCGGAACACAAGAGACCGAAAGGTCGAGCATGAGTCGTATGATAGATATGATCAACATGAAGATGTTCACCGATGATGACTAGTCCGTCTCACGTGATGATCGGACACGGCTTAGTTGACTCGGATCATGTAATCACTTAGATGACTAGAGGGATGTCTATCTGAGTGGGAGTTCATAAGATGAACTTAATTATCCTGAACATAGTCAAAAGGTCTTCGCAAATTATGTCGTAGCTCGCGCTTCAGTTCTACTGTTTAGATATGTTCCTAGAGAAAAATTAGTTGAAAGTTGATAGTAGCAATTATGCAGGCAGTAAAAGGCTTATGTCCTTAATGCACCGCTCAGTGTGCTGAACCTCGAACGTTGTCTGTGGATGTTGCAAACATCTGACATACACATTTTGATAACTACGTGATAGTTCAGTTAAACGGTTTAGAGTTGAGGCACCGAAGACGTTTTGAAACATCGCGAAACATATGAGATGTTTCGAGGGCTGAAATTGGGATTTCAGGCTCGTCCCCACGTCAAGAGGTATAAGATCTCCGACGATTTTCTTAGCCTACAAACTAAGGAGAAAAGCTCAATTGTTGAACTTGTGCTCAGATTGTCTGAGTACAACAATCGCTTGAATCGAGTGGGAGTTGATCTTCCAGATGAGATAGTGATGTTTCTCCGAAGTCATTACCACCAAGCTGCTAGAGCTTCGTGATGAACTATGATATATCAGGGACATATATGATGATCCTTGAGATATTAGCGATGTTTGACACCGCGAAAGTAGAAATCAAGAAGGAGCATCAATTGTTGATGGTTGGTGAAACCACTAGTTTCAAGAAGGGCAAGGGAAAAGGGATACTTCATGAAACGGCAATTCAGCTGCTGCTCTAGTGAAGAAACCCAAGGTTGAACCCAAACCCGAGACTGAGTGCTTCTGTAATAAGGGGAACAGCCACTGGAGCAGAATTACCCTAGATACTTGGTAGATGAGAAGGCTGGCAAGGTCGATAGAAGTATATTGGATATACATTGTGTTAATGTGTACTTTACTAGTACTCCTAGTAGCACCAGGGTATTAGATACCGGTTCGGTTGCTAAGTGTTAGTAACTCGAAACAAAAGGCTACGGAATAAACGGAGACTAGCTAAAGGTGAGCTGACGATATATGTTGGAAGTGTTTCCAGGGTTGATATGATCAAGCATCGCACGCTCCCTCTACCATCGAGATTGGTATTAAAACCTAAATAATTGTTATTTGGTGTTTGCTTTGAGTATAGACATGATTGGATTATGTCTATCGCAATACGGTTATTCATTTAAAGAGAATAATGGTTACTCTGTTTATTTGAATAATACCTTCAAATGGTCTTACACCTGAAATGAATGGTTTATTGAATCTCGATCGTAGTGATACACATGTTCATGCCAAAAGATAGTAATGATAGTACCACCTACTTGTGGCACTGCCACTTAAGTCATATCGGTATAAAACGCATGAAGAAGCTCCATGTTGATGGATCTTTGGGCTCACTCGGTTTTGAAAGGTTTGAGACATGCGAACCATGTCTATTGGTGTATATGCATGAAGAAACTCCATGCAAATGGACCGTTTGGACTCACTTGATTTTGAATCACTTGAGACATGCAAATCATACCACATGGGCAAGATGACTGAAAGCCTCATTTTTCAGTAAAATGGAACTAGAAAGCAACTTGTTGGAAGTAATACATTTTGATGTGTGCAGTCCAATGAGTGCTGAGGCGTGTAGTGGACATCGTTATGTTCTTACTTCACAGATGGTTTGAGTAGATGTTGAGTACATTTACTTGATGAATCACGAGTCTGAATTATTGAAAGGTTCAAGTAATTTCAGGGTGAAGTTGAATGATCGTTGTGACAAGAGGATAAAAGATCTATGATATGATCATAGAGATGAATTTCTGAATTACGAGTTTGGCACATAATTAAGACATTGTGGAAATTGTTTCACAACTAATACAGCCTGGAACACCGTAGCGAGATGGTGTATCCGAACATCATAACTGCACCCTATTGGATATGATGCATACCATGATGTCTCTTATCGAATTACCACAATAGTTTGTGGGTTAGGCATTAGAGACAACCACATTCATTTTAAAAGGGGCACCACGTAATTCCGATGATATGACACCGTGTGAACTATGGTTTAGGGAAACCTAAGCTGTCATTCCTTAAAAGTTTGGGGCTGCGACGCTTATGCGAAAAAGTTTCAGGCTGATAAGCTCGAACCCAAAGCGGATAAATGCATCTTCATAGGACACCCAAAACAGTTGGGTATACCTCCTGTCTCAGAACCGAAAGCAATAAGGGATTGTTTCTAGAATCGGGTCCTTTCTCGAGGAAAAGTTTCTCTCGAAAGAATTGAGTGGGAGGATGGTGGAGACTTGATGAGGTTATTGAACCGTCACTTCAACTAGTGTATAGCAGGGCACAAAGAGTTGTTCCTGTGGCACCTACACCAATTGAAGCGGAAGCTTATGATATTGATCATGAGACTTCGGATCAAGTCACTCCCAAACCTCGTAGGATGACAAGGATGCGTACTACTTCAGAGTGGTACGTAATCCTGTCTTGGAAGTCATGTTGCTAGACAACAATGAACCTACGAGCCATGGAGAAGCGATGGTGGGCCCGGATTCCGATAAATGGCTTGAGGCCATAAAATCCGAGAGAGGATCCATGTATGAAAACAAAGTGTAGACTTTGGTGGAACAGCTCGATGGTCGTAAGGCTGTTGAGTACAGATGGATTTTAAAAGGAAGACGGACAATGATGGTAAGTATCACCATTAAGAAAGCTCGACTTGTCGTTAAGATATTTTCCGACAAGTTCAAGGAGTTGACTACGGTGAGATTTTCTCACTCGTAGCGATGCTAAGAGTCTGTTGGAATTATATTAGCGATTACTGCATTATTTATGAAATCTTGCAGATAGGATGTCAAAACATTGTTTCCTCGATGATTTTCTTGAGGAAAGGTTGTATGTGATACAAACCGGAAGGTTTTGTCAATCCTGAAAGATGCTAATAAGTATGCAAAGCTCCAGCAATCCTTCTAGGGACTGGAGTAAGCATCTCGGAGTTGGAATGTATGCTTTGATGATGATCAAAGATTTTGGGTTTATACAAAGTTTATGAGAAACTTGTATTTCCAAAGAAGTGAGTGGGAGCACTATAGAATTTCTGATAAATATATGTTGTTGACATATTGTTGATCAGAAATGATGTAGAATTTCTGGAAAGCATATAGGGTTATTTGGAAAGTGTTTTCAATGGAAAGCCTGGATTAAGCTGCTTGAGCATTGAGCATCAAGATCTATAAGGATAGATCAAAACGCTTAATGGAACTTTCAAATGAGCACATACCTTGACATGATCTTGAAGGTGTTCAAGATGGATCAGTCAAAGAAGGAGTTCTTGCCTGAGTTGTAAGGTATGAAGTTAAGACTTAAAGCTCGACCATGGCAGAATAGAGAGAAAGGACGAAGGTCGTCCCCTATGCTTAAGATGTAGGCTCTACAGTATGCTATGCTGTGTACCGCACCTGAAGTGTGCCTTGCCATGAGTCAGTCAAGGGGTACAAGAGTGATCCAAGAATGGATCACAGGACAGCGGTCAAAGTTATCCTTAGTAACTAGTGGACTAAGGAATTTTCTCGATTATGGAGGTGGTAAAAGAGTTCGTCGTAAAGGGTTACGCCGATGCAAACTTTGACACTAATCCAGATTATTCTGAGTAGTAAACTAGATTCGTATAGTAGAACAATTATTTGGTATAGCTCCAAATAGAACGTGGTAGCTGCATCTAGGAGATGACATAGAGATTTGTGAAGTACATACGGATCTGAAAGATTCAGACCCGTTGACTATAACATCTCTCACAAGCATAACATGATCAAACCCAGAACTCATCAAGTGTTAATCACATGGTAATGTGAACTAGATTATTGACTCTAGTAAACTCTTTGGGTGTTAGTCACATGGGGATGTGACCTTGAGTGTTAATCACATAGCGATGTGAACTGGATTATTGACTCTAGTGCAAGTGGGAGACTGTTGGAAATATGCCCTAGAGGCAATAATAAATTAGTTATTATTATATTTCCTTGTTCATGATAATCGTTTATTATCCATGCTAGAATTGTATTGATAGGAAACTCAGATACATGTGTGGATACATAGACAATACTATGTCCCTAGTAAGCCTCTAGTTGACTAGCTCGTTGATCAATAGATGGTTACGGTTTCCTGACCATGGACATTGGATGTCGTTGATAACGGGATCACATCATTAGGAGAATGATGTGATGGACAAGACCCAATCCTAAGCCTAGCACAAGATCATGTAGTTCGTATGCTAAAGCTTTTCTAATGTCAAGTATCATTTCCTTAGACCATGAGATTGTGCAACTCCCGGATACCGTAGGAGTTCTTTGGGTGTGCCAAACGTCACAATGTAACTGGGTGGCTATAAAGGTACACTACAGGTATCTCCGAAAGTGTCTGTTGGGTTGGCACGAATCAAGACTGGGATTTGTCACTCCGTGTAAACGGAGAGGTATCTCTGGGCCCACTCGGTAGGACATCATCATAATGTGCACAATGTGATCAAGGAGTTGATCACGGGATGATGTGTTACGAAACGAGTAAAGAGACTTGCCAGTAACGAGATTGAACAAGGTATCGGGATACCGACGATCGAATCTCGGGCAAGTATCGTACCGATAGACAAAGGGAATTGTATACGGGATTGATTAAGTCCTTGACATCGTGGTTCATCCGATGAGATCATCGTGGAACATGTGGGAGCCAACATGGGTATCCAGATCCCGCTGTTGGTTATTGACCGGAGAGTCATCTCGGTCATGTCTGCATGTCTCCCGAACCCGTAGGGTCTACACACTTAAGGTTCGGTGATGCTAGGGTTATAGAGATATTAGTATGAGGTAACCCGAAAGTTGTTCGGAGTCCCGGATGAGATCCCGGACGTCACGAGGAGTTCCGGAATGGTCCGGAGGTAAAGAATTATTTATAGGAAGTGCTATTTCGGCTATCGGGACAAGTTTCGGGGTCACCGATATTGTACCGGGACCACCGGAAGGGTCCCGGGGGTCCACCGGGTGGGGCCACCTACCCCGGGGGGCCACATGGGCTGTAGGGGGTGCGCCTTGGCCTACATGGGCCAAGGGCACCAGCCCCAAGAGGCCCATGCGCCAAGAGAGAGGGAAAGGGGAGAGTCCTAAAGGGGGAAGGCACCTCCGAGGTGCCTTGGGGAGGATGGACTCCTCCCCCCCTTGGCCGCACCCTTCCTTGGAGGAAGGGCCAAGGCTGCGCCTCCCCCTCTCTCTCTTGGCCCTATATATAGTGGGGGGAAGGGAGGGCAGCCCAACCTAAGCCCTGGCGCCTCCCTCTCCCTCCCACGACACATCTTCCTCCTCCCGCAGTGCTTGGCGAAGCCCTGTTGGAATCCCGCTACTTCTACCACCACGCCGTCGTGCTGTTGGATCTCCATCAACCTCTCCTCCCCCCTTGCTGGATCAAGAAGGAGGAGACGTCGCTGCTCCATACGTGTGTTGAACGCGGAGGTGCCGTCCGTTCGGCGCTAGGATCATCGGTGATTTGGATCACGACGAGTACGACTCCATCAACCCCGTTCTCTTGAACGCTTCCGCGCGCGATCTACAAGGGTATGTAGATCCACTCCTCCCTCGTTGCTAGATGACTCCATAGATAGATCTTGGTGACACGTAGGAAAATTTTGAATTTATGCTACGTTCCCCATCAGGGTGCCCATGGAGGGGTGGATGAACAGGACCCCGTGGTGTGGAGGGCAGGATGAACTGTAGACGGTGGAGGGGTGCCCGTGGAGGGGTGGTTGAACAGGACCCCGTGGTGTGGAGGGCTGGATGAACAGTAGACGATGGAGGGTGGTTGAACAGTAGCCGGTGGAGTAGCGCGCGGTGGAGGCTGGATGAACAGGAGCCCATGGAGGCTGGAGGAAGTCGACAGTGGATGAACAGTAGCTCGTGGAGGCTGGACGGGGTCGACGGTGGAGATGAACAGTATCCCGTGGAGTCCCGTTTTGCGGTACGCCACACCCCTCCCGATGAACAGGACCCCCGTTTCGACCGTAGCGCTCCAACACAAGTCCGTTTCCTCCGTTTTGCGGTACGCCACACCCCTCCCGATCAACAGGACCCCTGTTTCGACCGTAGGAGGTCCGTTTCCTCCATTTTGCGGTACGCCACACCCCTCCCGATCAACAGGACCCCCGTTTCGACCGTAGGAGGTCCGTTTCCTCCGTTTTACGGTACACCACACCCCTCCCGATCAACAGGACCCCCGTTTCGACCGTAGGAGGTCCGTTTCCTCCGTTGTGCGGTACGCCAGGCCTCGTTTCCATCGCCTCTTCCGTCCAAGCCCTCCCGATGAACACGACCACGCATTACGTTCCAACCCATGAACACGACGACGACGTTGTTTCTCCGTTCCGACCCAGCCATGTACACGAGCCCTCGCCGTACGTATGGGCGAGTAGGCATTCAAGACCCCGCCCATATGTACACATACGTGGCCGTATTTTCTTTCTTGCACCCTGGCCGCTGTACGTACGTGTACATGCTATGTGCGCGCCTCTACTACGACACGTGCGCGCCTCTACATCGACCAGTATGTACGTACACGTTTGCGACCAGAATGACAACGCTACGTACGCTTCGACCAGGTGGGTCCCGATTGTCAGGCACTTCCTTGCCTGCGAAGATGTAGCTGGTGGGTCCCAGCAGTCAGGGGGCGAATCGTTTTTTTGCCCGGACGCACTTCCTTGCGTCCGAAGATGTAGCTGGTGGGTCCCAGCAGTCAGGGGGGCGAATCGTTTTGGTTATCTTTTTTTTGCCCGGACACACTTCCTTGCGTGCGAAGATGTAGCTGGTGGGTCCCAGCAGTCAGGGGGGCGAATCGTTTTTTTTGCCCGGACACACTTCCTTGCGTGCGAAGATGTAGCTGGTGGGTCCCAGCAGTCAGGGGGGAGACGTTTTTTTTCACGAAATATGGTGGCCCGTCCGGTGGGTCCCTGATGTTAGGTGGAGGAATCATTATTTTCCGTGTAATAAGGAGGCACTTCCTTGCTACCGCCGTGGACCCAGTTGTCAGCCTCTCCACGTACAGTCCACGTCCGATGGAAGTCGTTCTTTGACCACGTTGACCACGCCGCACCGAGAGGACCAGGGCGGTGGACGACGGCGAGGCCTAGGAAGGGGACGACGGGGAGCCGGGGAAGACACGGCAGTGGAAGCCCCCGCGCGCGCGGAGAGGAGTACGAGGGTTCACTGGTTCGGCTGCGGTGTGAGGCCGCCGTTGCCACAGGGCCTGGCCAGCGGTGGGAATAGTAGGGGGCGATGAGGCCTCCGCGGCAACACAGCCGGCCACGGGAGGCAGGAGCATGCGGCACGACCGACGCTGCTTTGGGCGGCTGGAGCAAGAAGACCAGAGGTTGAAGAAGCACTACAGCCGTTGGATGGATATCATACGGTCAGTGGAGCTAGAATCATTCATATTGACTAAAATTGACAAAGGCCCCCGTCCCAGTCAACTTAGTAGGCCCACAAGTCAGCCTCCCACCATGGTGGGTCCCGGCTAGCAGGGGAAGTATTCATTTTTTGTGCGTAATAAGGAGGCACTTCCAGTGGGTCCGAGCTGACAGTGGGGGAAACGTCTTTTTCGCGAAATACGCTGGCCCGTCCGGTGGGTCTGAGCAGTCAGGGGGGAAACGTTTTTTTCGCGAAATAAGGTGGCCCGTCCAGTGGGTCCCTGCTATAAGGTGGAGGAATAATTATTTTGCGCGTAATAAGGAGGCACTTCCTTGCGGCCGCCTGGACCCAGCTGTCAGCCTCTCCACGTACAGTACTCTTCCGATGAAAGTTGGTCGTTGATCATGTTGACCACGCCGTGCCGAGAGCACCAGGGCGGTGGTCTGGATGACGGCTAGGCCTAGGAAGGGGACGATGCGGAGCCGGGGAAGACGCGACAGTGGAAGCCCGTGCAGAGAGGAGTACGAGGGTTCACTGGTTCGGCTGCGGTGTGAGGCTGCCGTCGCCGCAGAATAACAGGGGGTGTGGTTGAGTAGAGGGATGGCTTGGCCAGCGGTGGGAGTAGTAGGGGGCAGTGAGGCCTCCACCCCATCGCAGCCGGCCACGGGAGGCAGGAGCACGAGGCACAACCGGCGCTGGTTTGGGCGGCTGGAGCAAGAAGACCAGAGGTTGAAGAAGCACTACGGTCGTTGGATGGACATCATATGGTCACTGGAGCTAGAATCGTGCATATTGACTAAGTTGACAAAGCCCTCCGTCCCCGTCAACTTAGTAGGCCCACAAGTCAGCCTGCCACTATACTGGGTCCCAGCTAACAGGGGGAGTATTCATTTTTTTGTGCATAATAAGGAGGCACTTCCTTGCGTGCGAAGATATAGCTGGTGGGTCCGAGCTGTCAGCGGCGGTAACATTTTTTTTGCGAAATACAGAAGCCCTTTCGGTGGGTCCCAGATGTTAGGTGGAGGAATCATTATTTTACGCGTAATAAGGAGGCATTTCCTTGCGTGCGGCCGTGGACCCAGCTGCCGGCCTCTCCACCTAAAGTCCACTTCAGATGCATGTCGGTCATTGACCACGTTGACCCGACCGCGCCGAGAGCACCAGGGCGGTGGACGACGGCGAGGCCTAGGAAGGGAACGACACGGAGGCAGGGAAGACTCGACAGTTGTTTCCCACGTGGAGGGGAGTACGACTGTACGAGGGTTTACTGGTTCGTCTGCCGTTGCCGGAGAATAACAGCAGGTGTGAGTGAGTAGAGGGATGGCTAGGCGAGCGATGGGAGTATAGTGGGGCGGTGAGGCCTGCGCGGCAGCAGAGCCGACCGCGGGGAGGAGGTAGCAGGCAGTCCCGCCGGCGCTTGTTTGAGCGGCTGGAGCAGGAAGAGCAGAGATTGAAGAAGCATGACGGCCATTGGATGGCCATCCAACAGTCACTGCTTGTGCGTCAACCTTTTTTTAGGAAAGCCTCAAATCTGTGGGAAACAGCATACATGCCATCTGCCATTATTTCTAATAATTTACAGCCCATTTGCTAATTATTAAGGTTTTTTGGAGCCCATATTCTTTTTGTTAGCATTACAGCCCATATTGTGGCCACGGTTAAAAAAATATACGAAATTTTGCATATTTTGGTGCGGTCCGAACTGTTTTTAATCCCAAAATTTCGACTCACATTCAAACTGATTTTAAAAAATAAATGTATATCAACATAAAATCCAACAAATTCTCCACGCATAAAAATTAATGTAATTTAAAATCTCGAAATGAAAAAAAAAGATATTTGAAACTAATTGCCGGTTTGATGTGTTTTAAAAATGCACATCCCATTTCTCATTACTGATGGGCCATTTTCTCGGCCAGCCGAATGACAGCTCTCCTCGTCTTGAAAGATTTGCAGCCCAACAGGCCTGACAAAGCGACTTGCTTGGCAAATCACAAAAAAACCTGGGGTGTGGCCATGGACCCAGCTGTCAGCCTCTCCACGTACATTACTCTTCCGATGGAAGCCGTTCCTTGACCACGTTGACCATGCCGCGCGGAGAGCACCACGGTGGTGGACGACGGCGAGGCCTAGGAAGGGGACGACGCGGCAGTGGAAGCCCGCGCGGAGAGGAGTACGAGGGTTCACTGGTTCGGCTGCGGTGTGAGGCTGCCGTCGCCGCAGGGCCTGGCCAGCGGTGGGAATAGTAGGGGGCGGTGAGGCCTCCACGGCAGCACAGCCGGCCACGGGAGGCAGGAGCATGCGGCACGACCGGCGCTGCTTTGGGCGGCTGGGGCAAGAAGACCAGAGGTTGAAGAAGCACTACGGCTGTTGGATGGACATCATTGACCACACCGCACCGAGAGCACCAGGCCGGTGGACGACGACGAGGCCTACAAAGGGAACGACACGGAGCCGGGGAAGACACGACAGTGGCTGCCCACGTGGTGGAGAGTACGAGGGTTGACTGGTTCGGCTGCCGTCGCCGGAAAATAACAGGAGGTGTGGGTGAGTAGAGGGATAGACAGGCCAGGGATGCGAGTATGATGGGGCCGTGAGGCCTTCCCGGCAGCACTGCCGGCCACGGGAGGCGGGAGCAGGCGGTTCCGACGGTGCTGGTTTGGGCGGCTGGGGCAGGAGGATCAGAGACTGAAGAAGCACGATTGCCGTTAGATTGACATTTAACGGTCTGACGCTAGTAGAGTCGATTGTTGACTAAGTTTCTTTTTTGAGAAACCTTGTGTACGCATGAACTTAGTAGGCCCACAAGTCAGCCTCCAAATCTGTGGCAGACAACATAAAGCCCATTTGCTATTTTTTACAATTTGCAGCCCATTTGCTAATTCTTAAGTAATTTATTACAGCTCATTTTCTGCCTAGGACCAAGGTCAAAAAGTCCAACCTTATTTTGCATATTTCAGTGGAGTCCGAACTGTTGTAATCCCGAAATGATAAACATTTTTTAAGAACTTATTGATTTGCCAAAAAAACCGTTTTGTTTTTGTAAGCAAATAAGACGTGGGACAAATTTAGTTGGTTTAAGGGAAAACCAGTGGTAAAAAAATCATCGCTGGGTGGGAAAAATAACAAAAATAAGGATGTAAATATGAAAAGGGAATTTTATGTGTTTTCAATATAATGATACGTGTATACGAACTAGTAAAACTATAGGTAGAGCTTAGAAAACGGATGTAGGACATGCCTTTCAAGAGGAAAATAGAACTGGGCTGTGTGTTTGATTCAATAAAAAAACTGCCTGCGGATGTTGTAAGACAAAATATAACTAACGCTGGCGGGCCAGAGGCCAGTAGATACCTGCTGGATCTTTGTGCCCTATTGTCGTCATGGGCTGGGCCTGTTAAAAACAAAACAACCCTGGCAATCTACAGCCCAGTTGAAACTTGCTCGACCTGAAAAAACAATATACATGCTCAATAAACGAGAGAATTCTGCAAGTACAGACTGATAACTGGGATGCAGCACGAATATTGTTTTTTTGTTGTGATAATAACTGCATGCACTTGTTTCAAAAAAAATGGAGAACTGGGAATTCGAACGGCGGGTGCTTATGCTACCCATCAAATAAAAATCAGGTGCCTGAAAATTCGTTTCAAAAAAAATGATTCAGCTTTATATCCACGTCGACCCTCGGCATGATGGTTGGAAGCAAATGCAAGTTCATATCAAAAGATCGTTAACAAGAATACCAACTTGTGGACGACAAGGTAGTACAACTACCAATACGAAACTAACTTATAATCTTTTTACTCCTAGCCCTAGTGTTCATCTGGTAGAAAATCTTGCAGAGGACCAGCTCCCGCTCCTTCTCTTGCTCCAGGTCCCCGTGGTGGTACTGGTGCATCACCCAGTTGGTCCTCTGCTGGTCGAAGTTCTTGTTGGTGTGCAGCAGCAGAACCTTTTTTGCTGCCCGTCTGCCGACCGTTGACCATCACCGGCAAGGTATTGCCGGTCTTGTGCCACATCGCGTGCATGCCGCACTCTGACTGTATCTTGTGATGCGTCCACGTGCCCCTTTTGAACGCCCTAGAATTGCGCTGGAAGAAATGCTTCCTTAGGCCACTCAGTGTGATACCTGCAGTATTGTGGACTACAGGTTTTAGTCTACTTAGTTGGCATTTTCATAACATCTTTGGCATGTTGCAGTCACTTGTTTCACTTTTTATTAACTGTCAAATTGTAATTGCTTCACCAGGTCTGCATGTAAAAAGAAAATTAGAGCTATAAACAAAGGAATATGTTTGTGCAAGTAGACGGCCGATCGGTGTCTTACCTGGAAGTTTCTCAGGTTGGGTGTAACATATGACGTGCTCGCTGTCGATGGTTGGTATGAACAAATCGATGAGAGACTGAAATCTCACGCTGTCAGCACTCACTTTGGCCTCAAGTTTCTTAGGTTGGGCCAATCCTTCTTCGACTTGCATCGGTAATTCCACAATACCCGAACACGCCGCCTGGATTCTTGTGTCACCTCACGCGCAGCGTGTTGTCACATCAATTCAATGTGTGGACATGATGAATAATTTGACCGATGTATACTAGTACTGCTACTGTACTACTTACTAGTCGTATTTAGTGTCACAATTTATACATAGGTTTAACTAACAAGTACGCACTTGAAGCCTAACTGATATATGTATATATATATGGCTTCTGCACAGCATCTCCATCATCATTATCAGTACATCCTACGCAGGTGAGTTAGGATGCACTTGATCCCAGGAAGGTATCTATCCTTCAAACCAGAGGAGTGCTTCAAACTAACAACAGTACATAATATCCAACAAAAGAGGGTCGTGCTACAGCAGCAGAATACATGGCTCAGTCTACATATCAGTACGAATCAAGTTGTGCATATTTGTTGTTGGCATGAACCACATCACCGCATGTCAGGTTTGCAAAAGCCATCCATCGCATGGAAGCTTGATGCCTTTCACACACTGAAGATTATCTGGCAACAAGCTGTGTCGACGAATCTCTGGATATGGTGATTCATGAAACCCATGGTATGATGTGTAAACACAGCCCCCCTCGCGAATGGAAGTTGCATAGCACAGTAATCATCGCCGTTGATATGATCGATGATTGGTTGGATGATCGGATAATTGAGCCCGAGGAACAAGGAGTGGTTGCCGAGGTTGTAAACCCGCCTCCACTTAAATACTCCTGGCCCAATGGAGCTGGGATCTTTCTCGAACACGAAGCAGCCATAGCCATCAATGTCACGAACACCCCATGCATTGTACTGCATATGGTTTGATGTAATGGTTTGGTCAATTTGGTACGTGCGAATGAGCATCAAATGACCGCCGTCAGCTGAAGGAGCGATAAACCACCACCCATCGGCTGGTATGATTCCAGGTCCTGGAATCAGGAAGGCCAGCGCATTTGCGTCTGCTGCAACAATTCAAATTGGAGACCAAAAGGACAAAAATAAACAATCATGTTCAGAGTATGTGTGGAATTAAGATTATTATAACAGTGACACATATCATAGACAGAGAATTGCAATGCCGTGGTCATAATCATACCCCAAGTTAAAAAATAAGCCAATGGCTTTCATATTCTAGCAATATGTCATGGTTCAAACATCATGTAACAATGAGAGGAAAACAGCTATGACAACGCCTACTCATATTCTACCATAGCACTTACTACTACTGTTCTCATATAAATTTTAAGCAATAACATGCGTTGTTATAAAAATCTTGTAAACGAGAGTAACATATAGCAATCATGATGTTATGCTCATAATATGTATTCTAACAATCATTAGATGCCAATTGTTCTCATATCAACTCTAACAATAACATGTGTGGTCATAAAAATCTAGGAAATGAGAGGAACATATAGCAATTATGTGATTATAGACATGCTATGCATTCTAAATTTGTAACAAATGAACATGCAGTCGTATTCATAAGGTAAAGATGAGATGAGATACAACAATTACACGACGATAGATTTCACCAGTATAGGTAGCCAATCTGTGTGTCGACCGCGTAAACGATGCCATCGTGCACTATAGCATCAGACATAAATGTTTCCTCAACAGGATTGATGATGAGCCATAACCATGTATGGCGATCGGATTCCAGATAGACTAATCCCTTGTTGAACAAGGCAATGAGCTTGTAATCCATCTAGTCTTCTGATGGTGTGGGCACTTCGCAGATTACAACTTTCTGCAAACAGAGGTCGAGCCAAAAGCTTGACGCGTCTCGTGCGTAGTAGGCAGGAGTGTCCGGCGGGCCGCGAGGCTCGATGGCGGCGATATCCAAAGATGGAAGGGTGATCTCTCGCTGGGTGTAGATATCCACGAGACGCCATGGACTACCAAATTGGTGGATGAGGACGACCCAGTTGGCCTTCATGCCCGCCCAGTAGTGGCCGCGCATGAAGGGCAGGTGGACGGGTAGTGGTAGCATGTCGAGGGGCACCACGACAACCTCCGTAGGATTGTCAAGTCGGTGTCTGGGCCACCTGCGAGGATCGGGCATCAGCAAGCAGGGTGCCTTGAAAAGAGCCGGCCGGTTGCAGACGAGTAGACGGTACAAAGACACCAAGCATGCGGCCAGACGGACGGTGCTGAGTAGGTCCATACGACTACAGATCTACTCCAAGAGAACATCAGGGAGGGAATTCCAATCGCGGCTCTGCGTGTCAGTCGGTTCTGCCATTGGTGTTTTCAGTGCCTGCGAGCCAGCGGGGAAGTGGATTCGGGCAGGCGAGTGAAGAAGCTTCTCCTCGTGTGGCCGAGCAGTAAGCGGGGGGATATGGTACGCGCGAGCTACCAAGGAAGATGGCGCGGGCGGGCGAGCAGTGAGCAGGGGTAAATGGTGTGCGGCCAACGATGTGGAAGAGAGGAGGAAGAAGAGTGGAAGACGGGGAAGAAAGTGCATTCAATCTCAATTCTACTAGTACTACTACCAGGATATACCGTCCTTCGGAGTGTAAATAGTTACATCGATGACATGTGGGTCTACCACAACAGGGCCCATATGTCAGTTAATGGAGGACAGAGGTGCGTAAGCGTATTTGCGGAAGCGTGCTCTACTGGCAAACATGATGGCAGTACTGGGTAAGGCTAATTTAGTAACACCAACACGCTGGTTCAGCTTATTAATTACGTGTCCCATCTGCTTCAGCGTGTATTGTCACTTCACCGCGAAGACTAGTTGAATAGTTCTCTCTGACCGAGATGGGGAATAAATGGATCGCGAGGACTTCCTTTCTACAGTATCCCTATTCCTCTACGCTCACTTCACTCATTTTGCTCCGTACCTAGTCACTTGTTGAAATCTGTAGAAAGACAAATACTCCGTATTTGAGAATAGAGGGAGCCTTTTACTCCGTACTACTCCCTCCGTTCCAAAATAGATGACTCAACTTTGTACTATATTTGGGAATAGAGGGAGTATCACCATATGAAGGGAACAGAGGAAGCTTGAAATATGAACATGTCAATGGGAGGGAGTAAGCCCCATGCATGCATGCTTCATGCAACATGCAACACTCACACGTACACATGGATGCACGCAACACTCACGCACCCATGCGGCACACAGCACACGACGCAACACACACGCTCACGCTCAAGTGCTCAACCTACTCCCTACGTTCGTGAAAGACTGTACATTTAGAGATTTACACATTGACCAGGGCATAATTAACGCCCAAAAGTAGCAGACTTATGTGTGCATGCGACCATTGAGATAAGAAGATTAAGTGAAGGCCGTTGCATGCTGTAATTAAGGATAGACATGTAGCCTATACCTACAGCATAAGTTGGTGCATTAGTCAATCAATATCGATTTAGTAGATTAAAGGCTAAATGCATTGGAAGTGTAGATGTACATCATGTAGTACACTCTTTGTTGGAAGACCGAGGGAGGACACGTGCATGCACTCACATACATAGCCAGGGCGGTTCGCGCGCAAGGGTTTGACTCGTGTCGCGCCTGCGTAAAGTTTTGTTTAACTGATTTCTTTGCTATGCCAACTGACAGGTGGGACCCAGAAACCAGGTGACAATTTAACCAGTCAACAAAGTGCCACGTCGACTATGTGGCCGGTCAGTAGGGTGCAATACGGTGCTCTACGATGAGCTAGTGATCGCATAATCGCCGCAAAACTATATGTAGTGACCGTAAAGAGCATACTGTTACATACGTTGACCGCCAGTGTATTTTTCTCGTTTCAAATTAAGCCATATTAATCGGAAAGGACGCAATATGGACTACTACTACTAGTACTAGTACTGCTTTGATGTGTCCCGTCAACTCGCCGAACGAGGAGAAGATTGCTTACTACGCCTCTCCCTCGCCCACGCGCGCGGTGGTTCGCAGGACGAGGAGAGGGTTTTGACTATAGCGCCCTCTCCCTCTCCCTCGCCCTCGCCCTCGCGGTGGACGTGCAGCAGTTCAATCGGTGTCAGATTGCCAGAAGCATATTGTACTGTAGTATCATCATTGTTGGACCTTCCGAACAGGCGAAGAGCCAAGTGCAAGGTTCACACGTGTACGAACTGTTGAACCTTCCGAAGAGGCAAAGAGCCAAGCGCAAGGTTTTATAGTAGTTGCCGTCCTAGTAGGAGTGTACTAGTACAACTATAGCGAACGATGCTACTGTATGATGCCGCCACGTCACGTATATCCAAAGCTGTGCCACCTTTTTTTCTCAAAGAGCGTGTTGGAGCCCGTGCAACAACCACACAAGTTGCACGTAGACATAACACATTTACTAGTAATAAATTATTTTATAGTAGAGCCGATAATGGAGTGAAGTGCATGCATGCAACGACACAAGCTACAGAGTAGTAGTAGAGCACTTTACGTACAGAGCCATATTGCATAGTTCCCAATGCCTCGTCAGGCTTTTCCGGCTCCTCGGGCTTAATTGGGAGGTGCTAGTTTAAATATGCTACTAGCTGGAAGCTGCAAGCGAGGTGCGGCTAGGGCGAGCACGCGAGCCACGGGATGCTGAGAAGGAAAACCCATTCACGTGGCTAGGCTGTCCAGACTCCAGTGCACCCAGATTGTGGAGCCGCACGTCCGTTTGACTTCAAAACTCAAACTACCCGTGTAAAATACTGGCTCGCAGCGAAGTGTAGTACTCCCTCCATTCTGAATTACTTGTCGCAGGTATAGATGTATCTAGATGTATTTTAGTTCTAGATACATCCATTTCTGCGATGTATCTAGATAGTATACAATTTTAAAAAAAAGGCCGCCGTGCGTTCGGCCGGGATCGAACCCACAAAACGAGGTATACACTCCCGCGACCACTAGTAGTACTCGTTGGAGTACAACGCAACCTAGAATCGCCTTTTGTCGCTAGTAGTACGTACATTGTTCCTTACAAGAAACCCCTAAGAGCATGGTTAATAGTATAGCCAGCTGCTGGCTATAAGCCAGTGCCATGTCATCTACAACCCATCTTATAGCCAACATGTAGTAGTAGTTTATTTCTTATAGCCCGCTGACTCAGCTCTATTGTACTTGCTCTAATAATGCAAGAAACCACTAAAATGCTAAGAAACTACTACCACTTGCATACGTGGCAGACTTAAGATAATACTACCTTATCAACCATTGTACTCCTCTTACCAACAAAAATCCTCGAGTGACCTCCTACCTCCGGCCCGTCCACCTAGTCATCCTTGGCCATGGGACGCAGCTACCGTTGCCGGTAGAAGGCGAGGTCAAAACCGCCGGCGGTGCGGAGCCCATGTTGCGGCAGCCCGGATGCCAGCTCCGTCCGGCGCTCGTGGCCACTAGCTAGCCAAGATAGCTCCGTCCAGCTGCTTGTCTGCAAGGTTTGCTAGCTAGATTGGCACGGCAGCGCGGCAGCTTGCTCGCGCGCGCCGCGCTAAGGCCAACCATTTGGCTCGAGCGAAGGCCAGCGCGGCGGCTTTCTCGCTCGTGAGTCACGCTCGGGCCAGCCTGCCAACCCGTGCGGAGGCCAGCGCGGCGTCTGACCCGTCCAGCGGAGCGGCGGCCAACTCGCTCATCACCGGCGCCACCGACGAACACGCATCAGTACTGTTTGAAGTAATGTTCAGGAAAAATAATGATTTGAGGGGGAATAACAGGATAGAAGGTCAGACGTGGGTCCCTCGTGTCAATGGTCAAACAAAATGTGTTGGTTTAAGCTGCCTCGTCAGCACGGACATGTGGGCCAACCCTGTCATAAATGGGTTAAAACGAACCTAATCGGTAGGAGTACTAGGTAGTTTTTGGCGTGGATTAAGAAATTTTGGGTATGTTTTTGCTATTTTTTGTACAATAGATTCCTCCTAGGGCTGGTTGAAAGTGGTAGTTTTTTGTTAAATACTCTACATATTGTAAGTAGGAGTGAAAGTTAAGCTTTGGAAGCCAATAAGCAAGGCTAGTTACATAGTGCATATGTGTACATGATTGAAAGTAAATATCAACCATGAGTGACTAATATCTTGATGGAAAACTCGAAACTATGGAATACTAGGAAAATAAATGCATGGTTGGAAATACTAGCAATGTTCATGTCCGTTGCAACGAATCACAATTAGAATAATACTTATTCACAAACTTGGTACAAAACACTCTAATTTTGATATACATATGTCACTAGAGATATATTATGTTTCAATGAGAATATATTCCTTGGGCTATTTTGGTGAGGTCAGGGAGGGATGTGGTTGGTTTTAAGATACTAATTATGGGGTTTTCTGCAAATTGGTAGACAAGAGGGATGTTGGTGAGAAAAGGCAACAACTTACCTCACAATCGTTAGATGTAGATCTAATGGTCAGAAACGACGGATGGCAGACACACCAGCATCACCAACTTAGTCTTGTGTAGGAGTACTAGCAAGATCCGTGCATTGCACGGAACATCAAGATGCATTTTTTTATAAAACACTTGTTGTGATTGACCCTTGCGGGAGTAATCCCATGTGTAAAAACTAATGATATCTCGAGAAATATGAGATAAGGTGAAGAGGAGTGGGGTGTGGTGGTGGTTGGTGGTCGGACTGAGCGGAGGCATGGGGATTGACGACGTCGGCAGTGGCCACCAGGCCAGTTTGTTCCAGAGGCTTCCTTTATTAATTGATAAATAATGAGGTTTGTTGGAGATAAGGATGAACGAGGGAAGGCCTTGTCTGCAAATGTGGAGAGGGGTGCGGGTATCTTTTAGTTTAATTTCCATCCATCAGATATAGATCGGACGGTCTATATTGCAAGATGGCACACGTACCATCATCACCAACTCGGTTTTTTATAAGAGAAGAAATATAAGTATGGAGATACAAGCGTATTATCGATACTTGCTTCCGTAAACTAGCATCTACATTCTATTCAACGCCTCGACATGTGGGGCCTTAGCACAATGACTTCTCGACTGTGTAAAATGAAGATTTTCCCGTCGCTGACAAGGAGGGGGTGACGGCGGCATGCTTTTTGGCTTGCTCTAGTCCTAGTAGTCATACTAGGTGGTCTAAGCACGTGTAGATTTATTCTTTTTCACGTCTCGTGTTCGCCGTACTGCCATGACTGTTCATGAATAGACAGTAAGTTATTCACGGGGAAACCCTTGTTGAGCGTGTTTGCGAGAGAGAGAGAGAGAGAGAGAGAGAGAGAGAGAGAGAGAGAGAGAGAGTGCGCGTGTGATATGTTAGAGATTGAGGCAATGATAACAGATTCTTTGTGTCTATGTGTGTGGAGGATAGAGAGAGACATGTACATGGGGATTTGTGTTGTGTAACATGGAGACACATATACATAATTAGAGAGTGAGTGTGTGAGATACACATGCGGACATGAGGAGAGATGAGGATCCAGGTAAATGGGTGTTTGTGCGTGTCTGTGTGTGTTCGTGCACGCATTTGTGTGTGAGAGGCAGAGAGTGTATGTGGAGTAGAGAGACCACTAATGATGTAAACCTAGTATAAGGGAAGGGGGGATGGTATGACATGTGTAGTAGCGAGATAGCACGGGTGCGGGCGGGGGGAGCAGACTATTTGGAAGAGACATCGAGTGTGTGTGTATGGGAGAGGGGTGTGAGAGCGAGAGAAAGAGAGAGCTAGCGACGGAGAGAGAGAGAGTGAGAGAGGAAGAGAGGGGGCGAGAGGGGTTGTTTGTGTCCATAAATGGTGTATAGATAGGGAGACAATGTTGATGTTGTCCGAAATTGGCCTATGAACGGAGACACAAGGGAAGCAAGTCATCGTGTGTGTGATAGGGAATTCATGAGAGATCTAGAATAGATAGTGTAGAGAACAATGTGCGAAATCGAGAACGATTATACATTAGGGAGCTATGCAAAGAGTCACGACATATATGTATACGGGGAAAGAGCTGGGGCAGGTCAGCATGTGGGAGAGATAGAAAGAGGAGAGTGGTGCACAAGGAGACAAAGTGTGCTTGTTTGCAGTGGGGGTGGTGTGTGAGGTGAGTGCGCGAGAACCACATAACTAGGGAGATAGACGTTTGGGGGTGACGTTTTGTGTGTATGGCAAATATACACTCTACATAGTGCGTGTGCTTGGGTAAGAGAGATAGCGGGAGACCTAGAGAGTGAGGTAAGAGATGTGTGCATGCCCGAGAGACAAAGTGATAGAGACCTATGTTGGGGTCTGGACTTTACAAGAGAGAGGGGTGTTAATGTGCTCGTGTGTTGGTGTTTGGGGGAGAGAATGACTTCTCTGTGTGTGTGTGTGTGTGTGTGTGGTGGGGGGAGGGGCTGACTTCAGATAAAGAGTGAGGTGTCTATATTTGAGGGACTTTAGCGTAATTGAGATATTGTGCACTTATGGTTGGTCAATTTGTTTCACAGTTTGTACTATGAGATAACGATACTTTTGAACATGTGTTATATACCTTGATGTACCAGAATTACAAACCTAAGATTGGAATTTTGGAATGCGACTCCATCATTAGCTTTTGTAATTCATTTAAACGGAGGTACATTTTTAAGCCGGGATTTCGTGATTTCAAATTCATATATCAAACCTAGAGATATACACACACTAGTAGAAAAAGGGTCAAACGTGAAGCACATTAGTGCCGGTTTGAATTTGAGCCGGCACTAATGTGTACATTAGTGCCGGTTCCAATGGCTAGCCGGGCCGCTCTCATTAGTACCGGTTCGTGGCGAACCTTTAGCATCGGTTCGTGCCACGAACCGGTACTAAAGTGAGTGGTGGCAGGATGTTGTCAGTCCGGGGCCCCTCCAGCACCTTTAGTACCGGGTCATATCACGAAACGGTACTAAAGGTCGTCCTACATACACCCTTCGTCCACCCGAGCTCGCTCTATTCTTCCCCTTTCCCCTCTTCCTCTCAAGCTCATCACACATTTTGCCCAAGATTTGAAGGCCCCCATCCATTCAAATGATCACAAAGGTTAGCAACTCTTTCCTTTCATCTCTCATTGCTAGATTAGCTCATGCAATGCTTTATATAGTGATTGATTTTTGAGTTTAGTAATTTGGGAGGAATTATATATATGTGCTAGTATTTGATTTATATGCAATTTGAGGTCAAAATAACACTTAGTTTTGCATATGTAGGTGTGGTTTACTTAGTACCTTCTAAATCTCCGTCGTAACCACTGTCGATCGCTCGCAATGTCCCGTCGCCGGCACCACCTTGTGGTGAGCCTCTTGTTCATGAAGTTTTATATAAAAAATGATGTTTGTGTGATTTGGATATATAGTTACTCGTATAATTATCTTACCCATACGTTGTTTGTATGCATAGTGCCATGGTTTTGATATCCGTCCCCGTCGGCCCTCGTCCGGGTTATGATTTGGATGTGGTATATTCTCTTTTAAAACTATTCATTGCATTTCGTGTTTATGACAAATTATGCCCATCAAGTTGACATAGATATTTGTATGTAGGAGGTAGTTGAACCTGAAATTCCAACCGACCCTATTGTCGAGAGATTAAATTTAGTTGAAAGAGAAAACGAGGATTTGAAAGAAAAATTGAAAAGAATTGAGGGGGAGAAGATGGAATTGGAGTTGCATGTTGCCGATGTCGTCGATGATCACAAGATTAAGATGGAGAAAATGTGCTTGAAGATTAGAAAATCTGCCATTCATAGTGAGGCTTGGTATCATTATGCTGTTGGATCAATTGTTACCTTAGTTGCGATCTTGATCGCATTTGTTGTTGCATTTAAATTCTTTAGCTAGAGAGTTATTTGTTGTTGCATTGAAGTGTTGTATGCTCTTTATGTATGAACTTTATGTATTGTATTAATTTGATGTTTTCGGTGCTGTGTATTGAAGATGAGCCGGCAATGGATGTACGATGACCGATGCTCTCCCGAGTTCATTAATGGCATGCGTACTTTTCTACTTGCGGCTGAGGCAAACAAGCGAGCGGATGGTTTTATGCATTGTCCATGTGCTGGCTGTAAGAATGGTCGCAATTACTCTACGTCAAGAACCATTCACGTCCACCTGTTTGAGTCCGGTTTCATGCCCCACTATAATGTTTGGACCAAGCATGGAGAAAGAGGGGTTATGATGGAAGACAATGAAGAAGAAGAGGACGACGACAGCTATCCTGGCCATGGGTTCCCTGAATACGATGATACAACAATGAGGGAAGAAGCTGAGCCGGTAATACGGGAAGAAGCTGAGCCGGCAATGCGGGAAGAAGCTGAAGAAGAGGCATCGGATGAGCCCATTGATGATCTAGGTCGCGCCATTGCCGATGCAAAGAGAAACTGCGCAAGGGATTTGGAGAAGAAGAAGTTGCAGCGCATGTTAGAGGATCACAAAAAATTGTTGTACCCGAATTGTGAAGGTGACAAGAAAAAGCTAGGCACCACACTGGAATTGCTGCAATGGAAGGCAGAGAATGGTGTATCTGACAAGGGATTTGGAAAGTTGCTGGTAATGATAAAGGATATGCTTCCAAAGGACAACGAATTGCCCGAGAGTATGTACCAAGCAAAGAAGGTTGTCTGCCCTCTAGGGTTAGAGGTGCAGAAGATACATGCATGCCCTAATGATTACATCCTCTACCGCCGTGAGTACGAGGATTTGAATGCTTGCCCGGTATGCGGTGCATTGCGCTATAAGATCAGCCGCGATGACCCTGGTGATGTCGAGGGCGAGCGCCCCAGGAAGAAGATTCCTGCCAAGGTGATGTGTTATGCTCCTATAATACCACGGTTGAAACGTTTGTTCCAAAACAAAGAGCATGCCAAGGCGATGCGATGGCACAGAGAAGACCGTAAGATAGACGGAAAGTTGAGAGTACCCGCTGACGGGTCGCAGTGGAGAAAAATCGAAAGAAAGTACGGGAAGGAGTTTGCAAATGACGCAAGGAATGTATGGTTTGGTCTAAGCGCAGATGGCATTAATCCTTTTGGGGAGCAGAGCAGCAACCATAGCACCTGGCCTGTGACTCTATGTTTATATAACCTTCCTCCTTGGTTGTGCATGAAGCGGAAGTTCATTATGATTCCAGTGCTCATCCAAGGCCCTAAGCAACCCGGCAACGACACTGATGTGTACCTAAGGCCATTAGTTGAACTCTTACAACTATGGAATGGAACAGGTGTACGTGCGTGGGATGAGCACATGGGGGAAGAATTTGACCTAAAGGCGTTGATGTTCGTGACCATCAATGATTGGCCTGCTCTCAGTAACCTTTCAGGACAGACAAACAAGGGATACCGCGCATGTACACACTGTTTGGACGATACCGACAGTATATATTTGGCTAATTGTAAGAAGAATGTGTACCTGGGACATCGTCGATTTCTTCCGAGCAGGCATCCTGTAAGAAAGAAAGGAAAGCATTTCTCCAGTGAGGCGGATCACCGGACGAAGCCTCGCCACCGTACTGGTGCTGATGTACATGATATGGTCAAGGATTTGAAGGTGGTCTTTGGAAAGGGTCCTGGTGGACAACCTGTTCCGAATGACGCTGACGGACGCGCACCCATGTGGAAGAAGAAATCTATATTTTGGGACCTGCCCTATTGGAAAGACCTAGAGGTCCGCTCCACAATCAACGTGATGCACGTGACGAAGAATCTTTGTGTGACCTTGCTTGGCTTCTTGGGCGTGTATGGGAAGACAAAAGATACACCTGAGGCACGGGAGGACTAGCAACGTATGCACGGAAAAGACGGCATACATCAGGGTCATCCAAGCTACGCTCTTACCAAAGAAGAGAAGGAAATCTTCTTTGAATGCCTACTTAGTATTAAGGTACCGTCTGGCTTCTCGTCGAATATAAAGGGAATAATAAACATGGCAGAGGAAAGTTCTAGAACCTAAAGTCTCATGACTGCCACGTGATTATGACGCAACTGCTTCCGGTTGCATTGAGGGGGCTTCTACCGGAAAACGTTCGATTAGCCATTGTGAAGTTATGTGCATTTCTCAATGCAATCTCTCAGAAGGTAATCGATCCAGAAATCATACCAAGGTTAGAGAATGATTTGGTGCAATGTCTTGTCAGTTTCAAGTTGGTGTTCCCACCATCCTTCTTCAACATCATGACGCACGTCCTAGTTCACCTATGCGAAGAGATTAACGTTTTAGGTCCTGTATTTCTACACAATATGTTCCCCTTTGAGAGGTTCATGGGAGTCTTAAAGAAATATGTTCATAACCGTGCTAGGCCAGAAGGAAGCATCTCCAAGGGCCATGAAAATGAGGAGGTCATTGAGTTTTGTATTGACTTTATTCCTGACCTTAAGCCGATTGGTGTTCCTGAATCACGGCATAAGGGCAGACTGGATGGAAAAGGCACACTAGGAGGGGAACAAATAGTATGCATGGACGGACATTCTCTCACTAAAGCACACTACACAGTTCTACAGAATTCCGCCTTGGTGGCTCCGTATATGGATGAACACAAGAATTTGCTATGCTCCAAACACCCGGAGCGGTCTGATGACTGGATTACACGTGAACAAACCAGGAGTTTCGCCAGCTGGTTGCAGACACGTACCATGCATGACACCTCTATTGAAGATGACCTGTACTTGCTGTCCCAGTTACCATCTTCGAATATAATGACTTTCAAAGGGTACGAGATAAATGGTAATACATTTTACACGATCGCCCAAGATAAGAAGAGCACCAACCAAAACAGTGGTGTCCGCTTTGATGCAGAAACCAAGACAGGAAAGAAAACATATTATGGTTATATACAGGACATATGGGAACTTGACTATCGACGTGGTTTGAAGGTCCCTTTGTTTCGGTGAAAATGGGTCAATATGACACGAGGTGGGGTAACGGAAGACCCGCAGTACGGAATGACAACAGTGGATCTCAACAATCTTGTGTATGCAGACGAACCATTCATCCTAGCCAATGATGTGGCACAGGTTTTCTATGTGAAGGACATGTCTACCAAGCCAAGAAAAAGAAAAGATAAGGAAGCGAATGCATCATACGATGAGCCAAAGCGGCACATAGTTCTTTCTGGGAAGAGAAACATCGTGGGAGTGGATGACAAGACAGACATGTCAGAAGATTATGAAAAGTTTGATGAAATTGCTCCATTCACAGTGAATATTGACCCGAGCATCCCGTTAAATGATGAAGATTTTCCATTGGTACGGCGCAAAGGGACACACGCGAAGAAAAAGTTTCACACCCAAAGATCTGGGATGTGATCGGCTTCACTATCATCACTTTCTTCTGTGTTTCACACCCAGGAGGGAATCTCTGTAGTAGTTAGGGTAGTTATGTGTTTTGGCATTTGAAACACGAAGAAATTTTATATGCAAACAAATTCTTTCATGCCTTTACTGATTTTTTAAGCTAAATGACCCTGAAATTGAAAAGCATTTCAAATGAACTCAGAAAAGGTTGAAAGTTGGCATGGTATCATAATTTCACCCACATAGCATGTGCAAAAAAGTAGAGAGGGTTACCGCAAAAACTGGATGCACTTCGTGTACTAAATGGACAATCTCTTTCGAAGTATCAGGGTTTCGGACAAAAACTCATCCGTTACAAAAGGCATTTCATTTTTTTAAATAACCCAAGCATTACCAAATTGAATATAATGATAAAACACACTAATATTAAACATAATAAAAAGAATCACTGAAAAATCTATTCTGAAAGTTAAGTTATTCACAAACTAGTGATTCACACAAATTTCAAATAAATCAAAATTTAAACTATTCAAATTTGTAAACTATCGGTACTAACATAAAGTTTGTAATTTTTTGTACCTAAAGCAAAAATATTCACAAAGAAACTCTAAATACAGCAAAAAAACAACTCAAACAAAAATAAATAAAGAAAAAAAGAAAAAAAGCCCACCTACTGCGCCACAGCGGCCTGCATACGACTAGAAACCCAACCTATTGTTGGGCCAGGATGCAGGCCCGCAAAGGACCAGTAGGCCCACAGGGCAGCACAGAACATTTAGGCCCAGTAGGCCTGCTTTGGAGAGGAGCTCGAGGGAGCTACCGCACTAGGGCTTATAAACCAGTGCGGATGCCCCTCGGCTAGCGAGGTGGGACTAAACATTTCGCACCGCACCTGCGCCAGCGCACCCCCTTTATTGCCGGGTGGTAGCACCAACCGGTACTAAAGGGGGGGCCTTTAGTACTGGTTGGAGCCACCACCCGGCACTAAAGGGGGTGCGGTTCCTGCCGCTTGGCCTGGCCAAAACAGGCCTTTAGTACCGGTTGCTGGCTCCAACCGGTACTAAAGGTCCATCCTATATAACTAAACACTTCAAAAATTTCAGTTTCTCCTCTGCTTCTTCTCCTCTACCCCGTCGCGCGCCGCCCCCGTCTCCATAACCCTCGTCACCGCCCCCGTCCCCGTCGTCGCTGCCACGTCGTCCCCGTCCCCGTCGTCCCCGTCATCATCGCCGCGCCGTCCCGGCCCGTCCCGCGTCGTCCCCTTCCCCGTCATCGCCGCCCCGTCCCCGTCGTCGCCGCCCCGTCCCTGTCCACGTCATCGCCGCGCCCGTTGCCGTCCCCGTCGCCGCCCCCTGTCGCCTCTCGCCTCGCCGGTGAGCACACACACACACACATAGCATTGTTAGAAATTTTTCTTTTTTTAGTTATAGAAATAGTTAGTTATATAGCATTGTTAGAAATGTTAGAATTGTTAGAAATTTTTCTGTTTTTTAGTTATAGAAATAGTTATAAAAAAGTTAGAAATTTTTCTTTTTTTTAGTTATAGAAATATTAGAAATGTTATACAAATGTTAGTTATATATATATATAAATGTTATAATTTTTTTCTGTTTTTTATTTATAGAAATATTAGAAATGTTATAGAAATGTTAGTTATATAGCATTGTTAGAAATGTTATAGGAATGTTAGTTATATAGAAATGTTAGAAATTTTAGTTATCAAAATACAATCATTAAAAATGTTACTTTTTGCTGGCATATAGCTAGTATTTGTTCTCGACGATGCCCGGCCCGCATCCTCGCCGTCGACCCGTCCGCGACGACGTCCGGCTGACCCATGTCCGGGACTGGGCTCCGCCGGGCTGGCACTGGGAGGTGCTGCCTGGAGGGGCGCGCCGCTTGATGAGGAACCCGGCCCCGGGTCCTGCTGGGGATATTACTACTGGGTGTAAACCGGCCTATCTGGGCCGGGTTAACTTCATCAGTAGTTAAGTATGTTAAAGCCCATGAAGGTAGATGAGGGCTTAAAGCCCATGATCGGTTTAAGGCCTGTAGCCGTAAACCGGCGTCGGTATGTAAACTTGTATTGTAAGTTAGGAATAATTAGAGACCAAACCGAACACGTATATGAGCCGGTGTTGGGACTCTGTAAACCGACGGGCGTCACCCATGTATATAAGGGGACGACCCGACGGCGGTTCAAGGACAACAGACAACAACTCGAGACTTAGGCGAAGCTTGTTTGCTCCCTAGTCATCGAAACCCCATCAATTCCATCACAACTAGACGTAGGCTTTTACCTTCATCGAAGGGGCCGAACTAGTATAAACTCTCTTGCGTCCATGTGTCTCCTTTAACCCCTTCAAGCTAACCCGTTGCGATGGCTCCACGACTAAGTCCTTTCACGTGGACATCTGCCATGACAAAACCACGACAGTTGGCGCCCACCGTGGGGCTATCGCACGATGGTTTCAAGTTCTTGGAGGGCCGCTTTGAAGGACTCGAGGGCTACGTTGTGGGCCGGATGACTAAGAGTCGTCGCGGCAAGCTCTACATCGATGATGCAGGCTGGGGCCCCGAGGCCGGCTCAGTTGAGTACGGGTATCGGGTCCCCTTTGGTGGCATACACATTTTCATCGGCAAGATCGGTGAACCGGGCCCTGAGCCGGACATCTGCACCGACCTCGTCGAAACGGCTCAGCGTGCGCGATCTGCCCGGGTTAAACCGGCCGTGAAGCGTGCCTTCGTGGGAGTCATCCATGGAGGAAGTTATGAGGATGGATCGGAATCTCGCGGCGAGACCGTCGTTTATTCCGGCGACGAGTCATCAACCGGAGAAACCGAATCTCTATATCAGCTACAAGATGGCCGGATTGGGGGCTGTTCCGATGGCGACAGTATTCCGGACCCCTCTGGTCTACCCAACCGAATTGGAATATTCATGGCTGGCACACAAGCAGCGCTTCATTCTTCGATCGCTGCGCCAATAACCTCTGGTTCAGTAGCGGCGACAGCTGCCGGGGTAGGAAGCTCTGCACGCCCGCCGTCTCAAGTTCTATCAGATCTATTCGATGCATTGGTTGTGCTTATGGCAGAAGCTAACCCGGCCGGATCAGGAAGTCCACAACATGGAGATTGCAAAGGTGAAGGAACAGACCACCCAGGCCAAGGCAGACCTGGCAGCTGAGAATGCCAGGATGACCACAGAGCGGGCCGCTTTAGATGCACAAGCCTACATGCTCATGTTGGACCAGAAAGCATCGCATGAAGTCATGAAGAGGAAGTACCGATCCCGTTTGCCTTCGGTTTTCGAGGCTAGAGACCTTTTCAACACCCTAGGAGCAGGAACCAGTAATCTGCTGGAGGGAAACCGGGCGGAAGCTCCTGGGACCGGCGCGCCGGTTCAGCCCCGTCTGATGAATCCGCCTCGTCAAAAAACTGTTATACCTCAGGTTGTTTCAACACCTCCGGGTCACTACTCCAACCCAATGGACAATCCCGTTGCCGCTGCTGCACGGCTGGAGGCCATTCTAATTGAAGGTGACTCGCCGCAGGCGGTAGAGACGCGACGGGTCAAGGAGCTTCTTAGGACAGCTTTGGTCCAACAGGAAGCATACTCGTACAGCCGCGACCGGATCCACTCCACCCCTCGTCCAAGCCGGAGCTATAGCAGGCATATGGATGAACCGACAGTGTCAAGTAATGAACAACGTGGAGCACCCCACGGCAACAACCCAGCGGGTGGTGCTGATAACGCTCAGGAAGTGGTGGACCGGGCCCGAGCGCGCAGGAAGGCCGAGTTAGCCGCACAGTATCAGGCTCGGCAGCTTACGCCGGTTCGTCCAACTATCTCAGTTGAACCTGGTGTTACTTCTAGTTCTTTGGGAGTGCCTTGCCTTTTCCCCCCTTTATGCAATGTGCGCCTTCCCAAGGATTTCAAGGGCCCGCGCAAGGTACCAAATTACATGGCGGATCAACCCCCAGAGACATGGGTGGAGAGCTATGAGATGGCCATGGAGATGCTTGATGTGGATGATGCGGCATGTGCGAAGTAATTCACCATGATGCTTGAAGGAACAGCCCGCACTTGGTTAAAAAGCTTACCGGCCAATTCTATCAGTTCATTGGCCCAATTACGAGCCCGGTTTATCAGTAACTTCAAGGATACATGTAAGCAGCCTATGTCGATAGTGGACTTAGCTGCCTGTGTCCAGGAGGAAGGAGAATCGACAACTCATTGGGTGCGCCGGGTCTCGCAGGTTCTGCATTCATCAGACCGCATCAACGCTGACACCGCGGTTATAACCCTAGAAGGCAATTGCCGGTTTGGGCCCCTAAAGCTGAAGTTAGGATGGATGAAGCGCCATTGCACTGACATGGGGACCCTCATGGCTGCTTTGGTAAAATATGTTGATTCTGATAGTACCAAGGATCCCAAGTCTGATGATGACAAGATAGGGAAGGGAAAGAAGAACAGCAACTCCAAAGGTCAGCAGCATCACTCGGCAGGTAACGGTAGGGGAGGCAAGCGTAAAGCGGATGGCAACATGGACTTCATGGCTAATACCAACACGCAGGACAAGGGTCAGCGACGCAAGGGTAAACCGCCGAATCGTGGTGGAGCGCCTAACCCTAACCCGGACCGCTTAAATTATCTATTGAACCAGCCCTGTCCAAAGCATGGGACGAAGGAGGTACCAGCAAACCACCTTTGGAAGGATTGCTTCATTATGCAGGAGTTCAAGAATTCTAATGCTTTCCGGTATGATCACGGCTCCGGCGGTGGCTCAGGATCCGCGCCAGGTTACGGTGGAGGAAATTCCGGTTCAGGATTTAATGGTAATTCGGGCAGACATAACAATCAAAATAATCAGAACAACCAGGGTGGTTACAACCAGCAGCAGCAACAGTCAGGTTACCAGAGCAACCCAAAGCAGTTGAATAGTGGGCAGTACCATGTCTTCACCACTAGCTTGGACAAGCGAGACCGGAAGGTTCAGAGGCGGGCAGTCAACTCTGTTGAACCGGCCGTGCCCCATTATCTACGCTGGTCTGAGCAACCAATCATATGGAGCAGAGAGGATCACCCTCCCCAGGTTGATAATCCGGGTCAGTTGGCTCTAGTGGTGGCGCCTCAGGTGGGAGGTTATAAGTTCACCAAGGTGCTCATGGATGGAGGGAGCAGCATTAATATCTTGTACTATGAGACCTTCCGTCGTATGGGACTAATAGATAAAATTCTCAAACCGTCCAATACGGTGTTCCACGGTGTGGTACCTGGCAAGTCAGCATATCCTGTTGGT
Source organism: Triticum dicoccoides (assembly GCF_002162155.2). Classification (NCBI taxonomy): domain Eukaryota; kingdom Viridiplantae; phylum Streptophyta; class Magnoliopsida; order Poales; family Poaceae; genus Triticum; species Triticum dicoccoides. The sequence goes on from NC_041380.1 coordinate 41,053,892, forward strand.
AAGATAGCTCTGGAAGTGGCCTTTGGAGATGATCATGATTCCAGGTCGGAAACATTGACGTTTGAAGTGGTGAAAATCCAAAGTCCATATGACGCCCTGTTTGGGCGACCGGCCTATGCCAAGTTTATGGCACGGCCCTGTTATGTGTATTTGTAGCTCAAGATGCCGGGTCACAAGGGGACAATAACGGTTCATGGAAGCCGTAAAATCGCTTTGGAGTGCGAGGAAGGAGATGCGGCCTACGCAGAGTCGGTTTGTGCCACCGAGGAGCTGAAGTATTATAAGGACAATGTTGATCCGGCAGACATGACTCCATTAAAGAAGCCAACTACGGAGCATGATCCGGCCCTGAAGTTCAAATCGGCAGTAGAAACTAAGCTTGTTGACTTCGTACCTGGCGATTCGTCCAAGCAGTTCAGCATCAGTGCCAACTTGGATCCGAAATAGGAAAGCGCGCTCATCGAGTTCATCCGTGAGAATCGGGACATTTTTGCGTGGAAGCCCTCTGACATGCCAGGTGTACCGAGGCAACTCGCTGAGCACACCCTTAATGTGGATCCTAAATACAAACCGGTGAAACAGTTCCTCCACCGGTTTAACAAAGAAAGACACAAGGCGATTGGAGAAGAGGTAGCCAGGCTCTTAGCAGCTAGCTTTATTGTTGAAGTTTTTCACCCTGAGTGGCTTGCCAATCCGGTGCTGGTCCTTAAGAAAAACGGCACCTGGTGCATGTGTGTGGACTACACAGATCTTAATAAGGCTTGTCCAGCAGATCCTTTTGCCCTCCCCGTATTGATCAAATTATTGATGCTACGGCGGGTTGTGAGCGTTTAAGTTTTTTGGATGCATATTCTGGCTATCATCAGATCAAAATGGCAGTTAAGGACCAGGAGAAGACGGCATTCATAACTCCCTTTGGAGCCTTCTGCTATGTGCCTATGCCCTTTGGGCTCAAGAGTGCCCAGGCAACTTATCAATGGTGTGTACAAAATTGTCTTCACAAGCAGATTGGCCGTAATGTACATGCTTACGTGGATGATATCATGGTTAAGTCCAGGGAGAAGGAGACTCTGGTTGACGACTTGAAGGAAACCTTTGATAACCTGAGGACGTACAAGATGATGCTTAATCCGGCCAAGTGTGTCTTTGGTGTACCGGTAGGCAAGTTATTGGGTTTTCTGGTGTCCAACAGGGGAATTGAGGCTAATCCGGAGAAGATCACAACCATCACCTCCCTAGCTAAACCGAAGTGTATCAATGATGTTCAACGCCTGGCAGGCCGGATTGCCGCGTTAAGCCAGTTTATCAGCCGCCTTGGTGAGAAGGCAATCCCTCTATATCAGATGTTGAAGAAGACGGATCAATTCGTCTGGAGTTCTGCTGCTGATAAAGCATTTGAGGACTTAAAGCGGCAATTGGCCAATCCGCCTGTGCTCGCTGCTCCCATTGACAAAGAGCCATTGCTGCTATATGTGGCTGCTAATGCTCGTGCGGTCAGTGTGGCTATTATGGTGGAGCGAAAAGAGGCAGGTAAGGAGCATCCAGTTCAACGTCCGGTCTATTATATCAGCGAGGTACTCATTGAGTCCAAGCAAAGGTATCCGCATTGGCAGAAGCTGGTATACGGAGTTTTTATGGCAAGCCGGAAGCTTAAGCAATACTTCCAAGGGCACCCCATTACGGTGGTCAGTTCTGCTCCCTTAGGGGATATCATCCAGAACCGGGAAGCGACTGGTCGGATTGCCAAGTGGGCTATAGAGCTTGGGCCGCACGGATTGAAGTATGTGCCTCAGACAGCGGTTAAGTCTCAAGCACTTGTTGATTTCATCAATGATTGGACGGAACTGCAAGCACCTGAAGAAAAGTCGGATCGCACATATTGGACCATCCATTTTGACGGATCCAGGCAATTGGAAGGCTCGGGGGCTGGAGTCGTATTAACTTCCCCACGAGGTGATAAGTTTTGTTACGTTCTCCGCTTAATGTTCCCTTGTACTAACAATGCAGCTGAGTATGAAGCCTTGCTCCATGGTCTCCGGATGGCTAAGGAGATGAATCTAAGTCGAGTTAAGTGCTTTGGTGACTCGGACCTCGTGGCTCAACAAGTATCTGGCACTTGGGATTCCAAGGACCCACTCATGGCAGCATATCGTCGTGAGGTGGATATTGTTGCAGGTCACTTTAAAGGCTATCAGGTGGACCACGTGGACTGACGGAAGAGTGAAGCGGCGGACGCTTTAAGCCGGCTAGGCTCTCAGCGCAAACCGGTCCCGCCCAATGTTTTCTTGGATGTGGTGCACAACCCATCGGTCAAGCTCCCTGGTGAAGCAGATTTGGCTATTCCTGATCCGGAGGCTTAATTGGTGGCAGCTCTTCATGTCATTCCGGATTGGACGCTTCCTTACCTGGCATACATGAACCGGGGCGAGTTACCAGAGGATGAGACTCTGGCCCGACAGATAATCCGGCGGTCCAAGTCCATGACTATTGTCAATGGCGAGTTGCATCATTGCAGTGTATCAGGGGCGTTTCAACGCTGCGTGTCTCCTGAAGAAGGCTGTGAAATTTTGCGTGAGATCCACGAAGGAGATTGTGGTCACCATGCCGGTTCAAAATCTTTGGTGGCTAAAGCGTTTCGCCATGGCTTCTATTGGTTAACTGCTCATGCTGATGCGGAGGATCTGGTCAGACGTTGTGACGGTTGCCAAAAGTTTTCAAGATGTGCTCATGTGCCGGCTCAAGAATTGAGAATGATTCCAATTACTTGGCCGTTTGCGACTTGGGGGCCAGATATGGTTGGGCCTTTCAAAAGGTCCAAATATAAGAAGACCCACCTCCTGGTGGTGGTTGACAAGTTTACAAAGTGGGTGGAGGCAGAACCTGTTAGCAAGTGTGATGTGGCCACGGCGGTTCAGTTCATCAAAAAAGTGATTTTCCGGTTTGGCTTTCCACACAGTATCATCACAGATAATGGTACCAATTTGTCCAAGGGTGCCATGAAGGAGTTCTGCGAACGGGAGCACATCCGGCTTGACGTTTCATCAGTGGCACACCCACAGTCCAATGGTCAAGCAGAAAGGGCTAATCAAGAGATCTTGAGAGGCATCAAGCCCCGGCTTATGGTTCCTTTGCAGAGAACACCGGGTTGTTGGGTAGAAGAGTTACCATCTGTGTTATGGAGCATCAATACTACACCCAACAGATCAACAGGATACACGCCGTTCTTCATGGTCTACGGAGCAGAGGCGGTTCTCCCAAGTGATATCCGTCATGACTCACCTCGTGTGGCGGCTTATGTTGAAGCGGACAACGAGACAGCACAGCAAGACGCTTTGGACCTGTTGGATGAAGAACGTGACATAGCAGCCGCCCGCTCGGCGATTTACCAACAGGATCTTCGTTGTTATCACAGTCGCCGAGTCAGAACCAGAACCTTTCAGGAAGGAGATTTGGTGCTTCGGCTCATCCAAGATCAGACTGATATGCATAAGCTATCCCCACCTTGGGAGGGACCTTTCGTGGTCAGCAAGAATCTGCACAATGGGTCATACTATCTGATGGATATTCGAGAGCATAAAGACTCACGTACATCAGTGGAGGAGACCAACAGGCCGTGGAACATAGCTCATCTTCGGCCTTACTATACCTGAGCCATTGGCTCTACTTATGTACATATTACGATGATGTATATATTATGATTAAATGTAATAAACCGGAACCTCAGCTAAAGCGGGGTATCTGTTCTTTTACATCATGTGTGGTTACACGGAGTTGTTCTAAAACAGCCTCCATTTTACCCCTTCAGTTAGCTTTTCAAAGCATCATGTTATATCACTTGGGGGCTTGGTCGTGTCCGAACCAATGCAACACCTCTTGATAGGCGAGAGCCACCAGATCACTTGGGGACTTGGTCACGTCTGAACCAGTCACGCCTTTTGATCGGCCTAAGGCCACAGAATCACTTGGGGGCTTGGTCGAACCCGAACCATTGCCACGCCTCTTGATCGGCATAAATGCCATGGTTTCATTTGGGGACCTGGCTGACTTGAACCATAGCTACACCTATCGGGAGCTTGGTCGTGTCCGACCATGGTAACGCCATCTGATCAGCTCAAATAAAGCCTCTTTTTGCAAACGGTTTTATCATTGCCTTTGCTTCACATTTTTCTTTGATAGATATTTCTTTCTTTTTGTTGCGTTTTTTAAACCGACAAAGTTTTAAGCCGGTTCAAACTGTCAATTGACGGAACACGGTCCATTTTTAATCCGGAGACTATTTGCCCGGTTTAATTTTTTATAAACATCCTATTACGGAGTAACACGGTGTTTTATTATAACCCGGCACGGTTTACATGGTAAACCGGCATTATATATATACAGGAGCTGCTATCTCCTCCAACAGTGTGGGTTTATAAACCTCCGCTTCAATATTGGCCAAGCCAACTTCATGCCCAACGATGGCAGGTATTATGTATCCCAAAGATTTGATCATATGCTTAAATTTCAGATATTTTGATTTCATATATGCAGACATCATACTCCGCCTGACGGTACAACCGCGGTGGCACTTTAAGATTTTTTGTATTGCAGAAAATACTTTGGAAAGTGCATCACCCAAAGGAAGAACAAGTTGCAGTAATTATGCACGAAGGCATATCAAAGTCAAGAGTATCGGCTAGCCTATTACAAGGCAACACGGTGCCCAAAATAAGATCATTGTTTTTTCGCAAAGAAGAAGCAGTTTAAACCGGCTTCCGGTTCAAGCTTGGTCACCAGCCTGGCCTGATGGTTGTGGGTCATCCCGCGCCGCTTCAACTTCAGCTTCTCTACCCAGCGGCTGGAAATCAACAGTTGTCCAGTCGATTCCCATTAATGCTTGAAAGACAGCTTCATCATGGATCAGCAATGACGGTTCAATATCGGGAGCGTAAGTATGCTTACGAATTGGAGGGATAAGATTTTCCGCTTCAGGAATTGGTGCAGCTACTCGCTTATTTTGGTTGTCATATTGGGCTTGATAATGAGACAAGTCTGCTTCTTCAACCAATTGACAAGCTAGCGGACGCACCTCCCGGTTTATTGCTCGCAGACCCGCTTCACTAAATTCTGACCCATCTTCCTTCAAGCTGGGATAGCCCTGAGCCGCTTCAACAGGATCAAAATCTGGCACCCAAGCTTTTGCCCGGATTAAGGCATTGATCGCACCAGTTCGAGCAGCAGATTTCTTTAGCTCTTCAACCCGGGCAGGAAGCATCGACAGTCTCTTCAGAGTGTCCTGAATCAAAGTGGGTGCCGGATTGTTGTGGGATGCAGTACAGATGATCCGCTGTGCACCAGTGTACAGTTGTTCGATCAATGTGTAGGCGGCTTTCAATTTCTACCGCACATCTGACCCCAAGTGACCAATGCGTGTCCCTGAAATATTACAAAGGGTTAACAAACCGGCAGCTCTATAAGATGGCCGAATCAATCCAGAAGTCAAGCCAGCTTACCAAAGATAGCAGCGGTGATGGCATGCACATGCCGCTTTATGCTGGTCAGTTCATCCACCACCGGTTTCAGCGCAGCCTCGGCATCTTCTGCTCGTTTGGTTAAAGCGGATTTTTCAGTGGCCCAATCCGCCCGCTCTTTCTTGAAGCCCTCCTTAAGATGTTCCATGGCGCTTAAAGCGCTGGTTAATTCCTATTTTGCTTTGGAGGTTTCAGCTTGTTGGGATTTCAGATTTTCTTGGAGATCGGCGACTTGGTTTTCTTTTGTCTTCAGCTCAGCCTGCATACAGACAAATATATGATTCCGCAAGCAGTACAACAATTGAAGTACCAACCACATAACAAGTTATGCACTTGGCCCTTGGGGGCTAATGTATATTTGATCTTAATCTTTCAATAGATTCTAAAGTCCCAAGATCAATACAAGTATTCAACTTGGCACTTGGGGGCTAATGGCTATTTGCTCAAATAAAGATGACAATTACTTAAAGTCCCGGTTTAACTACGCTAAGTTGAACCGGCCCTTGGGGGCTACATCAGCGAATTCCGCAGTATGGAGATTTATATTAGCAAGTCCCAGTTTGAATGAAGATTCTAAACCGGCCCTTGGGGGCTAGGAGAATTAACAAGATTGAAATGTCCAAGCAGGGAAAAACACATGGAAGTTACCTCAAATTTCTCTTTCATCATATTCACCAGACCAGCTTCATAATCACGGCTGGTATACAGCCGGTTCAGATAGACAGAATGAAGATCTTGGGCATTCAGAGCAGCATAGGTCGCCAAGTCAACATTCCACTTGCCTTTGCCCATGGCAGCAAATTCTTCTTTGGTGGTATGCTTGGATAAAGCAACAGGATTGCTGGGCTCTGTACAGCCAATACCAGTAATTACAACTTCATCATCCTTAGCATCGCCGGTTTGCACTGGCGCAGTCGGTTTGTCAGCAGGCTGGGATGGACTGGTGGATCTCCCAAATCGGATGGGGCTTGTGGGCTGGTTGACAGGGCCTGAGGCGTCAATAGACCTTTCTTCAGCAATAAAATCGTCATCCTGCTGTGGTGGATCATTGGGTATATCTTCATGAATAGCCGCTTCAAGATTTGGTGTTTTACCCGGTTCAGGGACTGTGTCCTCCTCGGCCGCTTTATCCAGGCGAGCCTTCTTGCTCGGCCTAGGCTTGGCCCTGAAAGGAATAACAAAGTCAAATACAGCATATGTTACAAGGTGATGTACCAGAAATATTATGATAAGTATAGCTTACCCAAGCACCGTTTTGAGCGGTGGCAGCTGAGTAGCCGATGACTCGCCAGAGGATGAGTGGGAAGTAACCTGATAATCGGAGTCAGATGGATTAAGAGGTTGACGAAAACAGCCCGCTTTAGGACAAGCACTGACAAGCAAATTAGAGACCTCTGAACGGCGTTTCCGAACCGGACTGTTCGGTAAACCGGCGGAGGTAACTACCTGGCCGCTGTGCCGGGTTGTGCGGCGAGCTTCGTGCTGTTGGGTCTTCATAAGAAATTTGGGATCCAAGTAAGCAAGAGGATGAGAAAATTTAACCTTCCGGTTTGCCTGACGGATTTTTAGTGAAGGCAAAGGGTCTGAATCGGAAGAGAGAGTAATTACCTCTGCAACATCAGCATGGCTGGCTTCGGCATCATCCTGACAAATATCATCATCAATAAGGCGCATGAAAAATAAGCCAAGTGAGTCAAGCTCTACCTCAAGGTCCGGATTACCCACACCATCATCAGGGGCCGGATTAGAAGATGCAGTGGTTTTCTTCTTATGAGCAGGCCGTTTCACGACTTTAGTCTTTGGCCGGGTTGGTCATTCCGGTTTGTTTGTTTTTTCTGGCTTCTCCTGTGGAAGTTTCTTGCTCCAAAATGGATCATTACCCTGTTTAAACAGACATTGATATTAAACAATGACTAGATATATCAATGACAGGTTCAGTAAAAAGAAAAATCAAACTCTTACAGCTGGTGGTTTGTTGGTGGCACAGAAGGGAAGCAGGCCGGTTCGAGCACAGACGTGTTCCGGTTCATTCAGCATTTTATTCACAGCCTTTGTGATTTCTTCGTCGGTGAGCTGGATGTTAGCATGTCGCAGTGGGTCATCAACACTGCCAGTATACTCGCACATCAAACCGGAGCGCTGACTAAGGGGCAGTATACTCCACGATATCCAACAGCGAGCGAGATCAACCCCTGTTAAACCGTTGGCCATGAAGGCTCTGAGCTTGGACAGTTGAGGAGCGTATTTGCTTCTCTCCTTGGCAGTCAACCTTTGCGGAAAGGGGTGTGTATTGCTAAGCCGCTCTGGACGAAAGCCAGGCAAAGGATTTTCACTAGCAGGGGAGGTGTCTTTGCAATAGAACCATGTTTGATTCCACTCTTTGGGATGCCGTGTAGTTTGGCGTGAGGGTATGTGACCTCTTTCCTTTTCTGAATCGCCACACCACCCAATTCTGTATTGGAACCTTCAATAAACTCAGTGCGGCGGTTTAGATGGAAGCAGTCTCTGAACAACTCAACTGTGGGCTCCTCTTGAAAGAACACCTCACAGAGCACTTGGAAGTGACACATGTTTGTAACAGAGTTGGGGCCAGTGTCTTGTGGGCGGAGTTGAAAATCGGCCAAAACATCCCGGTAAAATTTAGAACCGGGCGGCTTAAAGCCCCGGGCTAAGTGATCTACGAAAACGACAACCTCTCCTTCTTGAGGTGTGGGAGGGCATTCTTTGCCAGGGACCCTCCAATGGATGGTGTTTTTGCTGCCTAAAGCGCCGATCAGGACTAAATTGTTTAGTTGAGTCTCTGTGACGCGAGAAGGAACCCAGTTGCACTCATATACTTGCTTGACCATGATGAAATCTACAAGATAGGTGATTCCGGTTCAAGAATGCATTGATTAAAGTAAATTGGTATGTACAATGTTAAGCCGGAGACAGCTCTATCTAAACCGGAGTTTTATGAAGCAACAACATCTGGCGGTTCAACAAGGGGACTAATGGTATATACCGGTTTGTTAATTTTTTCTACACCAAGTTAAACCGCCGGATCTAAGCATTGAAATAGTTGAGATTGCGGATGGGTAAGTGTACAGAAATAGATTTCAGAAGATTTCTCTACAGCGACGGATCTGAAGCAAGTTCAGAAAAGAAGGAAAATATTCAAGGTTCAAAAAAGAACAGTACCGAATCAATGGGCAGAGATACATGTAGATCTATGGTCTTGAGGCATGTAATTGAAGGCGGATGCTAAAAACTACCGCTACACAGAGCAAAGGTTCACAGGTTCATCTAAGATCTATCATAGGAGTACGAAGCAGACGATGAACACTGAAGAACTTGGAAACCCTAGAACGGATCTACGGAGGAAAAGGTGAAGAACTCACCGGAGCCGAGGAAGAAGCAGAAGGTCGCCGCGATGCTCTGGTACAATCAGGGTGATGCAGCGGCTAAGGTTGGAGCAGAGGTCATCGACGGCGCCGGAGCTCCGAAGCTATACGACGCGGGGAAGACGAAGAAGAAGGGCACGAAGGGGAAAAAGAAATGACCCTTCGGTCTTATTTATAAGGCAAGGGACATGTGTCAGGCACGAAAATCAAGGGACCGTGGGTTTGCAAACGAAAGTTGCCGCCTCAATTGTCGCAGACCTATTAAACAAAAAAGGTATCATGGATAAGTTTCTTTATAACAGGTGACGTCACGCCGGTTTACAACAACCAGAGAAGATGACATCACGGCGGTTCAACAAACTACAAGAAGATGTTGAAGATGAAGTTTTTTGCTAAAGGATTGACATGAACCTGTTCAAATCAATCTGGGGCCTAATGTTGGGGATATTACTACTGGGCGTAAACTGGCCTATCTGGGCCGGGTTAACTTCATCAGTAGTTAAGTATGTTAAAGCCCATGAAGGTAAATGAGGGCTTAAAGCCCATGATCGGTTTAAGGCCTATAGCTGTAAACCGGCGTCGGTATGTAAACTTGTATTGTAAGTTAGGAATAAGTAGAGACCAAACCGAACACGTATATGAGCCGGTGTTGGGACACTGTAAACCGATGGGCGTCACTCATGTATATAAGGGGATGACCCGGCGACGGTTCAAGGACAACAAACAACAACTCGAGACTTAGGCGAAGCTTGTTTGCTCCCTAGTCATCGAAACCCCATCAATTCCATCACAACTAGACGTAGGCTTTTACCTTCATCGAAGGGGCCGAACTAGTATAAACTCTCTTGCGTCCCTGTGTCCGCTTTAACCCCTTCAAGCTAACCCATTGTGATGGCTCCATGACTAAGTCCTTTCACGAGGACATCTGCTGTGACAAAACCACGACAGGTCCCGTCGTCGACCCTGATCTCGTTTGGTGGCGTTCGCGTGGGCCAGTGTCGGTGCGGAGGGAGCGGCCCCGCCGGAGGTGGTACATCGCCGTGTCAGGGAGGAGGATGAGCACGTCCATCGCTACATGGTTACGTTAGAGGGCGGCAGGTTCTCCAATACCTGGCAGTTTCTTCAGGGATCTCACTTCAGCTATGATCCTGTGAGGGTTCCTTCTCTTTGGGTGTCCACCTCCCGCGCCGCAGGAACCGCAAGTATCCTAGATTCTTCTGTAGTATTCGATCTTTATTAGCTACCTAGCCAGTGATGTACTCGATATATAATATTCGAGATGATGTATTCGAGATTATATATTATTCGAGACGATGTATTCGAGATTATATCTATTATTCGAGACTATGTATTCGAGATTATATCTATTATTCGAGACGATGTATTTGAGATTATATCTATTATTCGAGACGACATATTCGAGATTATATTCGATGATGCTTATTATGTACTATGATTGATTCAGTTTTTCCTTATCAATTGATTGCATCCATGCATTGTAATTTGAATATATTTCTTTTGGATTAGTTAAACAAAACCTATGGCAGACAATACTGGCAGAGAGGGAGAAGAGGCCCTATTCAATATCATACGCAATCCTCGCGGGCCATATGATGATCAGAATGAAGAAGATTATGACGGCTCTGAATATCTAAACAACACCGGGGAGGGTGATATGATATTCGATCGCGACGACCGAATTGATGAAGTCGTGAACTATGAACATGACGAAGAAAATGTTGATCTTGAAACAAAAAAGACCGGCGAGGTATATATATTTATATAAGCAGGCATCTAGTGATCATCACATGTTTTATATGACTTGAAGATATATTAACGAATCGATCTTTCTTCTTTCAGCCATCCGGATCGAGCAAATCTTCAGGCAACAAGACGAAACAAGGCCCGAACAAAAAGTTGAAGGAGGGCGTAAAGTACAATATCAAGGCAATCACACCTAATGGCGAACCATTCACGCCTAAGAAGATTGCGGACAAGTTCGTTCGTCAGTGCGGAGTTCTTGTGAAGGACCAACTCCCGATCTCCCTTCAAGAATGGAGAGAGCCATCAAAGCCATGTCCAGGAGTTACTTTTGTCGACGACAGACAAAAACAGTTGCTTTGGGAAACGCTCATGGAACATTTCACCCTACCAGATCATTTCACAAATGCAGATGTGGAGAAAGTCAAGGACGCTGCTCTTAGGAAGATGGCGGCTGCATTCAAGAACCACAAGATTCGTGAATGGGCCAAGTACGTCAACGGAGGAAGGAAGACTCCAGTATTCAAGGGAACACTAGAGAACCAAAGTGCTCATTGGGACAATTTCGTGAAATTCAAGGATTCAGAATTATCTAAGGAACGGTCGAGAATAAACAAGGCCAATGCCGCAAAAAAGGATAAGTTCCATAAGCTAGGGCCAGGTGGCTATGCGGTGGGATTGCCTAAGTGGGATAAGTTTGAGAAAGAGATGCTGGATACAGGTGTCACTCCAGAAACATTGCGCTGGCCCCCCAGGTGCAGGACTTGGTTCTATGCGCATGGGGGGGGGAGTTGGACCCGAAGACAGGCAAAGTTTCCAAGAAGGCATGTCTGGACGGAGCCGAAGATAAGCTACTTGTTGCAATAGAAGAGGCTTGATCCGGGTTGTTCGAGCCCAACCGAGAGAACGACGAGCTTACGCGTGCCCTGGGAAATCCTGAACACCCGGGAACAACACGAGGCATGGGCGCTATTCCGTGGTATGAGGGGTTCTCGGACTGGAACACCGACTATAGAACCCGTGCGAGAAAGAAGATTGCGGAGGAGAAGAAGAGGAAGATGGAGGAGGAGCAGAGGAAGCTAGACTATGAACGCCTTCAAGGCCTAGAATCAGCGCACGCGGACTTGGCAATCAAATTCCAGCGGCAGCAGGAGCAGATCGACTCACTTAGCCAGCAAAGGGGGTCTCAGCAGCTAGCGGATGATCCACCAATGGATAGCACCGTCCCATCCATGCCGAGAAGCAGCGTGGGTTCCGCCCCGGGCGACGCATTGCTGGATAGCTACCCAGTGGATGACATCATGGAGAACACTAACTGTGAGCTACACTTCAAAATGAAGAACATATCCATGAAGGTGGCAGACGCCCTTGCTTTTACAAATCCCCCCGAGGCAACCTTCCATTGCAACCCGATTCCAGCGGGCTATGCTCGTGTCTTGGTTGATGAGGTGGTGGACCAATATTCAGGGCTAGAGCTTGACATTCCTGGAGGTGACGATGAGCACACACTAGGAGAGGCCAACCATCGTATCATCCTATGGAGAAAGGATTGCATCATCTTTCGAAGGCCACCGACACCGCGTCATCCGACTCCTCATCGCAGTCCACCACCAAGTCAGCAGACTCCCGCTCCTCCAAGTCCACCAACGCGTTAGGCCACTCCTCCTCCAAGTCCGACACAGCTTCAGGCCACTCCTCCTCCAAGTCCGCCACAGCTTCAGGCCACTCCTCCTCCTCCAACTCAGCCACGTCAGCCGTCTTCGCCGCCTCAGCAATCATGGAAGAGAGCCGCCTCAGCTATGGTGCGTAGCGGTACAAGTCGAGGTAGTACTGCAGGTACAGGCAGAGGCAAGCGATTTCAATATGGTCCAAGCCTCGCGCCTCTTCCGCAGAGGCCTTACAACAAGTCCGAGGAGGAAAACATAGCCATATCGAAGGCCGAGGTGGAAGCCCATTTTGCATCGAAACCGCCACCGCCACCATGGGAGAAAGTGCCTGTGGAAAAGATTGACCACTTCATTCGTATGGCTAAACCACCAGCTCCCAAGCATGTTGACACAGACTATGAGCGCCACCTCAAGAAGTTAAATCGAGCACGTCTACAGAAAGAAGCGAGCTCGAGCTCGAGCAAATCAGCTGGTAAAAGGAGCGGTAAAACCGTTCCCCAAC
>NC_041380.1:41067198-41126670 GCF_002162155.2 Triticum dicoccoides
CATGAGAGTAGGCACGCCCAATATTATTGTGGGCAAATCGTTAACGTTCCCGGGGTGGGCGATGTGGTAATAACCGAGGAGCATATTGCGCAGGCTCAATCGATCGGGATCACTGTTGGACAACTCCTCGATATCGAGCCCATGTCTCCGACTAGAGAGGAGGAAATAAAACGAAAATATGCCTGGGGCCAACCTTTGGTCGAGCCAGAGGAGGTCAATAAGCTCCCAACAAGAATGTATGAATTGCATCAATGGTACATGGACATTACCAAGATTTCCAATCGAGAGTCCCTCATGGTGAATGTCAACGAGGAGCATTACTACCATAAGAAAGCTGTGACCGTTGATTATTCAGAACTTTTTCAGCTATACAATAAAGACGCACTTGACAAATCTATCGTCAGTTGCTATTGTGTGTAAGTGATTCCTTTCTGTAATTTAAGTCTCAAGCTAGCTGATCATTTTGATCAATCATTACATGTAATTATCCTCACTATATTCTTTTCTGTGGTATTATGCAGGATGAAGATTTATGAAATGAAAAAGGTGGACGCTATGGCATTGGGTTCATTGACCCAAATACCATTAATGAATACACATGGAAATTACATCCATATCACGCAAAATGTGTAGAGGAAAGCATGCTACAGTTCTTCAAGGAACTCAAATACAATGAAGATATACTACTTCCTTACAACTTCTAGTGAGTCACACTGTCTTGTACTACAAATTCTGTTTTTCCCTACTAGCTATAGCTACATGTTTTTGCTTACATATGCCCTCTTAATTAAGACATGCAAACGTGTGTGCATGCAGATATCACTGGATCTTGTTAATCATTAAAGTTGATGAAGGAACAGTTGAAGTACTAGACTCGCTACTTAAGAAAGCAAGTGACTACACCATCGTGAACGGGATAGTCAACAGGTAATTTCAATCATTATTAACTATATCTCGGCCTATTTAATTAGTTCGTCATTTCCTGATAACAACTATTTAATAACCCATTTATTCATTTTCTTTGTCGGTGGGCAGGGCTTGGGCAAAGTTCATCAGGGTCACTCCAAGCCCATGGAAACAAATTCTGAAATGGTATCGACCCAAGGTAAGTAATTAAGTAGTACTAGCTAGCTGCCATCTCTTTAATTATCATGCTTGATTAATTATTATCTGATCAAAATTCCATTCTCGTAAAGGCCCTGAGGCAGGCGCCGGGGAATGATCTATGTGCATACTACGTTTGCGAGAACATTCGCATGATGGCGTCCGAAAGAAGCAAATCTCAAAGACAGGAGTGGGTACGATATCGATTGTCAAAACACTATTCACAATTTTTACATCATTATCGATATCTAGTCACACAACTAAGACGCATGCATATTGATCTCCTTCTTAACAGTTCAAAGAGGTGCGGGACAAGCTCCTAGCACAGGACCGCATAGAAGCAATTCAAGAGGAAATAGCGGGATTTTTGCTCGACCGGGTCATAGATCCCAAAGGAGAATAATATTACCCGCTACCGCCCCCATGAACCACTTCCAATTGTTATCGTGCTCCGAAGGCACCAATTAGCTAGGCTAATGCCACTGGCTCCGAAGGCACCAATTAGGAGAAATTGTATATATATATATACATGTGTGTATATATGTGTGAATTAATTAATGGTGGTTGTAAGACATTCGATGATATATATATATATATATATATATATATATATATCATTTTTATGATCGATTCTACTAGAAATTCTATTTGTATATATGCATAACGTGTACAATATGTAGTATCGTAAAATACCAGCAAACAAAAAAGAATTAAATGGAAAACACAAAATTAAATGAAAAAGAAATCATAAACCCAACCCCCCCCCAACATTTTAATACCGGTTGGTGACACCAACCGGTGCTAAAGGGCTCCCTGCCCCCGAAGCTGGCTCGTGCCACGTGGTTGCCCTTTAGCACCGGTTCATGCTGAACCGGTACTAAAGGGGGGGCCTTTAGTGCCTACATTTTAGCGCCGGTTACCAAACCGGCACTAAAGGGCCTTACGAACCGGTGCTATTGCCCGGTTCTGCACTAGTGACGTACGGGCATGTTCAAACTTTATAATCATCCACTTTATTCATACACATACACATTTTTGCTTTTGTCATCATATTTAGGATAAACACATTTGGAATTTCATTTGAATTGGACCGTATGATGGTATTTGCTTGTACTAGCTCAATGATCCATATTTGAATTGAATGGACAATCCAAGTTTCGAGTTGGAGACATTGATTTTCAAAACTTGCACATTTTTTGCGTGCAAAACAAACAAATTGCCGGCCATGATATCATAGTCGGCCGTATGAGAGCAGAATACTTATAATTTTAGGCGCCAAAAGCTTTCAAACTTCCCGCTCACATCGAAATATCACGCGCCCGAAATTTTAGCCCTGCGATATTCCTGTTTTACCCCTACCACATGAACGGAAAAGGGCTGCTTTGGTAACTCCATTGTTTTCCCCTCTTTGCCCCCAACATTCTTCCCCAGAGCCCCTCCCCGACCCCCCCAACCACAGCAAGCCGCCGAATCTAGTCCTCCGCCGCAGCGGTGGACCTCACACCCCGCCGGATCTACCTTCCGCACCTTGGAACCCCCAAGTGCCAACTCACCACTTCACCAGAGCTGCTTCAGCGACTGGCTTGTCCACCGCTCCAGATCTCCTTGACCGCCATCATGGTCCACCGCACCGGATCTGCTTAACCGGCGCCCTCGTCCACCACAGTGTAGGCCCTTCACTAACTCCCTCGTCCGCCCCTTCGCTGGCCCTTCATACAAGCCCTCGTCTGCCGCAACAGATCCGCCTCACCGAAAGCACTGTACAACGCGCCCGCCGAAGCCTTCGTCCACTACACCAGAACCGCTCCACGGACACCATATTCAACTCCACCGGCCCTGCTTTACCGACGCCCCAGCCTCATCAGGTTATTTAGATTTGTACTCCTTTCGGTTTTTCTCTTTATCATGCAACTGTTCACTTACCACAGATGAGCTTTCTTGTATGTCGACAGGCGCCGCAACCGTAGCACCAGAGCCGCTTCAGCGACGGCGACAGCCGGCCCAAACTCAACCACAACACGAGCACCATCGATGATCCTTAGCTATCAAGTATGACAACAATACCCATACGCCGCCGAGAATCAGGTACTATTATCCAACGGCCGGCGCCTACGTTCACTTTTCTAGCATAAGCAGCGCACCTTTGAATTTCTTCAGGGCATCATTCAGTTTTCCATGAGACGCGTTATTCTGCTTGCACCTGTAGGGCCATACTTCTGGCAGTGAACATGTTACATGTGCTAAATTACATACCAGTGCACATATAGTTAACATGCTTTAGTTTTGTTCTGATGCCACCTGTTGGTTCCATCAGACTGCTTAATGTTCTCTATGCTTAATTACACATCAGCAAACTAGCATGTGGTTCCGCTACTTTTTGTTCGTTTTACCCTACATTTTCTGATGCTAGCTATTACATCACTGCTCCGAGCCTCTGTTCATTACTTGTTTGTGTGTTCTTGATCTTCCCAAGTTGCATGACTAATTTGATGCTTCTATTAATTATGGAGCTGCCAACCCCATCAAGCAAAATATTTGTTCTTTTGGGGCTGGCACCTCGAACAAGCATAAAAATATAGGGAAGCAGATATATTCCCTTCGATTTTATTTACTCTGCACATAACTCTTGACCCGCATACCAAGGAGGGCATTGGTTTAATTTTTCTGGACTAATTTGCCAATTAATTAGGGCAAAGGCGGATGGGGCGGGGCACAAAAGGAAACCAGCGCTAGGAATCGGCAACGCGCAGACTAATACGAGAAAACTGAGAAAAAGTTATACGCAAAGTAAAAAGAATCAGAGGGAGTATTGTCGTGTATGCACACACCCTTCTTTCATTAGTTTAGATGAACCATTGATGATCAATTCGGACCAGTGCATGCAATTAAAATTAATTTTACCTAAATAGATGGTGCAGAATGAACTACAACAACTAGATTTGCAACCACAGGATGCTGACGATATCTTCAAAGAACATTGCAACAGCAGCTAGGCTTCACAGCAACATATGGTAAGCCAGTGTGTTTTAGTACATGTGAAATGTAATGCGAGTGGGTTGCTTTCTTGGCTTGTGCCCTCAACGTGTAATCCTACCGAATTATAAATAGTTCAGTTGTCTGCTTTGTTGTATTGCTTGATTCGAATGCTTATTTGTTGTTATGCTATACCTGAGTTGGCCAATATGTCAGCAGTGCCTGCTGTACTATCGTAAAGAAATGCATGCCTATTTCATTTCAGTCCTTAATTTTTCCTCTCAACTTCATCACAAGACTGTCTTCGTAGTTTATATGAGGCCACACTGTTAAGTGCTTTCTCAGATTATTTCAACTGCTTAGATGCCTTGGCAACTTAAATATAGCGGATGTACACTCCCTTTCAACTAGGGATGTCAACTAGGTCCGGTTTAATCCTGATTAAAGTCCACTAGTGGTATGATAGTTCAAAAGAGTATTTGTTTTTTGAGGAAAATGAACTAGGGAGGTAAAAAAACTAACTAGATGGGACTGGTGGATTTCGTTTATTTGCCACTTACATCCCTAGTTTCATCTTACCATTTTAATTTCTTTTCGACTGATGCTGCTTCGAACCATTTAAATATAGTTTGCCATGCTCGGCAATAATTCGTCCGTCGTTTACCATGTAAGCTTACTGTCTGGATCATATGATAACTATCTCTTACTGATGTCCAGCGGAAACCTTTCAAGATGCCGTTCACACTAGGACACAATGTACAACCCTAGAATCTATTTGTGGAAGCAGTGCGCCATCCATGTTACCAGATGGTAGCATTTCAGAGGCAACACCGCCGGAGAGCAGTCTGAGCGCAGATATTATAGTGCTTGAGGCTCTACTAGAGGCAGAAAGAGATGGTGTGGCTGCCATGAATGAGGTAATCTTTATCTTAAGGCTGGAAATTACGGAATTAGCGGCACGCATTATGCAAGCAACCCAAGAATTGGAGGAAGTAAGAATGTTGCATTTGAAGACGGAGGAGGTCCTGCTGTTTCTGCTATTTGAAGCCCAAGATAATCTCGGTTCTTCTTTAGATACCAGTTGAAATTTTCATTAGATTATTGTACTTGCATGTTGTGTCATGTCTCTGAATGGATTATGTTGCAAGACCCCATATGTTGTCCATGTGTTGTAATGATCCGAATTTTTTAGGCGAGGTAATCCTCAGTACTTGTATGATTGACATAAGGTGAACTGTTTTTCGTGTGAGCATATTGTATTGGATGAAATAACGGTTTGACTCAGAGTGTATCCAACCTACTGAATTCAAAGATCACGGCATTTCTAAATCATAATCATATATAAAGCTGGAATAAATCTTTGTTGTGGTTTTGAAGAAATAAATAACAAAACATATAATTATCTGTGGATATTCGTAATCGAATACAAATTGGATTTGAATTTAGTTTGCCAGGTCCCAGGGCAAACGTGAATGCTAATTCTCCCAAGTTTTGAACGAAGCGGCTAAACACCCACTATAATTTGTGGGCTACCCGAAGCAAGTGTTTGCGAGATGGAAATTATTGTCTACCCCTGACACTTGACATCCTTATCGACAGGATTTACACTGCTGTCGATAGGGGTAGACTAGTAACTTCAATCAGACGTGACACGACGGCCTCTGAGCCCATTCAGACACGGTGGGCGCCAAACGTGGGCGGCAAAACACATTTGATTCAAGCTCGTCCGAAAGACATGTGTCTCTTCCTCCATTTCCCCATTCATACACGATGGGCGGCAAAACAAACTCTCCTCGTCCGAAATCGATGTAGGCTTATATTTTAAATAGGGGCAGATGTGTAACTTCCATCAGACGTGACACAACCGCCCTACCTGTCAGCCCCGTTCATACACCGTGGGCAGCAAAACACCCTCTCCTCGTCCGAAATAGTTACCGGCAAATATTTGGGAGATGCGAGATTACCGTCCTATCCCCAACCGACGCGATGTCCGAAATTTTAAATGGGGGATAAGTTCGTAACTTTCCCCCATTTCAGAGAAGCGCATCCCAAAGTTTGAGATCCCCCCTCCCCTCCATCTCCCCATTCATACACCGTCGGCGGCACGACAACCTCCGCACTGCGGCCAGCCTCCTCCGTCCGCCACCCCATCCTCCACCTTGCCGGAGCCGCTACCCCTACCCCGTCGTCCACTGCAAGAGATGGACGTCTCTCATCCACGGCGCTGGACCAGGATCCTTTCATCGCCTCCTCTCGCTTCATCGGCGTCATCGTCCACCTTGCCGTTGCCGCTCCTACGACCGCCTCGTCCACGGCAACAGGATATATCCCCCGACCCGGCCGTCTGCCATCTAAAGTCTTCTTCCCCGCCGCTGACAGCCATCGCACCTGCAGCACCCTCAACGTATCAGCATAGGCCTACACGGCGTCGCAAGAGAGCTGGTACTCTTCCATATGTGCTTAAGTTATTGATCTCACCCGGAAAATAGATCGTAATTTGTTTACTGTACTTTTCTTGTCCGTACCAAATTGTAGTGGCTAGTTGAAAGCAAAATTGGTTGCGAAGTAGCTTTGTCCGGTTTGCACCTTCAGATCCGCCATGGCACGGGCACTATACTCGTAAAGCTTATGGTTTCCCCCCTTCATATTCACTACCATCATCGTAGGTGCTTCGTGTTGTGCTAGCACTGCTCCTCAAGACCTCAACCCAAAGCTTACGTGTTGAAATACGAATCTGATATGATGCTAATATCACTAAAACAGAGAATGTTTAATTGGTCACCTAATGTTCCTATATTCGTTTCGAAAAGCATGTGCGCCACCCACTGGTCCAGCTAGTTCCACTTTCCTGATTTTTCTCTTGATGCTTAGGGTTTTCCCCTTTTATATACTCTACTATGATCTGCCTAGGTGCTTTCTGTCGTACTAGCATTACTCCACCCTTGAAGCTAAACAACACAACACTCAGAATTCGAAAGCTTATTTGTTCAAATATGATTGTGATATGATACTGATATTAGTTAACTGACCCATTTAATTGGTTAGCTAAAGGTCCCACTTGAGTTTCCAAATGCATGTCGCGACATATAGAGAGACAGCATAATTGCATTTCTTTGTGACTTGTTGACCGTACTTTCTTGTCCATACCAAATCTTAGTTGTTATTTCAAAGCAAACATCGGTTGCTAACTACCCTTTGCGCGGTTTGCAGCTTCAGATCTGCCATCCCACTGCCACAGTCAACACTGTACTCATCATGCTTATGTTTTCCCCATTTTATGATGACCATAATCAGCCTACATGGTTCGTGTCGTAATAGCACTGCTCCACCCATCGAGCTAAACAAGCTTAGTTGTACAAATTCATATCTGATATTATTGCTGATATTAGTAAAACTGAGAGATGTTTAATTGGTTAGCTAAATGTTCCTACTTTAGTTTCGAAATGCATGTGAGCCACATATGGAGAGACCGGAAAGAATAGTATTTCTATGTGCGCTCTGGTTCATCATGGGTGGCCAACCGACATTGTATTAAAAGACTTGTAATATCTTCAATTGGCTTGCCCTTCTGCTCTTCTTTAAGATGATACTCTTCTCTTGCGGTCGACTGGTCAGGTCGAGTTGTTCTACCTTAGTATATTTTGAATCTGTCAGGTCAGGTCGGCTTGTTCTTCTTTACTATATGTTGAAGCTATCATCTGCGAAGTGTCATCACTTCTAGAGCTCTCATATTTTGAGTAGTAGGCCACATTATATTAATGCACACAACAAATTACAGCATGCATGGCATCTTTTAAAAGAATTGCAGAGATAGCACAAAGGGTTTTACAGGGAGGCAGTATTGGATTAGAATCACTTCTACATTACAAAGAAAATCTCACTTGTTTTTATGTTTTCATGCATGTCAGATATTTAACATTATCAAAATGAATATGAGAATGGGCGCACGAGAGGAAAATTGCGGAACGATCCACTGGCTATCAAACTTGGCATGGTGGAGGATGGCCTATCTTATTCACCCATCAAGGTGCTTGCTCTAACTTTGCAAAGTTGTATTGGTCGCACATATGTTGCATCTGACCTCTTGCATTACTTCTACTTTGTTACACCATCTGCTTAGTTTAAGCATCATATATGAGTATATGCCATACCTATCCATTTTCTGTACCTATTCCATGTGCCGTCACACTATGTTTTTCCAGCCAGATGTTGTTCTTTCGTAATAGGTGTCCAAAAGGAAGAGGGTGAGTGCAGGTCGTCAAGGAGTACAAACTAGGTATTTGGAAAAGGTAGTGATACCTGTTAAATCAGATAGATCAGCAGCCACAGAAAACACAGGCCCAACTGTACCACACTTTACCCCTACTCCAGTGGCCAAACCCCTATTAGAACTGTTGGGAGCCTAGCGTCAGGTACTGTCTATGATATCAATTCAAAATTTGAACTCCTAAATTTCTGCTTGTGCCTTACCTTCTCTCTTGTATGAAAACTAATTTCAAATGAATCTCCTTGCTCAAAGGATCATACGATCTCAAAACAATAATGGGCTCTGCATTGCTCTTGTCAGTACCTCTCTCCCTTTTGCCTTGCGATGCTGTACTTAATTAATTGCTATTTGATTATGTATCATTAGTCTGCACCTGAGCTTCATTATCCTCTGTTTCTTCCAATATTATTTGATCTATATTTACTCTTTGCAAAATGTACAATAATGGCAACACTTATAAAGAATTTTCTTTGGGGAATTTATTGAATTATCCTTCCATCAACATGGAGAAGGGCTTTGTCCAGCCCGTGTTAACATGTAATGTAAGTTCATCCTTCTCAAGCCTTCAAAGTTTGTTCTAGTATAGATTAGGATAGGCATCATTTCCTCCACTGTTGTTTGCTTTGCTGTTTACATCTGTTTGGATGTTTGCAACAACTACCAGTTTCAAATTGTAGTTGTAAAAACATGTTCCTTATGCAGAACAGATCCATTTATTTGCTTATATAATTGTGAAACTTGTTATGTGTCTCCTTGTTTCTCTTTCAGACTCGTATCTCTTACGCCAGGAAGAACTTTAGGGAAGATAGTGAGCCAAACCATTTTGAGGACAGCGAGATGACCCCAAGGTCCTGTCTTGATGAAGACAGTGAGTTGAAGCTACTCACCAGCAGGTGTGAGACAACCTCTGTGCAGTCGCTGCCTCAATCAGTTCGACTTCTTCAGTCTCAACTTAAACCGGAAAGGCTTGCTTCAGCTCAGCTCCGACTTGAAGTCAAAGATGCAATGAAGATGTCAGAGGACTGCTGTGCGCACCATCATGCCTTAAATCTAGTGTTGATGCATCTATCGTTGACACAACTAAGGTCTACTTAGCTTCTTCAACTGTTTGGGGGGGCGACCTAGCCAGGCCTAGTGCCTTCTGAAGTGCTCTCAGTTTTGTATATTCTTTTGTCGGCGCGTTTATTTGCACTGGTGGCGAACTTTGATGCCAAGTGGATGTAATATGTGTGATAGCCGTGATAGCCTAGCGTAAGTTGCTTGCTTATTTATTTCCTTGTTGTCTTGTTTATTTGTTTGCTTCTAGTCATTACAGTTCTTTTTCCGCGGTTTGCTAGTGGCTGTATTAACCTATTTTTTAAAACTAGGCCACAATAACCATGGGCTAATATTTACTGTAGTGACACTGGGCCTCCTACGGGCCGTAGAAACAGTGGGCCTTCTACGGGCCGTAGAAACAATGGGCCTTCTATGAACCATAGAAACAATGGGCCTTCTATGGGCCGTATCATCAATGGGCCTTATACGGGCAGTATGATCGATGGCCAAACATGGGCCAATAACAGGCCGCATTATGGCCGTAAACGGGCTAGAGTTGGAATCGTCCGTTCATGGGCCGACCATAACGGGCCATTGTTAATAGGCCATATTTGATGACGCTATGAAAACGGCCCAACGTATTAACGGACCACAAATGGGCCGACTGTAACCACGGGCTGAATTTGGCCCACAAGCAGAAAATGACAGTAACGGGTCGTAACTAAACGAATGCTGGAAATGAGCCCAAGAATAAATGGGCTCTGAGAAGGACGAAAGATAACATGGGCTGGAAACGGCCCAACGGAATAATGGGTCGTTAATGGGTATAAAGTGATACACTGTTCATCACGGGCTAGTTTCACCATGGGCCGTTAATGGGTGTAAAGTGATACACTGTTCATTACGGGACAGTTTCACCACGGGCCGTTAGTAGGCCAAGAGTTACATAGGGCCTCATATGGGCCGAAAGACGTCATGGGCCATACATGGGCCAGAAGTGAAAATGGGCTGGAATCATATTGGATGGCCCAGATGACGCTACTGGGCCTAATTCGGATAGGGCGTAATGGGCCTTGGGTTAGCGGGCTGTAAATGGGCTATATTCGAATAGGTCGTTAATAGGCTTTCCATGGGCCGGCCCGCCAGCTTTTGACCAAGTCAAATGGGCCGGCCTTTACACAGGAATGGGCCTCTGTTGGGCCGTGCCACGTGTCGACGTATCATAGGGGCCTATCTGACCCACTGACGAGCTGACACGTGTTTCGTCCGGCCAATAAGAATTTTACACGTGGAAATTTCCCATTGGTCGGGGCTGTTAACGGGTTATCGGATCCAAAACCCGACCCGATAGCTTAACGGCGTTCCGTTACGGTGGATGCCACGTGTCGGTCACCCTTGACGAAAGGACTTCTGTGACGCGCGATTTATCGTCATGGAAGTGGACACTTCCATGATGATAATTTTGGTAATGTCATGGAACACTTCTACGACAGCACAGGTATGACTATCTTGATTCTGTCATAAATTTGTCATGGATGTACATGCATGACAAAAAAAGCGACCTACTGTGACAAACACGTATCATCATGGAAGTGTATTTTTTTTGTAGTGGTAAAAGTACGTATAAGGTCGGTCCGGGCCGCTTCATCCCACAATGCTGCCGAATCAAGATAAGACTAGTAACGACAAGCAAATTGAACAAATCATCACCCACAACTACTTTGTGTTCTACTCGTGCATAGAATCTACGCATAGACCTAGCTCATGATGCCACTGTTGGGGAACGTAGCAATAATTCAAAATTTTCCTACGTGTCACCAAGATCAATCTAGGAGATACTAGCAACGAGAGAGAGGGAGTGCATCTTCATACCCTTGAAGATCTCTAAGCGGAAGCGTTCAAGAGAACGGGATTGATGGAGTCGTACTCGTCGTGATCCAAATCACCGATGATCCTAGTGCCGAACGGACGGCACCTCCGCGTTCAACACACGTACGAAACGGAGACGTCTCCCGCGCCTTGATCCAGCAAGGAGGAGGGAGAGGTTGAGGAAGAGAGTCCAACAGCAGCACGACGGCGTGGTGGTGATGGAGTGGCAGTTCTCCGGCAGGGCTTCGCCAAGCTCACGCGGAGGAGGAGAGGTATTAGAGGGGAGGGGCTGCGCCAGGTGCAAGGGTATGGCTGCCCTCCCACCCCTCCACTATTTATAGGTGGGGAGAGAGGGGGCCGGCCCCCCTAGATCCCATCTAGGGTTGGGGGCGGCGGCCAAGGGGGGGAGGAGTGCCTCCCAAGTCAAGTGGAGGCCCTCCCCCTTAGGGTTTCCCCTCTCCCATGCGCATGGGCTTTGGGGAGGCTAGTGCCCCTGGCCCATTAAGGCTAGGGAGCCCCCCTACAGCCCATGCTGCTGTATTGAACATGGTGGAACATTTTTCGGACCTCCGGACCGCTCCGGAATCCTCCGGAACCTTCCGGAAGCTTCCCGGTACAATACTGGAAAAGCCGAACATTTCCTGGAACCCGAACAATAACTTTCCATATATAAATCTTTACCTCCGGACCATTCCGGAACTCCTCGTGACATCCGAGATATCATCCGGGACTCCGAACAACATTGGGTAATCACATAAAAGTCTTACTAATAACCCTAGCGTCATCAAACCTTAAGTGTGTACACCCTACGGGTTCGGGAACCATGCAGACATGAGCGAGACATCTCTCTGGTCAATAACCAACAGCGAGATCTGGATACCCATGTTGGCTCCCACATGTTCCACGATGATCTCATCGGATGAACCACGATGTCAAGGATTCAGTCAATCCCGTATACAATTCCCTTTGTCTATCGGTACGATACTTGCCCGAGATTCGATCGTCGGTATCCCGATACCTCGTTCAATATCGTTACTGGCAAGTCTCTTTACTCGTTCTGTAACACATCATCCCGTGATCAAATCCTTGGTCACATTGTGCACATTATGATGATGTCCTACCGAGTGGGCCCAGAGATACCTCTCCGTTACACGGAGTGACAAATCCTAGTCTCGATTCGTGCCAACCCAACAGACACTTTCGGAGATACCCGCAGTGCACCTTTATAGCCACCCAGTTACGTTGTGACGTTTGGTACACCCAAAGCATTCCTACGGTATCCGGGAGTTGCACAATCTCATGGTCTACGGAAATGATACTTGACATTAGAAAAGCTTTAGCATACGAACTACACGATCTTGTCCTAGGCTTAGGATTGGGTCTTGTCCATCACATCATTCTCCTAATGATGTGATCCCGTCATCAACGACATCCAATGTCCATGGTCAGGGAACCGTAACCATCTATCGATCAACGAGCTAGTCAACTAGAGGCTTACTAGGGACATGGTGTTGTCTATGTATCCACACATGTATCTGAGTTTCCTATCAATACAATTCTAGCATGGATAATAAACGATTATCATGAACAAGGAAATATAATAATAACTAATTTATTATTGCCTCTAGGGCATATTTCCAACACCTTGACCGAGTTTTGCAGAGATGTGAATAAACTAATCTTGTCTTGAATTGGGAAAAGTGCCACTTTATGGTCAATGAAGGTATTGTCTTGGGGCATAAGGTTTCTGAAAGAGGTATTGAAGTTGATAAAGCTAAAGCTGATGCTATTGAAAAGATGCCTTGTCCCAAGGACATCAAAGGTGTAAGAAGTTTCCTTGGTCACGCCAATTTTTATAGGAGGTTCATTAAGGACTTCTCAAAAATTTCTCGGCCTCTGACTAATTTATTACAAAAAGATATACCATTTGTTTTTGATGATGATTGTGTATAAGCATTTGAAATACTTAAGAAATCATTTATCTCTGCACCTATTGTTCAGCCACCTGATTGGAATTTACTTTTGAAATTATGTGTGATGCTAGTGATTATGTTGTAGGTGCTGTTCTAGGGCAAAGAGTTGATAAGAAATTAAATGTTATTCAATATGCTAGTAAAACTCTAGACAATGCTCAGAGAAATTATGTTACTACTGAAAAAGAATTCTTGGCAGTTGTATTTGCTTGTGATAAGTTCAAACCTTATATTGTTGATTCTAAAGTAACTATTCACACTGATCATGCTGCTATTAAATATCTTATGGAAAAGAAAGATGCTAAGCCTAGACTTATTAGATGGGTTCTCTTGCTACAAGAATTTGATTTGGATATTGTTGATAGAAAAGGAGCTGAGAACCCCGTTGCAGACACCTTGTCTAGGTTAGAGAATGTTCTTGATGACCAACTACCTATTGATGATAGCTTTCCTGATGAACAATTAAATGGCATAAATGCTTCTCGTACTACTCCATGGTATGCTGATTATGCTAATTATATTGTTGCTAAATTTATACCACCTAGTTTCACATACCAACAAAAGAAAAAGGTTTTCTATGATTTGAGGCATTACTTCTGGGATGACCCACATCTTTATAAAGAAGGAGTAGATGGTGTTATTAGATGTTGTGTACCTGAGCATGAACAGGAACAGATCCTACACAAGTGTCACTCCGAAGCTTATGGAGGACACCACGCTGGAGACAGAACTGCACACAAAGGTATTGCAATCCGGTTTTTATTGGCCTACTCTCTTCAAGGATGCCCGCAAGTTTGTCTTGTCTTGTGATGAATGTCAAAGAATTGGTAATATTAGTAGACGTCAAGAAATGCCTATGAATTATTCACTTGTTATTGAACCATTTGATGTTTGGGGCTTTGATTATATGGGACCATTTCCTGCCTCTAATGGTTATACTCATAATTTTGTTGTTGTTGATTACGTTACTAAGTGGGTAGAAGCTATTCCAACTAGTAGTGTTGATCATAACACTTCTATTAAAATGCTTAAAGAAGTTATTTTTCCGAGGTTTGGAGTCCCTAGATATTTAATGACTAATGGTAGTTCACATTTTGTTCATGGTGCTTTCCGTAAAATGCTTGCTAAATATGATGAATCATAGAATTACATCTCCTTATCACCCTCAGTCTAGTGGTCAAGTAGAATTGAGTAATAGAGAACTCAGATTAATTTTGCAAAAGACTGTCAATCGATCTAGAAAGAATTGGTCCAAGAAACTTGATGATGCATTATGGGCCTATAGAACTGCATATAAAATCCTATGGGTATGTCTCCGTATAAAATGGTTTATGGAAAAGCATGTCACTTACCTCTCGAACTAGAACATAAGGCTTATTGGCCTATTAAAAAGCTCAATTATGATTTCAAACTTGCTGGTGAGAAGAGGTTATTTGACATTAGCTCACTTGATGAATGGAGAACCCAAGCCTATGAGAATGCCAAACTGTTTAAAGAAAAGGTTAAAATGGCATGACAAAAGGATACAAAAGCGTGAGTTTAATGTAGGTGATTATGTATTGCTATACAACTCTCGTTTAAGATTTTTTGCAGGAAAACTTCTCTCTAAATGGGAAGGTCCTTACGTTATTGAGGAGGTCTATCGTTCTGGTGCCATAAAAATCAACAACTTCAAAGGCACAAACCCGAAGGTGGTGAACGGTCAAAGAATCAAACATTATATCTCAGGTAATCCTATAAATGTTGAAACCAATATTATTGAAACCGTAACCCCGGAGGAATACATAAGAGACACTTTCCGGAACGTTTCAGACTCCGAAAAGGAATAGGTATGTGGTACGGTAAGTAAACCGACTCCAAAACAGTTTTTATGGCAATATTTCTCCGTTCTGGAATATTTAGAAAAATAGAAAAATAAGAAGCAGTCCGGGAAGGACACGAGGCCTCCACGAGGGTGGAGGGCGCGCCCCCTACCTCATGGGCACCTCGTGCGCTCTCCGAACTTCGTTTTCTTACACGACACGTATTTTGGTCGGTAAAAATTCATTATATAACCTCCTGAAGGTTTTGGCCACCGTATCACGCAAAAATCTCCTGTCTTTGTTTCGAGCTATTTTTCTGACAGATCCAGATCATCATGTCATCTCCAAGCGCCCCCAAGGACCAGGTCTTCGAGAAGGTCATCAACCCCTACCTCGCGGAAGTGCTGCAACACCCTAAATCCATTGAGATGTGTGAGGGCTTGTTGCACATCCGTGATGTTGAGGGACCAAGGAAGACCGGAAGAACAGAGGCAAGACTCGAGGCATTGGAGCAAGAAGTTTTGAAGTGTCAGGAGATGGTGGAGTGTGGACTCGATTCCAATCACATTATGATCACGGAGTTCACCAACAACCACAAGCTGGACGTCAAGGACATTAGGGAGGCCATCTTCAAGCTTCATGAGAAAATCGAGCACCTCCAAGCCCAGATCTATGACCTGCAAAATCAAAACTGTGGGTATGAATATAGATTCAAGAGGATAAGTTTGGTTGCAAATTTGAGGTTTCAGGAGACTCGATCATCCTGGTAGCGACCAGACCTCAAACGGTCCAATCTCCGTGCTCAGGTGTCATCCCTGGATCAGTAATGCTGACACCACACAGTACTTGAAGGATTTATAACAGAGTACCAACTCAAAAGAGAACTTATTACAATAAATATGGCTTAAGGCCATCTAATAACGATAACAACGGAAGGCTTGGAAGATAAGTGAGTCCATCAACTCCAACGACATCACTGAGTATAGAACCATGATCGAAAGGCACCTTAATCGTCGTCTGGAAAGTCTGTAACATTAACATTGCAGCCCGAAACGGGTCAGCACATGGAATATGCTGGCAAAGTAACACATAGAGAGTAATGAAAAAATAAAGCTATACTATATGCATATTTGGCCGGTGGAAAGCTCTATGGTTACAATTTTCTGTAAAGCCAATTTTTCCCTACTGCAAAGGAATAAATTTTATTTAACTATCATGGTAGTTGTTAAACATTGAGAATGGTTGACAGCATTCTCAATCCCAATTAAGCATCATCATTAAACAAAACCCAACAAATTAACTTTAGAGTAACATGATGAGATTCACATGATAATCCAAGTACTAGACACTCAAGATGTCCATAACTAGGGACACGGCTAACCATTATTAGTTTATACACTCTGCAGAGGTGTGTGCACTTTTCCCCACAAGACTCGATCGCCTCCGTTTGATTTCTCGCACTACATGGTGTTTGAGAAACGGATGACCGAGACATAGTCTTTCAGAAGCGCTAGCACCTTACGATCGGGTAAACCGTTACACCTACTTTCCCCTACATCTGCTAGTCTACCACTCTAAGAGTTCGCACAACCTACTCAACTATGCTAGAGCCCATAGTAGCTTGTGGCTGCACACGGAAGTTTCTAGCATGAACAATCTCATGATCCCTTTGAGCCTGGGTGGCGGTCCAAAAGAAAAACAGGCAATCGCTGGAATACCCAGGTGCCTCAATCCACCCAGATGTGTATTTAAGTTGCCACCTTAAGTAAAGCATTAAATTAACAATCTCACATCTGTCATGGATACACTCACCCAATCCCCACTAGCATAGCATGGCCTAATGAGCAAACGTAGAAGTAACTCCCAAAGGTTTGATAATAAAACAGGTAATAGGTTCTACCTCATCTACTACTTCCTAATACCCACAATTTAATTGGATCCTAATCATGCAATGTGTGAGGGTTGATCTAATGCAATAAAAACTGGGTTGTTGGAAGTATGATCAAAGTGTTACTTGCCTTGCTGATGATCCGCAAAACCTAGCGATTCGAAGTAGCAAGCGGCGCACTCCGGGTACTCTATCGCAAACAAACAAGCATACAATAAGTACTCAACTAATGCATAGGTAAAACTCAAATAAGAGATCTAACCAGAAAGTTCAACTTAAGAACTCCGGTTGGCAAAAAGAATCAAATCGAACGAAGCAACGAAAGACAAACGGTAAAAGAAACAGGCCTCGTTTACTATTTTGGATCTAGGGCAATTTTTACAGTGGCAAAAACTTGTTTGAGTTGGTTAAACGGAAAGAGGGTTTCGGGACGAAACTCCAGGCGCTTGAATCGCCTGATTCAGATAAACGAGCGAAAAGTTAGACTAAAATGAACATTGAATCAGGAATCGCGATCAGAAAAATCGCGGATTTAATCCGAGAAAAAGAAAACGATGAACGTTTGTTAAAACGAACGAACGGGCCAACGCTCGCTAATTAAATAAACCAGAAAAACCGATCTATTTAAAAAAACCCGAAACTAAAAAACGAACAAAACCGACGGAAAACCGATCAGTTTTCAAAAAAACCGGCGGCGAGAAAAGCTACCTCCGGCAGCGGCGAGGTGGGGCGGCGGCGGTCCGGCGGCGGGGCGGTGCGGCAGCGGCGCGGGGCGACGGCGCGGGCGGCGGCGGCGCGGCGACGGCGGCCTAGGGTTAGGGTTTGAGGCGGGGCGCGGCTGGGCTGGCCTCGGGCCTCGGCGACGCTATAAAAAGGCCCGGCCAGGCGGAGTCCTGGCCGGTTACGGCCCAGAGTCGGTTCGGACCTTTTTTTTAATAATTACGCTCAGAAAAAAACAAAAGGAATACTAAACGGACTCCAAAAATCCCGAAATAAAATTTCCCCGGCTTCTAAAATCAAGCCGCAGAGGATGAACATTTATTTGGGGCCTAAATACAATTTTTAGAAACGCACATTTTTCTTAAATTCAAATAAAATAGCAAATAAAACCAAAATAAAATCTTATTTGATTTTTTTATTAAATCCTCAGTAGTTTCTTTATTTTGGGAAAGTCATTTTATTCCCTCTCTCATATTTTTGTAATAGAAATAATTGAAGATAAAATAAATAAAATAAAATGATCCTATTTTCAAAATTTGAGAAAAACTCAAATATGAAAGTAATGAAATCCCCAACTCTCTCCGAGGGTCCTTGAGTTGCGTAGAATTTTCTAGGATCAACCAAAATGCAATAAAATATGATATGCAATGACGATCTAGTGTATAACATTCCAAATTGAAAATTTGGGATGTTACAAACCTACCCCCCCCCCCTTAAGATGAATATCGCCCTCGAGATTCGGGTTGGCTAGAAAATAGGTGAGGGTTGTCCTTCAGCAATTCTTCCTATCGCTCCCAGGTGGCTTCATCCTGCATGTGGTGGCTCCACTGAACTTTGCAAAACTTGATGACCTTGCTGCGGGTGACTCGACTGACATACTCTAGAATCTTAACTGGTTTCTCCTCATAGGTCAAATCACTGTCCAACTGAATCACTTCCAGCGGCACTGTATCTCTCAGCGGTATATCAGCCATCTCTGCATGGCACTTCTTCAACTGGGAAACGTGGAATACGTCGTGAACTCCTAACAATCCTTCGGGCAATTCCAACTTATAGGCTACTTCTCCCATACGCTCCATAACTTTGTATGGGCCTACAAAACATGGCGCTAACTTTCCCTTAACTCCAAAGCGCTTAACTCCTCAAAGTGGTGATACTCGAAGATAAACTCGGTCTCCGACTTCGTAAACTGTCTCCTTGCGTTTAGAATCCACGTAGCTCTTCTGCCTGGATTGAGCTACCTTGAGCCTATCGCGAATCAGTTTCACTTTCTGTTCTGACTCCTTAATCAGATCCGGTCCAAACAACTGGCGGTCTCCAACTTCATCCCACGACAATGGGGTCCTGCACCTCCTTCCGTACAAGGCTTCGAAAGGGGCCATCTTCAAACTGGATTGATAACTGTTGTTATAAGAGAACTCCGCATATGGCAAATTCTCGTCCCAACTAGATCCGTAATCTAGCGCACAAGCTCTCAGCATATCCTCCAAAATCTGATTGACTCTCTCGGTCTGTCCATCTGTCTGCGGATGGAAAGTTGTACTGAACTCTAGCCTGGTACCCAAAGTTTCATGCAACTGATTCCAGAACTTTGAGGTAAATTGGGTTCCTCTATCTGATACAATGCTCCTTGGAACTCCATGCAGACATACGATTCTGGTCATGTATATCTTTGCCAACTTTGCACTGGTATAGGTAGTCTTCACTGGGATGAAATGTGCTACCTTTGTCAAACGATCGACTACAACCCAAATCGAGTCATAGCCTGAACGAGTTCTGGGCAATCCTGTGATAAAATCCATGCCTAACTTATCCCACTTCCATTCGGGTATCGGCAATGGCTGTAGCAATCCTGATGGCTTCTGATGCTCTGCCTTTACTCTCTGACATACATCACAAACTGCTACATACTCCTCAATATCCTTCTTCATTCCGGTCCACCAGAAAGTATCCTTCAAATCCAAATACATGTTGGTATTTTTTGGGTGAATCGAATATGGTGAATCATGGGCCTCTTGCAGAATTAACTTCCTGATCTCCGAATCATTAGGCACATAAACACGGTCTTAAAACCATAAGGTATCGTGCTCATCCTCACGAAATCCCTTAGCCTTTCCTTTGCTCATTTTCTCCTTAATAGAAGCAATCTCCTTGTCGGTCTTCTGGGCTTCTCTGATCTTATCCATCAAAGTAGACTGAATCTCCAATGCTGCTACATAGCCTCTCGGAACTATCTCCAAACATAGCTCACGAAGATTTTCGGCTAACTCCCTTGGTAAATCTCCCGTCATTAAGGTGTTGACATGGCTTTTATGGCTCAACGCGTCGGCTACTACATTAGCCTTCCCGGGGTGATAATGCAATCTCATTTCATAATCCTTAATGATCTCCAACCATCTCCTTTGTCTGAGATTCAACTCCTTCTGCGTGAAAATATACTTCAAACTCTTGTGATCCGTGTACACCTCACAATGGTTTCCAATGAGATATCTCCCACGTGTCGAAGAACGACTTAGAGGCATAACCGCATTGAAAGCAATGTCGCAAGTGAGGTAATCTTCACACAACCCATGTAATACATAAGGGAAAAGATACATAGTTGCCTTACAATCGCCACTTCACACAATTACATGAATAAAGCATTACATCAACCAGTTACAACTACGGAACCCAAAATAAAAGAAGACTACCCCAAATGCTACACAGATCCCCGATCGACCCCAACTGGGCTCCACTACTGATCAACTAGAACGAAACAACATAAAGGACAAGATCTTCATCGAGCTCCTCCTTGAGTTTGGTTGCGTCATCTGCACGGTTCAACGGCACCTGCAAACTGGTTTTGGAAGTATCTATGAGTCACGGGGACTCAACAATCTCACACCCTCGCGATCAAGACTATTTAAGCTTATAGGAAGGGTAAAAGGTATGACGTGGAGCTGCAGCAAGCGACTAGCATATATGGTGGCTGACCTATTCACAAAAGAGAGCGAGAAGAGAAGGCAAAAGCACGGTCGAACACTATGATCAAGAAGTGATCCTAGAACAACCTACGTCAAGCATTACTCCAACACCGTGTTCACTTCCCGGACCCTGCCGGAAAGAGACCATCACGGTTACACACGCAGTTGATGTATTTTAATTAAGGTCAACTTCAGGTTTTCTATAACCGGACATTAACAAATTCCCATCTGCCCATAACCACGGGCACGGCTTTCGAAAGTTCAAATCCCTGCAGGGGAGTCCCAACTTAGCCCATGACAAGCTCTCACGGTCAATGAAGGATATACCTTCTCCCGAGACATTCCGATCAGACTCGGTATCCCGGTTCTACAAGACAACTTTTCGACAAGTTAAAACAAATCCAGCAACACCGCCCGAATGTGCCGACAAATCCCGATAGGAGCTGCACATATCTCATTCTTAGGGCACACTCAGATGAGCAGTCCATACAACTAAAACCAAACCTCAAGTTTCCCCGAGGGGGCGCTGCATAGGGCTCTAGTTTGGACCAACACTCAGAGGAGCACTGGCCCGAGGTTTAAATAAAGATGACCCTTGAGTCTGCAGAACCCAAGGGAAAGAAAAGGCTAGGAGGCGAATGGTAAAACCAATGTTGGGCATTGCTGGAGGAGTTTTAATCAAGGCGAATTGTCAAGGGGTTCCCATTATAACCCAACCGCGTAAGGAACGCAAAATCCGGGAACATAACACCGATATGACGGAAACTAGGGCGGCAAGAGTGGAACAAAACACCAGGCATAAGGCCGAGCCTTCCACCCTTTACCAAGTATATAGATGCATTAATTAAATAAGAGATATTGTGATATCCCAACAAAATAACCATGTTCCAAACATGGAACAAGCTCCAATCTTCACCTGCAACTAACAACGCTGTAAGAGGGGCTGAGCAAAGCGGTAACATGGCCAAACAACGGTTTGCTAGGACATGGTGGGTTAGAGGCTTGGCTCAACAATATAGGAGGCATGATAAGGAAGTGGTAGGTATCGCGGCATAGGCATAGCAAAAGAGCGAGCATCTAGCAAGCAAAGATAGAAGTGATTTCGAGGGTATGGTCATCTTGTCTGAGATCCCACAAGGAAGAAGAATGAGTCCATGAAGAAGACAAACAGACGTAGCCAACGGATCCTCACAAACACGACGTTACCGGATTACCGAGAAGAAGTACACCGGAAAGAAAAACAAACAACATAGTAAACAACCACCACATAATCATGGCATGATGCACAATCAAGTATGATGCATGTCCGGTTTAAATATGCATGGCATGGCAAAGTGCACAAACAATCCTACAAATTAAGTGGAGCTCAATATGCAACTCCGTTGCATATTGACGAAACACCACATTCAAGTTATTTAGTTCGATCTCGTTTATGTACCCAACAATATTAAATGTTGTTAAAACATGTCAAGAGGTGAAGCATAATGAAACTATCTATCTAGGCAAGTTTAAAAGAGGCCGGAACAACAAAACGACAAGTCCGGAAAATCCCCATATGCATTTAGCAATTTAAAGCAAACAACAATTTTAACCAATCTTGAAGTTGTTATCATGATGCGGATGACATGAGCAAGTTTATGCAATTTTAAGAAAATGTTGACATGAAAAGATATGAGGCATTTGTCATCGTGGCGGAAAGAAAGGGTGCCACAGCGACGATAACGGAAACGGTGCCAGGGCAACGTTCCGTTTCCAAAAACTCGATTGAGACATCGGTGCAAAGAAAGTGACGGGAGCGTGTCATGCAAGAATGGTGGGGTGATCTCGAATACCGAGTTCCCACATGTCGGTGGCAGGCAAAAGAGGGGCAATGTGCACCGATAGTTCAGACTCGAGGCAAAACAAGTGTGCATCTCATACAGCATGCATTCATTCGTTCACGGGCGTCGTCTCGAGGTTATACCTTCAAAGCATGCAAACGGAACAATTCTCGTTCGGTGCCAAGTAGAGGAAGTATACGTTCTCGGGACGTGGTGGAAGTAGGGGGTACACGACGACGGTAGAGGTACTCGCGACGGTAGTGGTACACGTTTTTGTAGAAGGACTTGACAAATCCAAGTCACTTGGGGTCGATGGTAGTCGTTCACGTTTTGAGGAGGAAGTAGAGGTTCTCGTGATCTCGGCGACAGTAGTTGTTCACGGCGGTAGTGGAACTTGACGGATCCGATGCCTCCGGACGTAGTGGTACATGTTCGGATTTTTGGTGGGGCACCGGAATAAGATGAACGAATACATGACAAGGTTGGAGTCCAAGACTTAAGATAACAAAGGCATTGGGATATTATGCAAGTGTGTTATGGTGAATTTAAAATTAAAGAAATATTGAATATAGCTCCCTACTATCGGGAGGATATGTTATAAAGAGAAGTCACTCTTCCCTCGATTTAAATGGAATCGGAGATCCATGCCATTTAATTTAGTTGAGTTTTTAAAACGGGTTGCATGATGACATGATGCAATGCACATGATGCAATGATGAATGCAACGAACGAAACAAAACACCAACGAAACTCGGAACCCGAGGAAGGTATCTGAAGCTCCGGTCTTGGGGCGTTACAACACTCCACCACTACGAGAGGATCTCGTCCCGAGATCTAGGATGGCACCGGAGGGAAAACGGAAGATAAAGAGAAGAGGTAAAACTAAGTTGCTTCTTTGACAAAATAAGTTGCTTCTTATTCCTACTCTATCTTGTTTAACCGGAGTGTTGTGTCTATCACTCCAAGTCCTTGACGTGAAGCGTCGCAATACACCTCATAATCCTTGGTCTGATCTGGCAAAATCAGCACAGGTGATGTAACCAAACGTTTCTTCAGCTCCTGGAAACTGGCCTCACATTCCTTAGTCCATATGAACTTAGTATCATTTTTCAACAACTCCGTCATAGGCTTCGCAATCTTTGAGAAATTCTCAATGAATCTCCGGTAGTATCCTGCAAGTCCAAGAAAACTCCGGATCTCTCCAACTGTTGTTGGGGCTTCCCAATTTGTCACGGTATCAACCTTAGAGGGATCTACTGCTATACCTTCTCCAGATATAACGTGTCCGAGAAATCCAACTTCCTTCAACCAAAACTCACATTTGCTAAATTTGGCATATAATTGATGTTCTCTGAGTTTACCAAGTACCAAACGCAAATGCTCCTTATGCTCCTCTTCATTTTTCGAGTAAACCAGGATATCATCAATGAACACCACGACGAACTTATCCAAAAACTCCATGAATACTTTGTTCATCATGTTCATAAAATATGCAGGTGCGTTAGTCAGACCAAATGACATAACAGTATACTCGTACAGCCCATACCTGGTGGTAAAAGTCGTCTTAGGTATGTCATGTTCTCGAATCTTCAACTGATGGTATCCTGATCGCAGATCGATCTTGGAGAATACCTTAGCTCCTTGCCATCGATCAAACAGATCATTGATCATCGGTAGTGGGTACTTGTTCTTGATGGTTACTTCATTCAATCCTCGATAATCAACAACCATCCTTAACGATCCATCCTTCTTCTCCACTAGAAGTATTGGCGATCCCCAAGGCAAAGAACTTGGGCGAATATATCCTTTATCTAGTAACTCCTTAATCTGCTTCTTAATCTCCACCAAATCCTTTGCGGGCATCCTATATGGTCTCTTTGATATTGGCCCTGTGCCTGGCAAAAGCTCAATCAAAAACTCAATATCTCTATCTGGTGGCATGCCTGGCAATTCTTCTGGAAATACATCCAGGAAATCCTTCACAACTGGTACTTCCTCCTGCACAATTCATGTTAAACAATTTACTTGATTCCTCTTTGGCACATGCCGGGATACATACTTGATCCTTCTTCCTTCTAGGGTGGTGAGCAAAATTGACTTACTGGCGCAATCGATGTTTCCTCCATACATCGACAGCCAATCCATACCCAGAATTACATCCAAACCTTGTGATTCCAGAATGATTAAATCCGCGGGAAACACATGCCTACCTATACTCAATGGCACTTGAAAACATCCTTGGCTAGCCATATACTCCGCTCCTGGTGAGCTTACTAACATAGGTGTTCTAAGAACTTTGGTGGGAAGGTTATGCTTATCCACAAATCCCCTTGATATGTATGAATGCGATGCACCAGTATCAAAAAGAACAAGTGCGGTAAATGACTTAACCAAAAACTTACCGATTACTGCAACCCGCTGCTCTTCAACCTCCTCCACATTAATGTGGTTCACCTGTCCCCTATTGAAAGGGTTCGGCTTCTTCCCAGAGCTTCCATTGCCATTCCCATTCTGGGATTCAGGACATTCGTTGGCATAATGTCCGGTCTTCTGGCACTTGAAACAAGTGACTTGGCTCAGGTCTCTCTTGGCTGGGGTTGATGGGTTGGTGCGGTTCTGGCCATTGCTTCCTCCATTCCCATTACCATTCTTGGTGCCATTGTGGTTGTGCGAGCTACCTCCTCCATGGGTATGCTAAAAATGTCCTCCCGGTCTAGGGGTAAAACGTGGCTTCTGCTGAGCTCCTGAATTGTACTTCCCCTGTCCATACTTCCTCTTGTGATTCTCAATCTATTGCTACTTCCCTTCAATCATGAGAGCACGATCTACCAACTCCTGGTAGTTGTTGAAGGTTGCTACCATCAACTGCATGCTCAACTCATCATTCAGTCCTTCCAGAAACTTCTCCTGCTTAGCTGCATCCGTAGCAACGTCATCTGGGGCATAACGTGCTAGCTTACTAAAGTCCTCCACATACCGGCCAACTATCCGTCCTCCTTGGCGCAAGTTGCGAAACTCTTGCTTCTTCATGGCCATAGCTCCTGTTGAAACATGGGCAGTACGAAAAGCCTCCTGAAACTAGTCCCACGTGACAGTGTCGACAGGGAAAGTGGCTGTGAAATTCTCCCACCATGATGTTGCGGGTCCTTCCAGCTAATGTGTGGCAAACTTCACCTTTTCTGCATCTGTGCATCCTACTGTGGTCAATTCTCTAGCTGTCTTGCGGAGCCAATCATCTGCTACTATCGGCTCGGTGCTACTGGAAAACACCGGCGGATTCAGCCTAAGAAAACGGGCTAAGTGATCAATAGGTGGTGGTGTTGGTGGTGGTGGTGGGTTGTTGTTGTTGTTCCCCTAATTCTGGACTAGCAACTGCATCAATGTGTTCTACTGCTGTATCAACTGGGTGAGCTCCGGTGGAAAGGTAAATCCGGGGTCACGTCTCGCAGGCATCGGAGGGTGTAGAAAAGATGAGATGAAAGAATAGAGAGGGGCCTAGAGAGAAAACACTACCCATATGCACATGAGGCAAAAGCAAACAATTCACTTCATTCAATCAATCAAACAAGGGCATACAATCGATCTAACTATCGCAAAAGTGCTCGGACTACTATATTTACATGGTGGACTACTACTACTGATGGGGTGGTCTACTAGAAATATTCTTCGGTTGCAGATTCCATGATATCTGCTCCAGCTTCATCCACATAGTCATCATCGCTATCATCTGGACCCGAGTCGGTGTCATCGATGATGATGTAGTCTTCCGGGCGAATCTCCTTGGGTTCTTCGTCTTCCTCTACTGGTGTAGGGCCTCCCATAAATATTCCGATCTTCATTGTTAGGTCGGCATTCTTGTCCACTAGTACTTCGATTTCCTCTTCATAATCTTCACGTGTAGCCTTGATTTCTTCCTCTAGTTCCGTGATTCTTGTCCTCGCCTTCTTCAGATCTATCATGTCAGCGCACATCTGGTTCTCCTGACATCGAATGTGTTGGTTTAACTCCTGGATAAAAGCTGCAACTGATCTATCCTTCCTGGTGCTGATCATCTCCCAGTGCTCATCTCGGCGCCCACAAATATGGTAGATAGTATCCTTGAGATCATTGCGGTAAACTTCTCCAATGCGTACCATGGCGATGTGAGCTGCCATGCTCTTTCCTAGACTCCAGGTTGGTGCATCAAAGGAAAACTCTATGGGCTCGGTGACTGGCATGAACTTCCTCCTGGAACTTGAACTTGAATCATCCAGCGCTCTTCTTTAGGTAGAGTGGCATTGTAGGTTCCGGTGAAGCTTCGTACTCCTATGTTCAGGTATCTAGTGACTTCCTTCAAGTGACGTCCAAAGGGTGTATCTCCATCCGGTTGTGTGAACTTGTTCCTTGCATCCGCCATCCTAAAAGAGTAGAAAAGATGACAAGTCAGAAAGAGAAGAGAGTGAGTGGTGATCTAGGTCTTTTAGCTTAGTGGTCGTGTCCTACAGTCAGCGTGTGCTCTGATACCATCTTGCAGCGACCAGACCTCAAACAGTCCAATCTCTGTGCTCAGGTGTCATCCCTGGATCAGTAATGCTGACACCACATAGTACTTGAAGGATTTATAATAGAGTAGCAATCACACAATTATTACATCGAGTGTCTCAAAAGAGAACTTATTACAATAAATATGGCTTAAGGCCATCTAATAACTATAACAGCGGAAGGCTTGGAAGATAAGTGAGTTGATACGTCTCCAACGTATCTATAATTTTTGATTGCTCCATGCTATATTATCTACTGTTTTGGACTATATTGGGCTTTATTTTCCACTTTTATATTATTTTTGGGACTAACCTATTAACCGGAGGCCTA
Organism: Triticum dicoccoides; assembly: GCF_002162155.2. Lineage (NCBI taxonomy): Eukaryota > Viridiplantae > Streptophyta > Magnoliopsida > Poales > Poaceae > Triticum > Triticum dicoccoides. The sequence continues at coordinate 41,094,467 of NC_041380.1, forward strand.
GCCCAAAATTGTTGTTTTTTGCCTATTTCAGTGTTTCGGATAAACACAATATCAAACGGAATCCAAACGGAATAAAATCTTTGGAAACATGATTTTCTCACCGAACATGATCCAGGAGACTTGGACCCTACTGCAAGGGATCAAAGAGGTGGTCACAAGGGTGGGGGGTGCCCCTGCCTCGTGGGCCCCTCGGTGCTCCACCGACGTACTCCTTCCTCCTATATATACACATGTACCCCCAAACGATCAGAACAAGAGCCAAAAACCTAATTCCACTGCCGCAACTTTCTGTATCCACGAGATCCCATCTTGGGGCCTGTTCCGGAGCTCCGCCAGAAGAGGGCCATCATCACGGAGGGCTTCTACATCATCCTAGCCCCTCCGAGGAAGTGTGAGTAGTTTACCTCAGACCTTCGGGTCCATAGTTAGTAGCTAGATGGCTTATTCTCTCTCTTTGAATCTCAATACAAAGTTCTCCCCCTCTCTTGTGGAGATCTACTCGATGTAATCTTCTTTTTGCGGTGTGTTTGTTGAGACCAATGAATTGTGGGCTTATGATCAAGTCTATCTATGAATAATATTTGAATCTTCTCTGATTTCTTTTATGCATGATTGGTTATCTTTGCAAGTCTATTCGAATTATCCGTTTGGTTTGGCCAACTAGATTGGTAGTTCTTGCCATGGGAGAAGTGCCTAGATTTGGGTTCGATCTTGCGGTGTCCTAACCCAGTGATAGAAGGGGCAGCAAGGCACGTATTGTATCATTGCCATCGAGGATAACAAGATGGGGTTTATTTCATATTGCATGAATTTATCTCTCTACATCATGTCATCTTGCTTAAGGTGTTACTCTGTTTTTAACTTAATACTCTAGATGCATGCTGGATAGCGGTCAATGAGTGGAGTAATAGTAGTAGATGCAGAATCGTTTCGATCTACTTTTCATGGACGTGATGCCTATATACATGATCATGCCTAGATATTCTCATAATTATGCTCAATTCTATCAATTGCTCAACAGTAATTTGTTCACCCACCGTAGAATACTTATGCTCTTGAGAGAAGCCACTAGTGAAACCTATGGCCCCCGGGTCTATTCTCATTATATCAATCTCCATCACTTTTATATTGTTTTGCTATTTACTTTGCTTTTACTTTTTACTTTGCATCTTTATATCAAAAATACCAAAAATATTCTATCTATCAGATCTCACTCTCATAAGTGACCGTGAAGGGCTTGACAACCCCTAATCGCGTTGGTTGCGAGTAGCTATCGCTTTGTGCAGGTACGAGGGACTTGAGCGTGGGCTCCTACTGGATTGATACCTTGGTTCTCAAAAACCAAGGGAAATACTTACACTACTCTGTTGCATCATCCCTTCCTCTTCGGGGAAAACCAACGCAAGCTCAAGACGTAGCAAGAAGGATTTCTGGCGCCGTTGCCGGGGAGTCTACGCAAAAATTCAATATACCAAGTACCCATCACAATCCCTATCTCTCGCATTACATTATTTTCCATTTGCCTCTCGTTTTGCTCTCCCCCAATTCACCCTTGCCATTTTATTCGCCCTCTCTCTCTATCCTCCCTCTCTATTTGCCTTTTTGTTTGCTCGTGTGTTAGATTGCTTGTTTATCGCGATGGCTCAACCAGGATTTGGTGATCTTCACCTTAAAAGGTTGGAGGAAATCGAAAACAACGTTAGGAAGTTTATGGTTTTGCAATTTGAGCATAATAATTTCTTTAGAAACGAGTTTGAAGGAACAAAAAAGTTTTATGAGTTATATGAATAAAGAGATTGATGATATGTCTAAAGAATTTGAGGGTATAAGATCCCAGATTGCTCGTCTAGAGAACATGACTGCTGAAATTTCGGATATCCAAGCCACCTTAGTCAATAAGATGGCCGCTAAACCAAATACCTATGAAAATCAAGATGAAGATCTAAAAGTTATTGATGTGTCTCCAATTAAATCTTTATTTTGCAATATGAATCTTGATGAAACTGAATATGATCTTCCTTTACCTAGAAGGCGTTCTAAAAATTCGGAGTACTTAGATTTTAATGATGAAATTGATGAAAGTGGGATTGAAAGAAATAAAAATCTAGATGTTGCTAAACCCACTATATTGGATTTCTAGGAATTTAATTATGAAAGTTGCTCTTTGATTGATTGTATTTCCTTGTTACAATCCGTGCTAAATTCTCCACATGCTTATAGTCGAAATAAAGCCTTCACCGAACATATTGTTGATGCCTTGATGCAATCTTATGAAGAAAGACTTGAGTTGAAAGTTTTTATCCCTAGAAAACTCAATGATAAGTGGGAACCAACTATTAAAATTAAAATTAAAGATCATGATTTTTATGCTTTGTGTGATTTGGGTGCTAGTGTTTCTACTATTCCCAAGACTTTGTGTGATTTACTAGATTTCCGTAATTTTGATGATTGCTCTCTAAACTTGCATCTTGCGGATTCCACTATTAAGAAACCTATGGTAAGAATTAATGATGTTCTTATTGTTGCAAATATGAATTGTGTGCCCGTAGATTTCATTGTTCTTGATATAGATTGCAATCCTTCTTGCCCTATTATTCTTGGTAGACCTTTCCTTAGAACGGTTGGTGCGATTATTGATATGAAGGAAGGGAATATCAGATTTCAATTTCCATTAAAAAAGGGCATGGAACACTTTCCAAGAAAGAAAATAAAATTTCCATATGAAACTATCATGAGATCCACTTATGGATTGCCTACCAAAGATGGCAATACCTAGATCTATTCTTGCTCGTTATGCCTAGCTAGGGGCGTTAAACGATAGCGCTTGTTGGGAGGCAACCTAATTTTATTTTTATTCCTTGCTTTTTGCTCCTGTTTAGTAATAAATAAATTATTTATCCTCTGTTTTGGTTGTGTTTTTTTGTTTAATTAGTGTTTGTGCCAAGTAGAACCGTTGGGAAGACTTGGGGAAAGTCTTGCTGAACTTGCTGTAAAAAACAGAAACTTTAGTGATCACGAGAACTGCTGTCATTTTTATTTGATGAGTGATATTTAGTTAATTATTTTTTCAGACGATTAATAGATAAATTCCTCACATCCAGAAATTTATTTTAGAATTTTGGGGGTTCCAGATCTCGCGCTAGCTACAGATTACTACAGACTGTTCTGTTTTTGACAGATTCTGTTTTTCATGTGTTGTTTGCTTATTTTGATGAATCTATGGCTAGTAAAATAGTTTATAATTCATAGAGAAGTTGGAATACAGTAGGTTTAACACCAATATAAATAAAGAATGAGTTCATTACAGTACCTTGAAGTGGTCTTTTGTCTTCTTTCGCTAACGGAGCTCACGAGTTTTCTATTTTGAGTTTTGTGTTGTGAATTTTCAAGTTTTGGGTGAATTCTTTTGATGGATCATGGAACAAGGAGTGGCAAGAGCCTAATCTTGGGGATGCCCATGGCACCCCCAAGAAAATCCAAGGACACCAAAAAGTCAAAGCTTGGGGATGCCCCGGAAGGCATCCCCTCTTTCGTCCACTTCCATCGGTAATTTACTTAGAGCTATATTTTTATTCACCAACATGATACGTGTTTTGCTTGGAGCGTCTTCTATTATTTGTGTCTTTGTTTGTTAGTATGCCACAATCATCCTTGCTGTACACACCTTTTGAGAGAGCCATACATGAATTAAAACTTGATAGAATACTCTATGTGCTTCACTTATATCTTTTGAGCTAGATAATTTTGCTCTATGTGCTTCACTTATATATTTTGAGCTAGATAATTTTAATCTATGTGCTTCACTTATATATTTTGAGCTAGATAATTTTTCTCTATGTGCTTCACTTATATCTTTTGAGCTAGATAATTTTGCTCTATGTGCTTCACTTAGATCTTTTAGAGCACGGTGGTGGATTCGTTTTAAAGAACCCATTGATCTCTCATGCTTCACTTAAATTAATTTGAGAGTCTCTTAATAGCATGGTAATTTGCCTAATAATAATATGCTTGGTATTCAAGATTTGTGAAACTTTCTTTTTAGTGTGTTGAATACTAAGAAAAGATTGAAGCATGATAATTGTTTTGAGATATGGAGGTGATAATATTGAAGTCATGCTAGTTGAGTAGTTGTGAATTTAAAGAATACTTGTGTTGAAGTTTGTGATTCCCGTAGCATGCACGTATGGTGAACCGTTATGTGATGAAGTCGGAGCATGATTTATTCATTGATTGTCTTCCTTATGAGTGGCGGTCGGGGACGAGCGATGGTCTTTTCCTACCAATCTATCCCCCTAGGAGCATGCGTGTAATACTTTGCTTTGATAACTTCTAAATTTTTGCAATAAGTATATGAGTTCTTTATGACTAATGTTGAGTCCATGGATTATACGCACTCTCACCCTTCCACCTTTGCTAGCCTCTCTCATACCGCGCAACTTTCACCGGTATCATACACCTACCATATACCTTCCTCAGAACAGCCACCATACCTACCTATTATGGCATTTCCATAGCCATTCCGAGATATATTTCCATGCAACTTCCCACCATCTAGTTCATCATGACACATCCATCATTGTCATATTGCTTAGCATGATCATGTAGTTGACATAGTATTTGTGGCAAAGCCACTGTTCATAATTCTTTCATACTTGTCACTCGCGATTCATTGCATATCCGGGTACACCGCCGGAGGCATTCATATAGAGTCATACTTTGTTTTAGTATCGAGTTCTAATCATTGAGTTGTATATATAGAGTCATAATTCTTTCATACTTGTCACTCGTGATTCATTGCATATTCGGGTACACCGCCGGAGGCATTCATATATACTTGTCACTCTATACCAAAAACCAAATTCCACCGTCTCAACTTTCTGTATCCAAGAGATCCCATCTTGGGGCCTGTTCCGGAGCTCCGCCCGAAGAGGGCCGTCATCACGGAGGGCTTCTACATCATACTAGCCCCTCCGATGAAGTGTGAGTAGTTTACCTCAGACCTTCGGGTCCATAGTTAGTAGCTAGATGGCTTCTTCTCTATCTTTGAATCTCAATACAAAGTTCTCCCCCTCTTTTATGGAGATCTATTCGATGTAATCTTCTTTTTGCGGTGTGTTTGTTGAGACCGATGAATTGTGGGTTTATGATCAAGTCTATCTATGAATAATATTTGAATCTTCTCTGAATTCTTTTATGCATGATTGGTTATCTTTGCAAGTCTCTTCGAATTATCCGTTCGATTTGGCCAACTAGATTGGTAGTTCTTGCCATGGGAGAAGTGCTTAGCTTTGGGTTCGATCTTGCGGTGTCCTTACCCAGTGACAGAAGGGGCAGCAAGGCACGTATTGTATCGTTGCCATTGAGGATAACAAGATGGGGTTTATTTCATATTGCATGAATTTATCTCTCTACATCATGTCATCTTGCTTAAGGTGTTACTCTGTTTTTAACTTAATACTCTAGATGCATGCTGGATAGCGGTCGATCAGTGGAGTAATAGTAGTAGATGCAGAATCGTTTCGATCTACTTGTCACGGACGTGATGCCTATATACATGATCATGCCTAGATATTCTCATAATTATGCTCAATTCTATCAATTGCTCAACAATAATTTGTTCACCCACCGTAGAATACTTATTCTCTTGAGAGAAGCCACTAGTGAAACCTATGGCCCCCGGGTCTATGCTCATTATATCAATCTCCATCACTTCTATATTGTTTTGCTATTTACTTTGCTTTTACTTTTTACTTTGCATCTTTATATCAAAAATACCAAAAATATTCTATCTATCAAATCTCACTCTCGTAAGTGACCGTGAAGGGCTTGACAACCCCTAATCGCGTTGGTTGCCAGTAGCTATCGCTTTGTGCAGGTACGAGGGACTTGAGCGTAGCCTCCTACTGGATTGATACCTTGGTTCTCAAAAACTGAGGGAAATACTTATGCTACTCTGCTACATCATCCCTTCCTCTTCGGGGAAAACCAACTCAAGCTCAAGACGTAGCAAGAGTCCATCAACTCCAACGGCATCACTGAGTATAGAACCACGACCTAAAGGCACCTCAATCGTCATCTGAAAAGTCTGCAACATTAACATTGCAGCCCAAAACAAGTCAGCACATGGAATATGCTTGCAAAGTAACACATAGAGAGTAATGAAAAAATAAAGCTATACTATATGCATATTTGGCTGGTGGAAAGCTCTATGGTTACAATTTTGTGTAAAGCCAATTTTTCCCTACTGCAAAGGAATAAATTTTATTTAACTATCATGGTAGTTGTTAAACATTGAGAATGGTTGACAGCATTCTCAATCCCAATTAAGCATCATCATTAAACAAAACCCAACAAATTAACTTTAGAGTAACATGATGAGATTCACATGATAATCCAAGTACTAGATACTCAAGATGTCCATAACCGGGGACACGGCTAACCATGATTAGTTTATACACTCTGCAGAGGTTTGCGCACTTTTCCCCACAAGACTCGATCGCCTTCGTTTGATTTCTCGCACTACATGGTGTTTGAGAAATGGATGACCGAGACATAATCTTTCAGAAGCGCTAGCACCTTACGATTGGGTAGACTGTTACACCTACTTTCCCCTACATCTGCTAGTCTACCACTGTAAGAGTTCGCACAACCTACTGAACTATGCTAGAGCCCATAGTAGCTTGTGGCTGCACATGGAAGTTTCTAGCATGAATAATCTCATGATCCCTTTGAGCCTGGGTGGCAGTCCAAAAGAAAAACAGGCAATCACTAGAATACCCAGGTGCCTCAATCCACCCAGATGTGTATTTAAGTTGCCACCTTAAGTAAACCATTAAATTAACAATCTCACATCTTTCATGGATACACTCACCCAATCCACGTCTACTAGCATAGCATGGCATAATGAGCAAACGTAGAAGTAACTCCCAAAGGTTTGATAATAAAACAGGTAATAGGTTCTACCTCATTTTCTACTTCCCAATACCCACAATTTAATTGGATCCTAATCATGCAATGTGTGAGGGTTGATCTAATGCAATAAAAACTGGGTAGTTGGAAGTATGATCAAAGTGTTACTTGCCTTGCTGATGGTCCGCAAAACCTAGCGATTCGAAGTAGCAAGCGGCGCACTCCAGGTACTCTACCGCAAACAAACAAGCATACAATAAGTACTCAACTAATGCACATGTAAAACTCAAATAAGAGATCTAACCAGAAAGTTCAATTTAAGAACTCCGGTTGGCGAAAAGAATCAAATCGAACAAAGCAACGAAAGACAAATGGCAAAAGAAATAGGCCTCGTTTACTATTCTGGATCTAGGGAAATTTTTACAGTGGCAAAAACCTGTTTGAGTTGGTTAAATGGAAAGAGGGTTTCGAGACGAAACTCCAGGCGCTTGAATCGCCTGATTCCGATAAATGAGCGAAAAGTTAGACTAAAACGAAAATCGGATCATGAATCGCGATCAGAAAAATCACGGATTTAATCCGAGAAAAAGAAAACGACGAACGTTCGTTAATACGAAAGAATGGGCGAACGCTCGCTAATTAAATAAACCAGAAAAACCAATATATTTAAAAAACAAAACTAAAAAACCGAACAAAACCGACGGAAAACTGATCGGTTTTCAAAAAAAACGGCGGCGAGAAAAGCTACCTCCGGCGGCGGCGAGGCAGCGCGGTGGCGGTCCGGCGGCGGGCGGCGGCGGGACGGTGCGGCGGCGGCGCGGCGAGGCGGCGGCGGCGCGGGGAGGCGGCGCGGCGAGGAGGCGGCGAGGGCGGCGGCGGCGCGACGGCGGCGGCGGCCTAGGGTTAGGGTTTGAGGCGGGGCGTGGCTGGGCTGGCCTCGGGCCTCGGAGACGCTATAAAAAGGCCCGGCCAGGCGGAGTCCTGGCCGGTTACGGCCCAGAGTCGGTTCGGACTTTTTTTAAATAATTACGCTCGGAAAAAACAAAAGGAATACTAAACGGACTCCAAAAATCCCGAAATAAATTTTCCCCGGCTTCTAAAATCAATCCGCACAGGATGAACATTTATTTGGGGCCTAAATGCAATTTTGAAAAATGCGCATTTTTCCTAAATTCAAATAAAATAGCAAATAAAACCAAAATAAAATCTTATTTGATTTTTTTATTAGATCCTCAATAGTTTCTTTATTTTGGGAAGTCATTTCATTCCCTCTCATATTTTTGTAATATAAATAATTGAAGATAAAATAAATAAAATCAAATGATCCTATTTTCAAAATTTGAGAAAAACTCAAATATGAAAATAACGAAATCCCCAACTCTCTTCGAGGGTCCTTGAGTTGCGTAGAATTTTCTAGGATCAACCAAAATGCAATAAAATATGATATGCAATGATGATCTAGTGTATAACATTCCAAATTGAAGATTTGGGATGTTACAATCCTTCTATGATGGTGAGCCTATGCCGTGGAAGAAGGACGACAAGCCTACGCCATCAACAAAACCATCAACTTCTTCACCAACAAAGGAGACATAATCACATGGGTATGTGCACTCCCCTTGGCAACTGCCAAGCTTGGGGGAGTGCCCCAGTATCGTATCACCATCACATCTCTATCTTTACCGTTTTTCTTAGTTCGAACTTTTGATAATATTTTGATCTAGTAGAATAAAAGTTCTTAGTATGATCTAGTTGTGAGTTTTGCTTTATGATCCTTCTATGTAATCGAGTCCGTGAGCTATATATAATAAAGATTAGTGTTGAGTCAAGGGCTTGATTATTTTGCCATGATCTTGAGGGAATAAAAGAAAAGAGAAAGAATAAAAAGAAATAAAAGAGATCATATGGATCTTATGGAGAGTAATGAGCTCACATATAAAAAGTATGGTGAATAAAAGTTGTTGAGAGTTGACAAACATAGTTTTGGTCATTGTTGCAATTAATAGGAAGTAATAAAGAAAGAGAGATCTTTACATATAAATACACTATCTTGGACATCTTTTATGATTGTGAGCACTCATTAAAATATGACATGCTAAAGAGTTGACGTTGGACAAGGAAGACAACGTAATGGGTTATGTTTTCTTACATGTGAGATAAATTATATTGTCATGGATCATCCAACATGATTGAGCTTGCCTTTCCCCCTTATTCTAGCCAAATTCTTTGCACCAAGTAGAGATACTACTTGTGCTTCCAAACACCCTTAAACCAGTTTTGCCATGAGAGTCCACCATACCTACCTATGGATTGAGCAAGATCCTCCAAGTAAGTTGTCAGTGGTGCAAGCAATAGAAATTGCTCTCTAAATATGTATGACTTATTAGTGTGGGAGAAAATAAGCTTTATACGATCGTGTGATATGGAAGAAATAAAAGCGACAGACTGCATAATAAAGGTACATATCACAAGTGGCAATATAAAGTGACATTCTTTCACATTAAGATTTTGTGCATCCAACCATAAAAGCGCATGACAACCTCTGCTTCCCTCTGCGAAGGGCCTATCTTTTACTTTTATCTCTTACCTTACAAAAGAGTCTTGGTGTTCCTCACCATTCCTTTTTACATTTTATCTTTTGGCAAGCACAACATGTTGGAAAGATCCTGGTATATATGGCTAATTGGATGCGAGTTTTCATGAACTATTATTATTGACAGTACCCTTGAGGTAAAATGTTGGGAGGCAAAACTATAAGCCCCTACCTTTCTCTGTGTCCGATTAAAACTCCATACCCATAAGTATTGCGTGAGTGTTAGCAATTGTGAAAAACTATATGATAGTTGAGTATGTGGACTTACTGAAAAGCTCTTATATATTGACTCCTTCCTATGTTATGATAAATTGCAATTGCTCCAATGACTGAGATTATAGTTTGTTAGTTTTCAATGAAGTTTACGATTCATACTTGAAATTGTGATTGAATTGTGACTCTAGCATAAGAGATCATATGACAAGAATTATATAAGTTGTTGTTTTAAGAATGATCATGATGCCCTGCTACCTCTTGAGCACTGCGTTGGTTTTCCCTTGAAGAGGAAAGGGTGATGCAACAAAGTAGCGTAAGTATTTCCCTCAGTTTTTGAGAACCAAGGTATCAATCCAGTAGGAGGCTACGCGCGAGTCCCTCGCACCTACACAAAACAAATACATCCTCGCAACCAACACGATAAGGGGTTGTCAATCCCTACAGGTCACTTACGAGAGTGAGATCTGATAGATATGATAAGATAATATTTTTGGTATTTTCATGCTAAAGATGCAAAGTAAAATAAAAGCAAAGTAAAAAAGCAAAGGAAATAACTAAGTGTTGGAAGATTAATATGATGAAGATAGACCCGGGGGCCATAGGTTTCACTAGTGGCTTCTCTCAAGAGCATAAGTATTTTACGCTGGGTGAACAAATTACTATTGAGCAATTGACAGAATTGAGCATAGTTATGAGAATATCTAGGTATGATCATGTATATAGGCATCACGTCCGAGACAAGTAGACTGACTCCTGCCTGCATCTACTACTATTACTCCACACATCGACCGCTATCCAGCATGCATCTAGAGTATTAAGTCCATAAGAACAGAGTAATGCCTTAAGAAAGATGACATGATGTAGAGGGATAAATCCATGCAATATGATAAAAAACTCATCTTGTTATCCTCGATGGCAACAATACAATACGTGCCTTGCTGCCCCTACTGTCACTGGGAAAGGACACCGCAAGATTGAACCCAAAGCTAAGCACTTCTCCCATTGCAAGAAAGATCAATCTAGTAGGCCAAACCAAACTGATAATTCGAAGAGACTTGCAAAGATAACCAATCATACATAAAAGAATTCAAAGAAGAGTCAAATATTGTTCATAGATAAACTTGATCATAAACCCACAATTCATCGGTCTCAACAAACACACCGCAAAAGAAGATTACATCGAATAGATCTCCACAAGAGAGGGGGAGAACTTTGTATTGAGATCCAAAAAGAGAGAAGAAGCCATCTAGCTAATAACTATGGACCTGAAGGTCTGAGGTAAACTACTCACACTTCATCGAAGAGGCTATGGTGTTGATGTAGAAGCCCTCCGTGATCGATGCCCCCTCCGGCGGAGCTCCGGAACAGGCCCCAAGATGGGATCTTGTGGATATAGAAAGTTACTGCGGTGGAATTAGGGTTTTGGCTCCGTATCTGATCGTTTGGGGGTACGTAGGTATATATAGGAGGAAGTAGTATGTTGGTGGAGCAACAGGGGGCCCACGAGGGTGGAGGGCGCGCTTGGGGGGGTAGGCGCGCCCCCTACCTCATGGCTTCCCTGTTGGTTGCTTGACGTAGGGTCCAAGTCTCCTGGATCTTGTTCGTTCCAAAAATCACGTTGCCGAAGGTTTCATTCCGTTTGGACTCTGTTTGATATTCCTTTTCTTTGAAACCCTAAAATAGGCAAAAAAACAACAATTCTGGGCTGGGCCTCCAGTTAGTAGGTTAGTCCCAAAAATAATATAGAAGTGAATAATAAAGCCCAATAACGTCCAAAACAGAAGATAATATAGCATGGAGCAATCAAAAATTATAGATATGTTGGAGGCGTATCAAGCATCCCCAAGCTTAATTCCTGCTCGTCCTCGAGTAGGTAAATGATAAAAACAGAATTTTTGATGTGGAATGCTACTAGGCATAATTTCAATGTAATTCTTCTTAATTGTGGCATGAATATTCAGATCCGAAAGATTCAAGACAAAAATTTAATATTGACATAAAAATAATAATACTTCAAGCATACTAACTAAGCAATTATGTCTTCTCAAAATAACATGGCCAAAGAAAGTTATCCCTACAAAATCATATAGTCTAGATATGCTCTATCTTCACCACACAAAGTATTTAAATCATGCACAACCCCGATGACAAGCCAAGCAATTGTTTCATACTTTTGACATTCTCAAACTTTTTGCAATCTTCACGCAATACATGAGCGTGAGCCATGGACATAGCACTATATGTGGAATAGAATGGTGGTTGTGGAGAAGACAAAAAAGGGAGAAGATAGTCTCACATCAACTAGGCGTATCAACGGGCTATGGAGATGCCCGTCAATAGATGTCAATGTGAGTGAGTAGGGATTGCCATGCAACGGATGCACTAGAGTTATAAGTGTATGAAAGCTCAAAAAGAAACTAAGTGGGTGTGCATCCAACTCGCTTGCTCACGAAGACCTAGGGCATTTTGAGGAAGCCCATCATTGGAATATGCAAGCCAAGTTCTATAATGAAAAATTCCCACTAGTATATGAAAGTGATATCATAGGAGACTCTCTATCATGAAGATCATGGTGCTACTTTGAAGCACAAGTGTGGTAAAAGGATAGTAGCATTGTCCATTCTCTCTTTTTCTCTCATTTTTTTATTTTTTTTATTTGGGCCTTTTCTCTTTTTTATGGCCTCTTTTTTTTAGTCTGGAGTCTCATCCCGACTTGTGGGGGAATCATAGTCTCAATCATCCTTTCCTCACTTGGGACAATGCTCTAATAATGATGATCATCACACTTTTATTTACTTACAACTCAACAATTACAACTCAGTACTTAGAACAAAATATGACTCTATGTGAATGCTTCCAGCGGTGTACCAGGATATGCAATGAATCAAGAGTGACATGTATGAAAGAATTAGGAATGGTGGCTTTGCCACAAATACGATGTCAACTACATGATCATGCAAAGCAATATGACAATGATGGAGCGTGTCATAGTAAACGAAATGGTGGAAAGTTGCATGGCAATATATCTCAGAATGGCTATGGAAATGCCATGATAGGTAGGTATGGTGGCTGTTTTGAGGAAGGTATATGGTGGGTGAATGATACCGGCGAAAGGTGCGCAGTATTAGAGAGGCTAGCAATGGTGGAAGGAAAAAAAGTGCGTATGATCCATGGACTCAACATTAGTCATAAAGAACTCATATAATTATTGCAAAAATCTACAAGTTATCAAATCAAAGTATTACGTGCATGCTCCTAGGGGATAGATTGGTAGGAAAAGATCATCGCTCGTCCTCGACCGCCACTTATAAGGAAGAAAATCAATAAATAAATCGTGCTCCGACTTCATCACATAACGGTTCACCATACATGCATGCTACGGTAATCACAAACTTTAACACAAGTATCTCTAAAATTCACAACTACTCAACTAGTATGACTCTAATATCACCATCTTTATATCTCAAAACAATCATCAAGCATCAAACTTCTCTTAGTATTCAACACACTCATAAGAGAATTTTATTATTAATCTTGTATACCTAGCATATTAGGATTATTTAAGCAAATTACCATGATATTTAAGACTCTCAAATTAATCTAAGTGAAGCATGATATATCAATAGTTTCTATAAAACAAATCCACCACCGTGCTCTAAAAGATATAAGTGAAGTACTAGAGCAAAACTATATAACTCAAAAGATATAAGTGAAGCACATAGAGTATTCTAATAATTTTCGAATCATGTGTGTCTCTCTAAAAAGGTGTGTACAGCAAAGATTATTGTGGTAAACTAACAAATAAAGACTCAAATCATACAAGACGCTCCAAGCAAAACACATATCATGTGGTAAATAAAAATATAGCTCCAAGTAAAGTTACCGATGGAAGTAGACGAAAGAGGGGATGCCTTCCGGGGCATCCCCAAGCTTTGGATTTTAGGTGTCATTATATTATCTTGGGGGTGAAATGGGAATCCCCAAGCTTAGGCTCTTGCCACTCCTTGTTCCATAATCCATCAAATCTTTACCCAAAACTTGAAAACTTCACAACACAAAACTTAAAGTAGAAAATCTCATGAGCTCCGTTAGCGAAAGAAAACAAAAGACCACTTCAAGGTACTGTAATGAACTCATTATTTATTTATATTGGTGTTAAAAATACTGTATTCCAACTTCTATATGGTTTATAAACTATTTTACTAGCCATAGATTCATCAAAATAAGCAAACAACACACGAAAAACAGAATCTGTCAAAAACAGAACAGTCTGTAGTAATCTGTAGCTAGCACAAGATTTGGAACCCCAAAAATTCTAAAATAAATTTATGGACGTGAGGAATTTATCTATTAATCATCTGAAAAAATAATTAACTAAATAGCACTTTCCAAATAAAAATGGCAGCAGTTCTCGCGAGCGCTAAAGTTTCTGTTTTTTACAGCAAGATTAACAAGACTTTCCCCAAGTCTTCTCAACGGTTCTACTTGGCACAAACACTAATTAAACACAAAAAACACAACCAAAACAGAGGCTATATAAATTATTTATTACTAAACAGGAGTAAAAATCAAGGAATAAAAATAAAATTGGGTTGCCTCCCAACAAGCGCTATCGTTTAACGCCCCTAGCTAGGCATAAAAAGCAACGATAGATCTAGCTATTGCCATCTTTGGTAGGCAATCCATAAGTGGCTCTCATAATAGATTCATAAGGTAATTTAATTTTATTTATAGGAAAGTGTTCCATTCCTTTCCTTAACGGAAATTGGAATCTAATATTTCCTTCTTTCATATCAATAATTGCACCAATCGTTCTGAGGAAAGGTCTACCAAGAATAATAGGACATGAAGGATTGCAATCTATGTCAAGAACAATAAAATCTACGGGCACATAGTTCCTATTTGCAACAATAAGAACATCATTAATTCTTCCCATAGGTTTCTTAATAGTGGAATTCGCAAGGTGCAAGTTTAAAGAATAATCATCAAAATCGTGGAAACCTAATAAATCACACAAAGTCTTTGGAATCGTGGAAACACTAGCACCCAAATCACACAAAGCATAGCATTCATGATCTATAATTTTAATTTTAATAGTTGGTTCCCACTCATCATAAAGTTTTCTAGGGATAGAAACTTCCAACTCAAGTTTTTCTTCATAAGATTGCATCAAAGCATCAACAATATGTTTGGTAAAAGCTTTTTTTTGACTATAAGCATGAGGAGAATTTAGCACGGATTGCAACAAGGAAATACAATCTATCAAAGAAAAATTATCATAATTAAATTCCTTGAAATCCAAAATAGTGGGTTCATTACTATTTCAAATTTTGACTTCTTCAATCCCACTTTTAATAATTTTAGCATCAACATCTAAAGACTCCGAATTTTTGGAACGCCTTCTAGGTAAAGGTGGATCATATTCAGTCCCATCATTATCAATATTAATATTGCAAAACAAAGATTTAATAGGGGACACATCAATAACTTTTAGATCTTCATCTTTATTTTCAAAGTTCTTCGGTTTAGCGGCCATCTTATTAACTAAGGTAGCCTGCTTATCCGATATTTCAGCTGTCAACTTCTCAAGACGAGCAATTTGGGATCTTAAACCATCAAATTCTTTAGACATATCATCGAGCTCTTTATTCATATAACTCATAAAAAAATTTTGTTCCTTAAGCTCGTTTCTGAAGAAATTATTATGCTCAAATTGCAAAACCATAAAACTCCTGATGTTGCTTTAGATCTCTTCTAACCTTTTAAGGTGAAGATCACCAAATCTAGGTAGAGCCATCGTGACAAGCAAGCAATCCAACACACAAGCAAACAAGAAACGGGCAAAAGGAGGCAAATAGAGAAGGAGAGGGAGGATAGAGAGAGAGGGCGAATAAAATGGCAAGGGTGAAGTGGGGAAGAGGAAACGAGAGGCAAATGGCAAATAATGTAATGCGGGAGATAAGGGTTTGTGATGGGTACTTGGTATGTTGACTTTTGCGTAGACCTCCCCGGCAACGGCGCCAGAAATCCTTCTTGCTACCTCTTGAGCACTGCGTTGGTTTTCCCTTGAAGAGGAAAGGGTGATGCAGCAAAGTAGCGTAAGTATTTCCCTCAGTTTTGGAGAACCAATGTATCAATCTAGTAGGAGGCTACGTGCGAGAACCTCGCACCTACACAAAACAAATAAATCCTCGCAACCAACGCGATAAGGGGTTGTCAATCCCTACACGGTCACTTACGAGAGTGAGATCTGATAGATATGATAAGATAATATTTTTGGTATTTTTATGATAAAGATGCAAAGTAAAATAAAAGCAAAGTAAAAAAGCAAAGGAAATAACTAAGGGTTGGAAGATTAATATGATGAAGATAGACCCGGGGGCCATAGGTTTCACTAGTGGCTTCTCTGAAGAGCATAAGTATTTTACGATGGGTGAACAAATTACTTTGAGCAATGGACAGAATTGAGCATAGTTATGAGAATATCTAGGTATGATCATGTATATAGGCATCACGTCCGAGACAAGTAGACCGACTCCTGCTTGCATCTACTACTATTACTCCACACATCGACTGCTATCCAGCATGCATCTAGAGTATTAAGTTCATAAGAACAGAGTAACGCCTTAAGCAAGATGACATGATGTAGAGGGATAAATTCATGTAATATGATAAAAAAAACCATCTTGTTATCCTCAATGGCAACGATACAATACGTGCCTTGCTGCCCCTTCTGTCACTGGGTAAGGACACCGCAAGATCGAACCCAAAGCTAAGCACTTCTCCCATGGCAAGAACTACCAATCTAGTTGGCCAAATCGAACGGATAATTCGAAGAGACTTGCAAAGATAACCAATCATACATAAAAGGATTCAGAGAAGATTCAAATATTGTTCATAGATAAACTTGATCATAAACCCACAATTCATCGGTCTCAACAAACACACCGCAAAATAAGATTACATCGAATAGATCTCCACAAGAGAGGGGGAGAACTTTGTATTGAGATCCAAAAAGAGAGAAGAAGCCATCTAGCTAATAACTATGGACCCGAAGGTCTGAGGTAAACTACTCACACTTCATCGGAGAGGCTATGGTGTTGACGTAGAAGCCCTCCATGATCGATGCCCCTCCGGTGGAGCTCTGGAATAGGCCCCAAGATGGGATCTCGTGGATACAGGAAGTTAGGGCGGTCGAATTAGGGTTTTGGCTCTGTATGTGATCGTTTGGGGGTACGTAGGTATATATAGGAGGAAGGAGTACGTCGGTGGAGCAACAGGGGGCCATGAGGGTGGAGGGCGCGCCTGGGGGTAGGCGCGCCCCCTACCTCGTGGCTTCCCTATTGGTTGCTAGACGTAGGGTCCAAGTCTCATGGATCTTGTTCGTTCCAAAAATCACATTCCCGAAGGTTTCATTCCGTTTGGACTCCGTTTGATATTCCTTTTCTTCGAAACCCGAAAATAGGCAAAAAAATATCAATTATGGGTTGGCCCTCCGGTTAGTAGGTTAGTCCCAAAAATAATATAAAAGTGAATAATAAAGCCCAATAATGTCCAAAACACAAGATAATATAGCATTTAGCAATCAAAAATTATAGATACGTTGGAGACGTATCATGCCCTCATGTCCGTATTTTATTTTTATCGACACCTCTATCTCTAAACATGTGGACATATTTTTTTGATTTTGGCTTTCGCTTGAGGACAAGCGAGGTCTAAGCTTGGGGGAGTTGATACGTCCATTTTGCATCATGCTTTTATATCGATATTTATTGCATTATGGACTGTTATTACACATATGTCACAATACTTATGCCTATTCTCTCTTATTTTACAAGGTTTACATAAAGAGGGAGAATGCCGGCAGCTGGGATTCTGGGCTGGAAAAGGAGCAAATATTAGAGACCTATTCTGCACAGCTCCAAAAGTCCTGAAACTTCACGGAAGTCATTTTCAGAATATATAAAAAACACCGAGCGCAAGAAGTTCATCAGGGGCCACACCCTGCCCACGAGGGTGGGGGCGCGCCCTACCCCCCTGGGCGCGCCCCTACCTCGTGGGCCCCCTGGTGGCCCTCCGATGGCCATCTTCTGCTATATGGAGTCTTTCGATGAGGAAAAAATCAGAAGCCATCTTTCTGGACGAGACTCCGCCACCACGAGGCGGAACCAATCTAGGGCTGTAGCGGAGCTATTCTGCCGGGGAAACTTCCCTCCGGGAGGGGGAAGTCATCGCCATCGTCACCATCAACGATCCTCTCATCGGGAGAGGGCAATCTCCATCAACATCTTCACCAGCACCATCTCCTCTCAAAACCCTGGTTCATCTCTTGTATCCAATTCTTGTCTCCAAGTTCGGGATTGGTACCTGTGGGTTGCTAGTAGTGTTGATTACTCCTTGTAGTTGATGCTAGTTGGTTTATTTGGTGGAAGATCATATGTTTAGATCTTTTATGCATATTAATACCCCTCTGATTATGAACATGAATATGCTTTGTGAGTAGTTATGTTTTTTTCCTGAGGACATGGGAGAAGTCTTGCTATTAGTAGTCAGGTGAATTTGGTATTCGTTCGATATTTTGATGAGATGTATGTTGTCTCTCCTCTAGTGGTGTTATGTGAACGTCGACTACATGACACTTCACCATTATTTGGGCCTAGAGGAAGGAATTGGGAAGTAATAAGTAGATGATGGGTTGCTAGAGTGACAGAAGCTTAAACCCTAGTTTATGCGTTGCTTCGTAAGGGGCTGATTTGGATCCATATGTTTCATGCTATGGTTAGGTTTACCTTAATACTTTTGTTGTAGTTGTGGATGCTTGCAATAGAGGTTAATCATAAGTGGGATGCTTGTCCAAGTAAGGACAGTACCCAAGCACCGGTCCACCCACATACCAAATTATCAAAGTACCGAACACGAATCATATGAACGTGATGAAAACTAGCTTGACGATATTCCCATGTGTCCTCGGGAGCGTTTTTCTCTATATAAGAGTTTATCCAGGCTTGTCCTTTGCTACAAAAAGGATTGGGCCACCTTGCTGCACTTTATTTACTTTTGTTACTTGTTACTCGTTACAAATTATCCTATCACAAAACTATCTGTTACCTATTATTTCAGTGCTTGCAGAGAATACCTTGTTGAAAACCGCTTATCATTTCCTTCTGCTCCTCGTTGGGTTCAACACTCTTACTTATCGAAAGGACTATGATAGATCCCCTATACTTGTGGGTCATCATACCTCCAGAAATGAAGTTATGGACCATAGCATGCCACTCTGAAGAAAATTCTTTGATTCTGAGAGTCTGTTGAAGAAAGGGCCACTTGACTTTGTCATAAGCTTTTCCAAAGTCTATTTTGAGTACCACCCCATTCAGCTTTTTCCGGTGTAGTTCATGGACTGTTTCATGAAGGATAACAACTCCATCTAGGATGTGTCTGCCTTGCATAAAAGCAGTCTGTGAAGGTCGAACCACATGTTCAGTAACCGAATTTAGCCTTATAGTCGCAACCTTCGTGAATATTTTAAAACTAACATTAAGGAGGCAAATATGTCTATATTGTTGTATCCTTTCAGCCTCATTAACCTTAGGTAGTAAAATAATCTCACTGAAGTTTAAGCGAAACAATTCAAGTTGGCCAGCATGAAGGTCGCTAAACAAAAGAAGGAGATCTGGTTTGATGACATCCCAGAAGTTCTGATAGAACTCAGTGGGGAAACCATCTGGACCTGGGGCTTTGTTATGCTCCATTAGAAAAAATGCCTTTCTAACTTCCTCCTCCGAGTATGAGGCTGTTAGAATGTTGTTTTCCTCAATAGATACCTAGGGGATGTCATCTGTTCGGGACTCATCCATCGAGAAGTTTCCTTCTTGTGGGGCTCCGAACCGATTTTTATAATAATTAGTGATATAAGATTTCAGTTGCTCATGCCCCTCAATTGTGCCCTCGTCCTGTTGTAGGGAATGAATAATTTTATTCCTGTGTCTGCCATTGGCAACTCCATGGAAGTATCTAGTATTTGAATTACCTTTCAGGATAAACTGAGAGTTAGAAT
Organism: Triticum dicoccoides; assembly: GCF_002162155.2. NCBI lineage: Eukaryota > Viridiplantae > Streptophyta > Magnoliopsida > Poales > Poaceae > Triticum > Triticum dicoccoides. Next base: position 41,114,242 of record NC_041380.1, read on the forward strand.
GTTGGTACCATTTAAGTTCCTCTTCACGCAGCATGTTAGCTATTTGTGCATTCAAATGATTCTTAATCTCGATTTCATGCTCAGATAGGGGTCTAACCTCTGCCAAAGCTTCTAATTCATCAATGATAGATGAAATATGAAGCTTCTCCTTTTTGAGGAAACCTATCGTATGTCTAGCCCAACCACCAAGGAATTTACGTAATGCACATATTTTGTTATTCCATCTATATATTGGGGTAGGCCCGGCCACTGGTTTCTCCCACACCTCCTTGACCATATCATGGAAGCCATCCCGAAGCAACCACCCAAGTTTGAATTTGAACTTGCGTCTGTGTTGTGGTCGTGGCAATCTAGTAGTTAGGAGAATGGGTGTGTGGTCTGATATAGCCTCGATACAAGGTAGAACACGAACATACACCATAGGAAATTTAGATTCCTAGTCAGTATCCATTAAAACGCGATCTAGTTTCTCATTTGTCGGTTCCGGAAGACTGTTCGCCCAAGTGAACTGTCTTCCAATCATGGACACCTCTCACAGATCTAGATTGTCAATGACAGTGTTGAAAAGGAAAGGCCAATGATTATCAAACCTACCACGGCTTTTATCATTTGGAAATAGAAGCAAATTGAAATCCCCACCTATAAGAATGGGATATGGATTATCTTTCGCCAGATTAACCAATTCACGAAGAAAATCAGCCTTGAACTCATCCTGGGCTGCCCCATACACGGCGACGAGGGTCCATGTGGAGTTGTCAGCCTTGTTGCGAATATGGAGTTTAACGTGAAACTCACCATCCGAACTAGCCAAAACATCCATAGTGCTTGAATTTACGTGTAGCGACCCGACCCGAATGGATCAAGTCTCTGTGCTTAAGTGTCATTCCTGGATCGGTATGCTGACACACACAGTACTCGAGGATTTATAACAGAAGTAAATCACATGTATAAAGTAACGTAGATACTATTACCTCAATCCAAATAGCGGAAGTAACAAGGTTGTGGATTCCCATCAACACCAACGGCAAAGTTGAGTGTAGAAATCGTAACCCTAACGTATTACTTACTCGTCGTAAGATAATCCTGCAACATGAGACGTTGCAGCCACAAAGGGTCAGTACATTGAATGTACTAGCAAATTCACACCATAGAGAATGATGAACAATGGCTATCACTACATGCATATATGGCTGGTGGAAAAGTTCTATGGTTATATGTTTTTGTGAAAAGCCAATTTTTCCCTACTGCAAAGGAATAAATTTTTATTTAACTATCATGGTGGTTGTTGAACATTGAGAATGGTTGGCAGCATTCTCAATCCCAATTAAGTAACATCATTAAACCCAACAAACTTAATTTAAAGTAACATGATGAGATTCACATGATAATCCAGGTACTAGATACTCAAGATGTCCATAACCGGGGACACGGCTAACCATGATTAGTTTATTATACTCTGCAGAGGTTTGCGCACTTTTCCTCACAAGACTCGATCGCTTCCATTTGGTTTCTCGTGCTACATGGTGTTTGAGAAGACGGATGACCGAGACATAGTCTTTCAGAAGCGCTAGCACTTTACGATCGGGTAGACCGTACCACCTACATCCCCTACATCTGCTAGTCTACCACTGTAAGAGTTCGCACGACTTAGTCAACTATGCTAGAGCCCATAATAGCTTGTGGCTGCACACGGAAGTTTCTAATATGAATAATCCCATGATCCCTTTGAGCCTGGGTGGCGGTCCATAAAAAAACAGGCAATCCTGGAATACCCAGGTGCCTAGACAGGTAATCGCTGGAATACCCAGGTGCCTCAATCCACCCATATGTATGTTAAAGTTGCCACCTTAAGTAAACCATTAATTAACAATCTCACATATGTCATGAAATACTCTCAAACCCAATCCACGTCTACGAGCATGGCATGGCAATATAAGCATAACGTAATAGTAACTTCCAAGGTTTGAATGCAGGGCAGTAGGTTCCTACCTCATCAACTACTTCCCAATACCCACATGTTATCAATCCTACTCATGCAATGTTTGAGGGTGAAACTAATGCATAAAAACTGGGTATGAAAGGAATATGATCAAGGTGTGAACTTGCCTGCAATGTTGATGAAGATGATTCGCACTCAAAACTCTTGATAATTCTACTCGTCACATTCCGGTCAATCTATCGTAAGCAGGCAATAGTAACCACAAATAAGCAATCACTCAAAGATCGGAGAGAACAAAGAAAACAATTCGGAAAACGTCAAAACCAAGAAAATAACTCTTGCATCATAAAACAATTTCTGATAGTATCAAAATTAAGTGAATTTGGCCTTATCGGAAAGTTTAGGTCAAGGGCTTCGATTTGCAAAAAGAATCAACTAAATCGGAGTTACGAAACTCAAGTTATGTTCAAAAAAATTTGAATATGAATCTGAACAAAATTTGAAAATTGAAAATTTCAAAAAGTTGATGTGACAGGTTCACTGGGTAGGTGAAAACAAGACGAAGCTATAGGCGCTGGTTTTATCTAATTTGGATAAACGAGTGAAAAGTTATGGCTATTTGAAAAATCAGGGCCAAGCTATTTTACGAAAGAAAAATAGCTACGGTTAAGGTCTAATGCATAAATACGTAGACTAATTTATAATCTAATTATTCTATCGTATTAGTCTAAAAATAATAAACTACGGAAGTATAAGAAGAAGAAAAACAAAGAAAGATACTTTTATAAGGCAGAGAAAAGATGACTTTGGAGAGAAAAGACAATTTCCAGAAGTCGCGCCGGAGAGGAGAAATATATTTTCCTTAAATGAATCTAGTCAAACCAAAATATTGATTTAACCTGAATCGAATGATTTTTTGGAGGCTCTATGGGTCTATATTTATTGGTGGAAAAGAGGCTTAAAGATCAAAGACTAGGCAATGTGGGACTAAACATAGACGAAAATATACGAAACAGAGATGAAAAGAGTGAGCGGCTCGCATGGGCTAGGCCTTCGGCCGGCCGCGTGCACGCTGCGGCCGCAGTTTTTTTTTTACAAAATTCGGCCTAAGAAAAATATAAAAAAAATGAAAAGGCTGGTTGGGCCTGGCCTATTTAAGAGAGAAAAAAAAACAATGGGGCACCAGAAGCTACTATAATGCGCATGTAGGCGGTAAATATATATGGGTTGCACGTACAGTTTTTTCTAAATAGAAACAGAAGGAAAACCGAATAACAAAAATAAAATAAAATTTTATATAGGCATATTATATATCAAAAAAAATAGAAAAAGATTTTCTACGACATGAACATTTTTCTAGCATTAAATAAAATAAACACAAATTCGAATAATTCCAACAGTGCTCCTGCTCTAATAAGATCCAACAAAATCATTTTAAAAATACCAAAATGAAATCAAATTTATTTCTCTCCAATTTTCTGTTGTAGGGAATCATGTTACCCTATTTTCCATGTATTTTATTTTTGGAGAAAAATAATTTGAATAAAATCCAAATAACTCCAAATTGAAAAAATAGTTCTAAAAAGACTTTGAATTTGATCCTTTGAAACTCCCAACTCATATTTCATATAATTTGAAGAAGTCATTTTATCTTCTCTCGTGAAAATCATTGAGTTGCATAAAGTTTCAGAATTGGAAATATTTTCCAAATGAAATTCAAATATTTTCAACACCCCTTGTCATTTAAATAAATGGAAGAATTCATGTCATCTTCTCTCCAGGGTTTTGTGGTGAAAAGAATTTGAATTCATGGAGATCGCGAATGCAAAATGAAAGTTTGGGAAAGTCCTTTTATTCCCTCTCATTTAACTTTCAAAAAGGTTTCGAATTTCACTCAATTTCACACAATCAATCAATCAATCAATCAAATCTATCTATTTATTATAACATTCCAAAATTTAGAATTTTGGGATGTTACAAACCTACCACCCTTAAAAGGAATCTCGTCCTCGAGATTCGTAGAGGCTAGAAAGAAATAGGTTAGGTTTGGGGTCTCTTCAAAATTTCATCAATCGTCTCCGGGGTCTGGGGTGCTACCACCCTTAGAAGCATGGTTACGGTTCCATCAAAACTCATATACTCCATTTTTATTGTTAACAGTGTCGGTCTTCTTGGATCTTCAGGATAATTCCTTATCTGGGCTCTTCCGGTAGTGGCATAACCTTTACTACATTTTTTCTGTCCTTTCATCTTGGTAAGGTTCTTCCATGACTGGGTCTTCTTAGCTGACGGGTCTGGCGCTAGTACTAAACAACTAATTGATATCTCATGGTGGTCAACAAATTTATGGTTTCTCCTGCAGGAAATGGGAATGGGTTGATCCTCACCGTATAACCTACGGTTGGAAAAGCTGTCTTGTACAAGGGAAAAATACCTATACCATTCTAAGGCTTAAACAAGGTTTTGATCGTCATCTCTCTACTATAGGTAAGTCACTCAGATTTACCATCCCATATATCAAGGCGAACAATAAGAGTATGTCGGTATGGTGATCAATTCATCCCGCACCCAAATCATTACCTTGTATACGGTTTAGCGAATCTCGCATTCTATCCCTCGGTCATCCTCACAAGCATTGCAGAATTTCTCTTGTTGACGAACCAAGTTCGGATATATCCATAGATTCTGCAACCCGAACAAACATCTATCGTTCCTTCACAACTCTCAGGTTTTGCGTTACTCCTATAAAATTGTCTGCCGATAAACGTCGTATCTTCCTCCAGGGTTTTTCCTTCAGCAAGAATGTGCTTGCTTCTTGGCAGGTCCTGGGCATGTGGGTTATGGCCCATCTCATCACTTGTAGTCCTTGAACTTATCATCGGGCAACTGATCATTATTCCAACTTCCAACTTCCTAGTATTCTTAAATCCATCCAATTGTACTGTCTTATTTCCTTCTATTGGCACCAAACTAGGACATGCACGAGTACTCAGACTCGTCATGGAATTTCCATTGATCCATATTTCCGACATCATACCTCCTTTATATCCAATAGTAATTTATCTCTTCATCCTCGTGGGATATCCCACATACCGAGATAAAAACTTATACTTATGGTGTCCATATTCCACTTCGTGGAACATCATTATCCTTTCCAGGGTCAAGCGTCCTTACAGGGGAATATTGGCCATCTCTGCATGGCATTTCTTCAACTGGTAAACGTGAAACACATCTTGAACTCCTGACAGTCCTTCGGGTGACTCCAACTTGTTGGCCACTTCTCCCATACGCTCCAAAACTCGGTATGGTCCTACAAATCTCGGGGCTAACTTTCTCTTAACTACAAATTGTTTAACTCCTCGCAGAGGGGTCACGCGAAGACATGTTCTGTCTCCAATTTCATAGACTACCTCCTTGAGTTTTTGAGTCTGCATAATTCTTCTGCCTGGACTGTGCTACCTTCAGTCTATCTCGAATCAACTTAACATTCTCTTCTGACTCCTTGATCACATTTGGTCCAACAACTGACGGTCTCCAACTTCATCCCACATACTCTTGAGGTATCACACATATCGAGACAAAACTCGTATTCATTTTGTCCGAAATCCACTCAGTGGAGTATCCTTATCTTTTCCAGGGGTCAACGGTTCTTACAGGGTACTACCACCCTTAAAATGCACAAATCTTCCATAGACCATATTTCTCATATCCTCAGAATGGCCAAAATTCTTCTTCATAGAGTATCAACTCATAAAATCCATATCAGTACCAACGATGCTAACTTTATTCATTCTCAAGTGATTACAATCTCTCGCTTTTCCATTACATGTCTCAACTCAACACCTCAATATAAAAGAAAATGTTCTCACTTCTACTACTCCATTTTTTTTGTTGCAAACTCAACTATCTAGCACAAGTTTCCTTCTCCTTGGGGCATTCTCTGGCAAAGTGCCCTGCTCCATTACAACTAAAACATATTACTTCTGACAAGTATCGAGGTTTCCTTTTTGGGCAATTGTTGAGGTAGTGCCCTGACTCCTTGCACCTGTAACAGGTGATATGACTCAGGCCCTTCCTGGAATCCAATCTGCTTCTCTTCCTGGACCTTTCCATGCCAATCATGGCTTCTATTTCTTGTGGGTCATATTCTACTTCCTCTGTCGGGAATTATACTAGATTCCCATTCAAACAATTTTGGGAGATGTGTCCTTCTTCTCCACATGAATAGCAAGACTTAGTGCAGGGTTTACTCGGGTCTTCTTTAGGTGTGTCCTCCATCACAGCTTCTTCTAGAATTTCCATGAGGGCTCCTTTCATTTCTTCTTTCTTCTGCTGGATGGTTCGTTGTACCATGGGGTAAATGTGACACTGAGCAGGATAGTGGGTAGTCCCTTCATACAAGAAACAAGTAATCTGCCTAATTGGGCATTCTTCAACTGGGTGACTTCCTTCACAATCAGGGCATTCATCCTTGTGTTCTTTATGGTGTGTCCTATTTCTCCACAAATCTTGCATGCACAAGGTTTCTTCATATTCTTTCCATAAGGCTTCAACTTCTGGGACACAAGCCGAGACTTTGGCAGAGTCAACCTAAATTCTTTCCATGTGGTTACTCCTTGCCATCCATTGATGGTTTGGTACATCCTCCACCAAGTAGCAGCACCTCTTTCAAAGCACTGAAGAGCATGCTGGGTCATATCCTTTTCGACTATAGGGTTATTCTCCATGTGATCCTCCATGTTCTGAATCCATCGGTCTGTCTCCAACTGACTCATCGGTCCAGAAAATACAAGCTCATCTCCATTCATCCTCTATTGGGTCCATGTGGGTTTGGGGTAAGATAAGAGAGAGGGAGAGGGATACACACAATACAAACAAAAGTTTTGAAAAGACAGATTTTATTTGTGGCCGTCGGGAAAAACATCAAACAAATAACAGCTCACAAACGTCGCATCTAACGTAGGTATATAACAGGGGTTTGGTCTTCTAAAGGTCAATAAATCTTCAACTCTCCAAACTCTTCAAGCCTTGTTCATGCCTCCAATGGCTTCTTCCGATCATGCTTGTCTTTCTCAAGTTCTTTTGCCAGATCAACTCTGTTGACGCAAAGTCTCTCGTGACGTCCTTTAATATCCTGGAGTTGCGTTCTAAACTTCTGGTTTCAACATCCTTCACATGAACCATGGTCATGCTGTCCTTCAGTTCCTGACAAATCTCCGGTATCTCGAGGTTGTAGCTCCTCCAGCTTGGCTACTTTTAGCTTTTGGTTCCTGAGTTCTTCACAAAATGCTTCCTTGTCTAATACGGCTTCATGGAGCTCCACCTTAAACTTCTTGATGTACTACTCCAGATCCTGGTGATACACCGGCTAAGGTTAAAACTTCATCTTACTAATAGGTGCTCCATCAGCCTTCTTCCATCAAATCCATTATGAAGAAATGCATCCTTAACTCAGCACGGTGACAATAGCATCAGCGGGCGATGACATCACGGATAACCGTGTTTCTGCTCTTGTCATTCCCATGAGCTATCATTCCATAGTTGATATCTCCTGCCTTAGGGTTTTCTTTGACAAAAGTTTGAGTTCTCATGCTCCTTGTTTCAGTCTTTCTCCGATACACCTTGATCTCGGGTATTGACAACTTTCATAGTCTGCCAAGTTCCATAAGGGTAGCCTTCCTAGGTCATACAAATCTGGGAATTCTTCAGAGCCTTCAAAGTCTTCGGAGTCTTCAACCGTTGTAGTTTCCATTATTATAATGTATGGTAAAATCCTCTTCATTCTGAATGATCTCAGTTGTCCGATATCTTGTACTTCTTGGAGTGGCCTCATCAGTCGAATCTTCGAGTGGTAAAAAGGGGAAAAGGGTATAGTCTCACTAAAAAGTAATTTTTGAATAAGCTCAGAAGAGAAGAGAAGTAAAAGATCTTTCGAAAATGAAGTTGTAGAGAAAATATTTCCTATGGGCTTGCCAATTTCTAGGGTCGCGTCCTACAGTCAACATGTGCTCTGATACCATCTTGTAGCGACCCGACCCGAATGGATCAAGTCTCTGTGCTTAAGTGTCATCCCTGGATCGGTATGCTGACACACACAGTACTCGAGGATTTATAACAGAGGTAAATCACATGTATAAAGTAACATAGATACTATTACCTCAATCCAAATAGCGGAAGTAACAAGGTTGTGGATTCCCATCAACACCAACGGCAAAGTTGAGTGTAGAAATCGTAACCCTAACGTATTACTTACTCGTCGTAAGATAATCCTGCAACATGAGACGTTGCAGCCACAAAGGGTCAGTACATTGAATGTACTAGCAAATTCACACCATAGAGAATGATGAACAATGGCTATCACTACATGCATATATGGCTGGTGGAAAGGCTCTATGGTTATATGTTTTTGCGAAAAGCCAATTTTTCCCTACTGCAAAGGAATAAATTTTTATTTAACTATCATGGTGGTTGTTGAACATTGAGAATGGTTGACAGCATTCTCAATCCCAATTAAGTAACATCATTAAACCCAACAAACTTAATTTAAAATAACATGATGAGATTCACATGATAATCCAGGTACTAGATACTCAAGATGTCCATAACCGGGGACACGGCTAACCATGATTAGTTTATTACACTCTGCAGAGGTTTGCGCACTTTTCCTCACAAGACTCGATCGCCTCCGTTTGGTTTCTCGCACTACATGGTGTTTGAGAAGACGGATGACCGAGACATAGTCTTTCAGAAGCGCTAGCACCTTACGATCGGGTAGACCGTACCACCTACATCCCCTACATCTGCTAGTCTACCACTGTAAGAGTTCGCACGACTTAGTCAACTATGCTAGAGCCCATAATAGCTTGTGGCTGCACACGGAAGTTTCTAATATAAATAATCTCATGATCCCTTTGAGCCTGGGTGGCGGTCCATAAAAAAACAGGCAATCCTGGAATACCCAGGTGCCTAGACAGGCAATCGCTGGAATACCCAGGTGCCTCAATCCATCCAGATGTGTGTTAAAGTTGCCACCTTAAGTAAACCATTAATTAACAATCTCACATCTGTCATGAAATACTCTCAAACTCAATCCACGTCTACGAGCATGGCATGGCAATATAAGCATAATGTAATAGAAACTCCCAAGATTTGAATGCAGGGCAGTAGGTTCCTACCTCATCAACTACTTCCCAATACCCACATGTTATCAATCCTACTCATGCAATGTTTAAGGGTGAAACTAATGCATAAAAACTGGGTATGAAAGGGATATGATCAAAGTGTGAACTTGCCTGCAATGTTGATGAAGATGATTCGCACTTAAAACTCCTGATAGTTCTACTCGTCACACTCCGGTCAATCTATCGTAAGCAAGCAATAGTAACCACAAATAAGCAATCACTCAAAGATCGGAGAGAACAAAGAAAACAATTCGGAAAACGTCAAAACCAAGCAAATAACTCTTGCATCATAAAACAATTTCTGACAGTACAAAATTAAGTGAATTTGGCCTTATCGGAAAGTTTAGGTCAAGGGCTTCGATTTGCAAAAAGAATCAAATAAATCGGAGTTACGAAACTGAAGTTATGTTCAAAAAAAGTTTGAATATGAATCTGAACAAAATTTGAAATTTGAAAATTTCAAAAAGTTGATGTGACAGGTTCACTGGATAGGTGAAACAAGACGAAGCTATAGGCGCTGGTTTTATCTAATTTGGATAAACGAGTGAAAAGTTATGACTATTTGAAAAATCAGGGCCAAACTGTTTTACGAAAGAAAAATAGCTACAGTTAAGGTCTAACGTATAAATACATAGACTAATTTATAATCTAATTATTCTATCGTATTAGTCTAAAAATAATAAACTACAGAAATATAAGAAGAAGAAAAACAAAGAAAAATACCTTTATAAGGCAGAGAAAAGATGACTTTAGAGAAAAGAGATAATTTCCAGAAGTCGCGCCGGAGAGGAGAAATATATTTTCCTTAAATAAATCTAGTCAAACCAAAGTATTGATTTAATCCGAATCGGATGATTTTTTGGAAGGGTCTATATTTATTGGTGGAAAAGAGTCTTAGAGGTTAAAGACTAGGCAATGTGAGACTAAACGCAGACGAAAATATACAAAACAGAGATGAAAAGAGGTGAGCGGCTCGCATGGGCTAGGCCTTCGGCCGGCCGCGTGCACGCTGCGGCTGCAGTTTTTTTTTACAAAATTCGGCCTAAGAAAAAAATAAAAAAAATAAAAACGCTGGCTAGGCCTGGCCTATTTAAGAGAGAAAAAAACAATGGGGCGCCAGAAGCTACTATACTGCGCATGTAGGCGGTAAATAAATATAGGTCGCACATACAGTTTTTTTAATAGAAACAGAAGGAAAACCATATAACAAAAATAAAATAAAATTTATATAGGCATATAATATATCAACATTTTCAGAAAAAGATTTTCTACGACATGAACATTTTTCTAGCATTAAATAAAATACACACAAATTCTAATAATTCCAACAGTGCTCCTGCTCTACTAAGATCCAACAAAATCATTTTTAAAATACCAAAATGAAGTCAAATTTATTTCTCTCCAATTTTCTGTTGTAGGGAATCATGTTACCCTATTTTCCATGTATTTTATTTTTGGAGAAAAAATAATTTGAATAAAATCCAAATAATTCCAAATTGAAAAAATAGTTTCAAAAAGACTTTGAATTTGATCCTTTGAAACTCCCAACTCATATTTCATATAATTTGAAGAAGTCATTTTATCTCCTCTCGTGAAAATCATTGAGTTGCATAAAGTTTCATAATTGGAAATATTTTCCAAATGAAATTCAAATATTTTCAACACCCCTTGTCATTTAAATAAATGGAAGAAGTCATATCATCTTCTCTCCAGGGTTTCGTGGTGAAAAGAATTTGAATTCAGGGAGATCACGAATGCAAAATGAAAGTTTGGGAAAGTCATTTTATTCCCTCTCATTTAACTTTCAAAAAGGTTATTCCACTCAATTTCACACAATCAATCAATCAAATCTATCTATTTATTATAACATTCCAAAATTTAGAATTTTGGGATGTTACATTACGCCAAGTAAAATGCCCCCAGATCGACCTCTAGGTGGTCTTGAAACCCAAGTAAAGTCCATCCCGCCTGAAAGACGGTTAAATAGACTCACTGAGAAATCACGTCTTCCCGTTTTAGAGATAGCCAAAAAGTCTAAATTGTGTTCCCTATTACATTCCGCAATGAATAGATGTTTAGCCAAGTCACGAAGACATCTGCTATTAAAAAACATTCCATTCATGAGGAAACAATGGGAGATTTAGAACACTTTGCCCTCTTATGGGTCTTACTATCTTTTTTCGAATGTGCGGTCTTTGATTTACGTCCAGATGCTGTAAGTTCAATCAATGAACTAAGCTCGAGTTCATCTAGACCCACGTCTGAAACCGCTCCTACTAAATGAGAGAGTAGCTGACCATCTGATGTGGCATGCAGCTCCTCCTCATCGGTATGAGAGGTATATGACTTGCTAGAAAGATGTGAAGTAACTTTTAATCGGTCACATTCCAAATGTTTCAAAGCGTCGTCGAAATTGAAATATCCTTCTCGTTCTTTCCAAGACTAACACCCACATTATTTAACTTAGAAAATATGGCAGTATTGGAAAAGGCTAAAAAGGATTTGGGAGACGACGTAATACCTTGATTGTCGAGGTTCTGCACTGCCTTACGCCGCATAGCCTTGGCCATGCAGTCCTCATCTGTGTCCATAGAACTGTCGTCGGCAATCGTATGCTGACTACTCCGTCGTGTAGGTGTCATCCCCAGCGAAGGTCGTGGCGCCCGCTCTACTGCCGGTGGAGGGGGTGATGATGGAGTAGCAACCCCCTCCCCTACAGTCTCAACCGCAGGCTCGAGCGATGAGGTCGTTGTCTGAAGGGTGTCAGGGACCGCACCAGTCATACCAACGAAAGCGGTAGTGATGGACGTGGACGGCTCCACGAGGGACTGAAGGGTGTCCAACATCATAGACCCATCCGCCGTTGCAGACGTGACAGCAGGTGTTTGCATGGCTGGGACGGACAAGTCCATCATCACCTGGGGCCTTAAATCAGCCACTGGTGTATGCATGCATGGCCATACACCCGAGGATGGTCGTTTAGCACCATGCCCATCCTGTGCATGCATGCATGCTTGTACTCCCGAGGCCGGCCTTTGAGTTTCACGCCCAGCCAATGTATGCTTGCAAGGCTGTGAAGCCGGTCCTTCCGTGCCACGCCCAGCCGGGGCCAGCTTACTCGTCCCGAGCAGCTGGAGGTTGTAGCTTCGAAGCCCCGCTCCGTCGCCCATCCGTGACCTCGTTGTCCTGCACCACGATGGAAGCAACCGGCTGCGTCGTCGCTACTGTCAGTGTTGGCGACGATGGTTGCAACGCCACCTTACCCGTCGGTTGTCGGTGCACCAATGAAGAGTCCGGGTGCACCCCCTC